>NC_067142.1:67555635-67903135 GCF_903995435.1 Acomys russatus | reverse complement strand
GAATAATAAAGATGAATAGCTCTCAAGAGTCACACAGAAAAGGCTATGCTCTGCTTCTCGACTTATCTCTAAGCCCCTCTCTATAATTAGGTGGCATAGTAAATTTTATATTTTAAATTATCCCAAGATGAGAATGAATCCCGCTATGAGAGGCACTTGTGTAAATACTCACTGTCTCCTTCTCAGGGTCAAATGTTTCCTTCAGACTCTCAGCTTCTTCATCTAAGCCATGTGTAGCCGCTGTGAGATAGGCCAGGGACTCTATAGAAAAAAACAAACAAAACAAAAAAACAAAAACAAACAAACAAACAAACAAAAAAAAAACGGGCTTTGTGTATAGGTACATTGCCAAGAGAATGTCATTTTGGTATTTGGTAGACTCCTGAGGGAAGGCTGACCCTTATCTCCTAGTACTCAAATGCTTGCACAATAGCCAACCATACATGTAAGCTCAAGTTATACAAGTTGTTAAGCAGCTGCCAATGGAGAGAACGTCAGAGGTGATGAAATGTGGTCACACTGGAGGGAGGTTAGCTTACAGTTACTGCGGACTGCGTTTTCTTTTCTTCTACCCCTCTTCCCCCCGACACGGTTCACTGTGTAGCCTTGGCTGTCTTGGAAGTCACTCTGTAGACCAGGCTGTCCTGAAACTCACAGTGATCCTCCTGCCTCTGCCCCCCGAATGCTGGGATTAAAGGCACGTGCCACCACACCCAGCATGTGGACTGTATTTTCAGTGTCATCTTTTTTTAAACCTGTTCTGAGGAGGTAAATATGGCAAGATGATGCTATCTCTAAAAGAAAGGTGAGCAAAGACCAAGGATGCCCACAGCCATACAAGTGAGTGTGGAAATGCATTCCTCTCCCGTTGAGTCTCTGTATGTCTGTCGTCTTGAGCAACACTTTGAATGCAGCTTTAGTAGATACAATTAATCATATTCTAAATGCAAGGGGGTATTTGTTTTATTTATTAAACTTTTTCTATGTTTATTGTGTGTGCATGTTTGTATGTGATTCTCACAAAACACATGATGAGGTCAGAGGACAACCTGTTAAAGAGTTCATTCCCTTAGTTGCTTTAATATATAACATGGAAGGAGAAATACACACCACAAATGTAACAATAAGCCTCTGACACAGCCCAAGAAGTATGCCAACAAGATGGATGAATAGGTAAGGTTTTCAAATACACACAAAGAAGAAACTTGAGGAGCTAGACGAAAAGGCCAAGGGGGAATTAAGAAAATCTGGTTTCTCCAGTGGGTTCCTGGCTAGCCACAGCTTCAAAATGAGACCATGTCTTAAAACAAATATCTTCAGGCTACCCAGACAAGACTTGATAGGCTGTGGTCACATGGTGGGGGAGGAGGTCCCCTTCTGTCAGAGGTCTAGGGTAGGGGAATAGGGTAGAAGAGGAAAGAAGCATGGGAACGGGAAGATACAAGGGAGGGGATAACATTTGGGATGTAATCTGAATAAATTATAATAAATTAAAATTAAGAAAATAAAAAAGGCAGAGGCAGGCGGACTGTGTGAGTTCTAGGCTACCCTGGTCTACAAAGTGAGTCCAGGATAGCCAAGGTTATCTCAAAAAACAAAAAACAAAAAAATCTGCTAAAAAGAAACCTGTTTGTTGTGCTTGATGACAGTGACACTTGATTCTATTCTTATTTAAACATCTGAGTTCATTGTCAAAACATGTTTTGCCACTTATAGCTAAAGTGTTATATTACCTCATCTGGAAATAGGCAATCTGGACCCTCAAGACGGCTCAATAGGTAAGGGCTCTCACCACCAAGTCTGGCAGTCTGAGTCCTATCCCAGAAATACAGTAAGTGAAAGGAGAACCAACTCCCCAAGTCCTCCTTTAACTCATCCCCACCCCAACACACCCAGTGCAGAGTGACAGGGTCATACCTACCCACCCAATAAACAAGTAAGTATAATAAAATTCTTGAAAAAAATTGAAATTTAAATTCAGAAATTCAGAGCATTGTATTACCATTGGAGAAGTTGGATTTTAGCTAGTGAGTTCCAGAGCAGCCAGGGCTACATATTGTTTGGATTTTGGAGCATCTCAAATGTTGGATTTCATTTAGGAATATTTAACCTATGCTAAGTTTTAAGGCAATTTTTTTTGGGGGGGAGGAGGGCATGTTAGACATATGTCACCACCATGAGGCTTTTTCTTATTTTAAAACAATTTTTGAGAAGTTTTTCTGTGTAGCCGTGGCTGACATGGAACTCCTGTAGATCAGGCTGGCCTCAAACTCAGAGATCCACCTGCCTCTATCTCTCGAGTGCTTGGATTAAAGGCAAGAACCACAACATCCAGTTCTTAGATGATAATTTTGTATAAAGAATTTAGTTTATAATTAATAGTTACTTCTCTTTTTAAATTTATTTTTATTTTATGTACATTGGTATTTCGGCTGTATGTATGTCTGAGTGAGGGTATTGGGTTCCCTGGAACAGAAGTTACAGACAGTTGTGAGCTGTCATGCGGGTGCTGGGGAATTGAACCTGGGTCCTCTGGAAGAGCAGCCACTGCTCTTAAAGCTAACTCATCTTTCCAGCCCCCCAGTTACTTTTCTTTAAGCACTATCATCAGTGCTAACAACCACCTTGGATTTATGCTTGACTCCTCTCCATCACAGCCTACATCTACATCTCGCATTTATAATTTTTGACTAGAGTTATTCTTTTTTATTTTTATTTTTTAAAAAATTATGTATACAATGTTCTGCTTGCCCGCCAGAAGAGGGCACCAGATCTCATTATAGATGGTTGTGAGCCAACATGTGGCTGTTGGGAATTGAACTCAGGACCTCTGGAAGAGCTGCCAGGGCTCTTAACCTCTGAGCCATCTCTCAAGCCCCCTCATTTTATTTTATGTATGAGTGTTTTGCCTGCATGTATATGTGGACATCATGTGCATGCTTGGTGCCCATTAAGAGTCAGAAGAAGAAGGAGGTGGATTGCTGTGACTTTGAGGCCAGCCTGGTCTACAAAGTGAGTCCAGGATGGCCAAGGCTATACAGAGAAACCCTGTCTCAAAAAACAAAACAAAACAAAACAAAGAGTCAGAACATGGCAGTGGGTCCCCTGGAACTAGAGTTGAGTATAGTTGTGAGCCCTCATTTGGGTGGCTGGGAACCAGACCTAGGTCCTCAGCAACAGCAAAACGTGCTCTTAACAGCTGACGCATCTCTCTAGCACTTTGTTTTTTGAGACAAGAGTCCTAATCTGTAACCTAGGCTGGCCTCAAACTTAGGGAAATCTTCTTGCCTGTTTCCTGAGTGCTAGGATAAGATGTGATTCACCATGCCTAGAGCTTGTTCCTTAATGGACCTTGAACTCTAGTATAGCGTTTGGTATATAGTGAGACATCAACAAACAAACGGCAACCATGAGTCAAGTCTTGTAAACTGAGTGCAAACTCTACAGCAGAAGTTCAAGAAGCACCAAGATTCCTTCCTCTGGCTTTACCATTTGGTTTAGAGAAAAATTTTAAGTGTAATATAAACACACACACACACACACACACACACACACACTACAATAAAGGGCAATTCCCAGAAGCTCCTTCCACAGGCCTCAAGGGAGCTGGTGAGTCCTGGCTAGATACTTACTCTGGCCACAGTTCTTCAGGATTCGCACTCTCTCCGACACATCACCCAGGTAGAGGGCATTCTGATAATGGCCACTCATGTCCTTCCGGATCTCAGCTGCATCAAGTCAATGAGAAACCAACTTAAGCCTTCTCTCTAAAGCTTTCTCTCCTCTATTTCTCTTCCTCCTTCCCCACAAGGCCCGCACTTCCCAACCTTAGTTTTGGTGAACTCACCAATCTTCATCATCTTGCGAAGTTTCTCCAAGTTGCCAGTAATAAGGTACAGGAAGGACAGCTTGTCAAAGTTTTTGGTGCGCTGATAGCACATTTCTACAATCTGGTGATTGCCCTGCAGCAGGGCCACTTCCCCCAGCTTCTCCCAGCAGTTCTTGTCATCCAGGGCTTTGGCTGCTTCTAGGGCAATCTAAAGAGTTCCCACGGTCAGTGTTTAGTGTGGGCACTATGATGCAAAACCAGGGGCTCTATCAAAGCATTTGCCTCTAAAATTTCCCAAGGAATTCTCTATACTTGCAATCATGATCTTCACTCTATGGAGAATTCTACTTACAAACGTGATTTGAATCATAAAGAGAGTCACAGCATAGTGCTCTGTGCACAGGGGCTTTTAGGGAAAAGCAGAGGAAGTAATAAAAGAAGGAATAAAATGCAGAACTGGAAAAGCAGGCTTCCTAAGCCCTTTCTTCCTTGAAACAATGTCTGTGCTCTCTGGGCATATCCTAAGTAATTCATCCAGCAAGATCAAGTGTCAAGGAAAATAAGCAGATTCTTTGGACTTCCTGCTATCTAGCTTTTATCCTAGAAATTCTTAAATTCAGTTTGAGATGGTAAGGAGTGAAAACACTGGGCAGAAGAGACAGGAAGAAGCAGAAACAGCAACAGCAACAGGAAAATGGCTTTAATTTAACTAAAATCCTGAATTCCACGCCGGCTAAGATGAAGCCCGGCTAAGGCCTTCCGGAGTCCAGCCTCTAAGACTTACTAGGTCCCTCTCACCTCAATGTTCCCGCACTCCAGAGCCAGGCTGAAGCGAGTTTTCTCATCTTTTACAAAGTGCAGCGCCACTTCAGGGTAACCCTTCTTCTGGAGATAAGCAATGATTGACTGGCCTACTAGTTTGGCGTTCCTCACCATGTGGAGGACCTAGACATTCAGTTTGGTAGGCAAGGAACAGAGATTACTCATAAGGAAAAAGGAACACTGCCTCTTTTAACACTTTGCTAGGTTTCCCTGCTTCATACCTCATCATACTTTCTGTTGATCAGGGCCAGTTTGAACTTGAACTCGGTGGGATCGATGGTGAGTACCCGAGGACGGCACTCCCTGTCTAGGCAGTACACATTGTTGCCCCTCACTCTCGTGACATAAATGGGTAAGTCCAGAGTGCGGATGATCCCATGGTCCCTAGGAAGAGGGGATGAAAGGCACAATTTTCAGAAGTGAGAGGAAATCCAGCTTGTAAACAATGAACAAAAGTTAGGACAGTGTTTTCTTGTTACCCTTTCATCAAGTGCTACTTAAACAATGGTACAGACAGGAAGTGTTTCAAATTGATTTTATTATTTTCTTTTTTTTTAAGTTTTTAAAAATTTATTATTTTCTATGACAGAATAGATGCTACGAACTTTTTACAGTATGAGGGATTGAACCAAGAGCTTTGGGCATACTAGGAAAGCACACCACCAATGACTAGCCTCCCTTCAAAAATAAAGTCATTATTATGTATGTGTGTGCATAAATGCATGCTGCAAGGCATGTGTGGAAGTCAGAGGACGGCTCTGTGGAGTCAGTTCTCTCCTTCCACCTATACAGGTGTTCTAGGGGTCAAGTTCAGATTGCCAGGCTCACATATAAAGCATATTTTTTTTAAACCTGGTGAGCTATTTCACTGGTCCTTCCCCAGTCCTTTAGAAGTTTTCCCCTAAGTTTTGAACATTTTTCTTTTATGTGCATGTGTTTGTGTGTACACAGTGCAGGTGTGTGGGGGTTGGAGGGCAGCTCTAGGACCTGGTTCTCTCCTGCCACTTTGAGGAATCTGGGGATTGAACTCAGGTTGTCTGGCATCAAAGAAACTGTCACTACCCACTGAGTACACGCGTACATGCATGCAACACACGCATATACACCTTGAGTACATATGTGCACTGTTAGCTTTTTCATGGAGAATGTTAACAGGGAACTGCAGTTATATCCCCGTTGCTAGCACAGTGATTGCATGAAGCCACTTTCTCCCACTCTGTCCCAGATGGTTCACTTACCCAGTGGTGACAGCATATTTGATGTGGTTGCTTGTGGTATAGATAAACACCCCACTTTCATCCCAGGCCCCACTCTTGACTCGAATGTTCTCATGAATGTTACATAGAGCATCCAGCTTGCGGTTACAGATCACAATGGCTGTAAGAGGCAAAGGGGATGAGTGCTCTGCTGGACAGGGTGAGCGCAGTCAACTGGCAGGAAGGGCGTGGGCTCTAAGACAGTGGATATAATGAAGCCTTACCATGTTTGGCCAGTAGTGCTACGTGAGACATATCTGCTGACCAGATAACGTATTTCACCTTGGAAATCTTCACTGATGCTAGAGTCCTGGGATAGCAAGAGAAAGGTAATCATGAGTGGGCCTAATTTCCTTGTCTTAAGCTATGACCTATGTCTTTTCATCTTTATTTAATGTAAAGCTCAACTTCTCATGTAACGCCAAGGAAACATTGCCTATACTGTGGGCCAATGAGCTAAATGTTTTGGCTCACACTCTGCACTGCCCCCTTCCTCATTTGTTGCCTCCAATTACCTCCTATCATTAGGCATTTACATCTATCATTTTCACCACTAGACTTACTAAGTTCTTTAAGAACAGCAGCAGTGCTATTCAACTTTATGTTCTTCTCACTCCAAGACCTCAAAGCATTCTTTGTTCAGGTATGTACTATAAAAATACCTAAATACACAGCACCACGCTATACTGCCGGAATGTGTGCATATGGTGGTAGGATGGCCATGAAAAGAGAAAAAGGACAGCAAACAGTCTAGGAGTTAAGAGTACAAGAAACAGCTAGGCCATGTAGCAAGCTTACAAAACAGGCTCCTATTAAAGACTTCCACTCTCCCTCATCTCAGTCTGTCAGGGGCGCCTGCCATGTTACCGCTTCTGCTGGACGTCAAAGAGCGTGATGGAATCTGCATCCCGAAGCAGGAGGCTGCCTGTGCCAGCATAGAAGATCTCCTCACAGTTGGGCACTTGGATTTTTTTGGTGATCTCGTTCTTTAGATTCTTTATCAGAAGCTGAAATGAGTACAGGTGGAGTTACAAGAAGCTAATGATGTCCCGTGGCGATTGTTCCTTTAATAAAGAACTCTTCCCCCTGCCCAAGTCATTTATACATCAAGTTGGTCAATCCAAGATTCTCTCCAGGACCTTATCATTAACCTCTGACTTTCCTCTCTTCTTCCCTCATCAGTTCTCTCAATATATGTATTTACTCACCCATTCATTCATTCATTCATCTGCGCATGCGCGTGCCCGTGTGGGCATGTATGCACGAAAGTGTGGGTACACATGCATCATTGTGCCTATGTGTAGGGGTCAGAGGACAAATCAAATAAGTCAGTTCTCTCCTTCTACATATAGGTCTCAGGGACTAATTTAGGTCATCTACCTTGGCAAGGGTTCTTACCCACTGAGGCATTTCATTGGCTTCTAATTCCTCTCTTTAAAAAGAAAAAGAAAACGGGCTGGAGAGGCAGCTCAATGGTTAAGAGCACTGGCTATTCTTCCAGAGAACCCAGGTTCAATGCCAGGAACCCACATGGCAACTGTCTATAATTCCCGCTTCAGGGAATCTGACACCCTCACACACAGATGCATACAGGCAAAACACCAATTCCCATAAAATGAAAATAAAAGAAATCCTAAGAGGCTGGGCCTCTGGTGCAGCCTGCACTCTCAAGGCACTTGGGAGGCTGAGGTAGGGTTGGGATTCAAGCTCTGTCTGGCTGCAGAGTAAGGCAGTCCTAGTTTAGACAGAGCCTCGCTGCTCTCAGTAAGATCCTAAAATCATACAACAAGCAAGCAAAAAGGTTAAAACGAAAGCTGGGCATATAGTTCAATGGCAGAACCCTTACCTTGTATGAACAGGGCCCTAAATTCAATCCCAATACTTAAAAACAAGCAAACAATAACAACAACAAAAATAGTTACCTTAATCAGTTTCTTTTTTTTTTTTTTTTTTTTTTTTTTTTGGTTTTTTGAGACAGGGTTTCTCTGTGTAGCCTTGACTGTCCTGGACTCACTTTGTAGATCAGACTGGCCTCGAACTCACAGCGATCCACCTGCCTCTGCCTCTCGAGTGCTGGGATTAAAGGCGTGCGCCACCACACCCGGCTCCTTAATCAGTTTCTTAGTCAACTAAAAGAAATTAGCTAGGGCTTAAGCTTTTGTTGAGTATTTTATTGGAAGACCTTTGTTTATCCTGTGCTGGGCCAGTTACATTTTAGTCACGCATTCATGCACACGTTTATATATTTTGAGAGAGGGTTTCTCTAGGTAGCCCTGGCAGTCCTGGAACTCATTCTGCAGAACAGGCTGGCCACAAACTCAAAGAAACCCACCTGCCTCAGCCTCCAAGTGCTGGGAATAAAGGTATATGCCACCATACCTGGCTCTAAATCTATTACATTTAGTACCTGTTGGGGGAGTGGGACAACCTCCCACTCATCTAAACCATATACTTAAAATCTCATGGCTTTAGCCTCTCCAAATTCAAAAGCCCAGAGGCCCAGTAACATCAACCCAATCAAACCAACTTTTCCTTCCCAAGGGATTAGTGTGGGGCTAGGACTAGAGCCCTAGTACCCAGGATCACCCTGCTCTGGAGACAGCTCTTTACCATGCAGTATATGGGCCACTGCTACTCTACTCCCTACATTGCTTTCCACTTTTAGTCTTTTTTTTGTTTGTTTGTTTTTTGGTTGGTTTTTTTTTTTTTTTTTTTTTTTTTTTGGTTTTTAGAGGCAGGGTTTCTCTCTGCTATCTTGGCTGTCCTGGACCTGCTTTGTAGACCAGGCTGGCCTTGAACTCACAGGGATCCACCTACCTCTGCCAAGTGCTGGGATTAAAGGCGTGCACATGCCCGGCTTCCACTTTTAATATTAACTTACCGAATGCATGCGATCTAGGACAGCAAACCGGTTCCGAGCAACCCAAACCGCTGTCAGTCCTGAGGATCGTTTCCCTTCAGGGGCTGAGGAGACAAAACCAAAGTGTGGGAGCATGTGGTGAGCCACTAGCAGGTGACAGAGTCAGGTGCCATGAGCTGCCATTTTGGCTTCGCCAACTCAGCTGCTTCCTAACTAATTCAGCCATAACCTCAGGCTATTGTCAGTGACTTTTCCCCACCAAACTCCAGCCTCCAGCCCTGCCAAGCCTCTTATCTCTAGGCCAAGTGGCTGCATTTCAGCCAGCACCACATACTGGCAGAATTGCTGCCCATCTTAGGAGACAGCATACTCCATCAAGCTAACGAGCAGGGCCTTCCCAGCCAAGTGGAGGCACAGCAAGCAGCTTGTCAAAGTCTGGGACCTCCTATCCACACAGGCTGGAGAAGTGACAGAACCCCACCCCAGGCCACAGCTGCTCCGCTGCTTTTGACATGCTAATGCAGGCCTCAGATTCCGGCAGGGAGGGGCACAGTACTTCCAGCTAAATCTTGACAGGCGTGCTGGGCAATGCAGCATCAAGCTGTTGCTCTGTGAATGTCAATTCACCATTATCACCCTGAGGAGAGCTATAAAGTGTTCCTCAGTTTGCAGCTGATTAGAATGTTGAAATGAACACTCTCTGAGAAACCTGTAAAGACTATATTGAAACAGTCCTATCTGTTACAGCCGTGGAAAACAGAACATACTGGCCAGCCTTGCAGAGGTAGCAGAGGTACGTCTCTGGTACCTCAAGTGCCAAAGAATTTACAAAACACAATTTTACCACAACACATACTACTCCAGCTGCTGCTTTCTCCTCTCTGGTGCCCACCACTGGACCACACCTTTTAATTATTATCCTTGCCAGAGGATGGTAAACACAAGTTTTATTAACTGTTAACAGATATGGAACCACCACTACCACCACAACAACTACTAAGGTGAGGTGGGAGGCACCAAATCAGTTAGGAAAGCTTAACTGACTAATTTGTGAGGAAGACTTTGCTTTACGGATCCCCAATATACACAGGTGTCCTGATTCTCTCATCATCTCACTCTAAGCACATGTAAAAGGGTAAAATGAGCTGGCATACTGTGTAATTCCTGTATGAAGAAGAACCATGGGTTCTAGGCTAATCTGGGTTATACAGTGAGACTCTGTCTCATACAATACATATTCCTGCAAAAAACAAACAAGAGTATTACAATAATAATGACCTGTTGGCTCTCACAAAAGGAACACAGCTAACAAAATATTTCTCAGAATTTTGGAGGGTATAAAATACCAAAATGTACTAGTAAAAGAGAGGGCCTGTGGAATAAACTTCAGACTGGGTAAGGCCTGTAAATCCACCCAGAAGAACTGCACTGAAAAGAGCATAAATGAGATTCCAACTCATTTACAGAATGTTTTGTCAGCAAGTTCTAATAGTAAGGACATCAACAAGGGATGGTGATGATGAAAGAGGCAGGCAGGGGTCTCAGCTGGATCCTGGGATCCCAGGTGGGTCATGGGGCTGTTAGCAGCCTCATCTTTTTGACACGCAAAAGGAAGCAAATCGGATCTGGATATAGAAAGGAGAGTATAAATCCCCAGTCCCAGGATGAGACATTGCAAGACTGGAGCCACATTTTTAAATAAATGAAACTACCAGGGTGAAAGTCATATCAGCTGACAACAATCTAGGACAACATGCTGTGCTGAAGGAGAAAATGGAGAGTTTCTAATAACCAAATTATAAAATATATATATCTAGCTGGGGTAATAAAATGGAGGCACAACATGAATATTTCACACCACAATTGCCTCTGGTGCAACTGTCAGCAGCACCTGCCAACAAACAAGAGTGATATAGCCACAGTCTGGGGATGGGAAGTGCAAAACTTGAAAAGAAGTGATGATATGGGCGAGGAGAGCTGGAAGCAGAGTGGAGGAGACAAAGAGCACCTACCATCAGGATTCTGGGAGTCTGCATCTTTGGGGATGGTGTATAGATCATAGGTACTATTCTCTAAATTGCTTGCTCTCTATAGGGGAAAGGAGAAAACATGTTTAGTGAGCGGCACCAAAGACACTGTTTTTTCTGACAGAGAAAACATTCCTGCTAGACAACACTGAATGTATACTTACCTGCACCCAGAGGGTATTTGAGTTACTTCCATATGTAAGAATTATAGTGCTCAGCTGGGTGTGGTGACCCTTGCATGTAATCCCAGCACTCAGGGAGGCAGAGGCAGGTGGATCTCTTTGAGTTAGGCCAGCCTAGTCTACAAAGTGAATTGAGTACACCCAAGGCTACACAGGGAAACCCTGTCTCAAAAACAAAACAAAACCAGAAAAAGAAAGAAAGAAAGAAAAAAAGAATTATAATGCTCATAGCTATGGCACTATTTTTCTCTATCCTCTAAAAATGCAGATATTATCTGAATAAAAACAAAGATTTCTCTCTATTCCACAAATTAAAAGATGATGAACCTGGTGCCTCATCTGATTATAATGGTCAAGGTAAAAGTCTACTTGAAAAAAGAAAGGGAAAACAAAACACAACAGATCTAAGGAGACATCAGGAACTTCGTCATGAGGATATGTTAGTGTTAGATATACTGACGGACCGAGATCACATGCGAGAGGTTATTTAGGGGAAACAGTTTTCATTCAGCCACCAAGATACTACAGGTAGAATACTAAAGGTAGAATGTCGTTTCTTCATTTTTTTGTAAATTGTGTGGCAGGAAATGGGGAGGGCTCAGATAATTCTGAAGGTGGCTTCACTGAAAAGAACCCGCTTTCCAACACAGGGGTCATATGTTCAGCAAAGCACAAGGACAGAAAGGAACTCCTCTGCATGACACACAAATCCAAATGCCCTCTGGTCACTTCACACCCATAACAGGATTCTGAATGTTCACTGTTTAGTCCTTACAAAATGTCCACTAATAGCTCCAATGGCAAAGTGGACAACTTGCTTAGCATATGCCCACATGTTTAATTTTCAGTACTGGGGGGACATTCTTTTAAGAGGCTATTAAGAGTTACAAATCTGAGGAGAACCCACACACTTCATAGTTACTCACGGTGCACAGCAGCACGGCATTTTCTGCTGGATTGTAGGACATGTTGAACACTGGAAATTTGGAGCCACTGCATAAGGAGCAAGAATAGAGAAGAAGAGAATTGTTCCTTCAACGTCTACCAACCACTCGGTGCACAGACACTCACAACTTCTGTACCAAGGAATAAGATTCTGCATTTTTTCCTCCCTCCATTAAAACTTGACTACTTAATAGTTCAAACAGCAAAATACTGCAGAAGCCATATTTTCATCAGAGCTGGTGAGTGGTGATGGGTCTGCATGGTACACATCTCTCCACATAATTGCAGTGGACACCACATGTGGTTTCCCTGCCTCTTTTCTGTCCCTGGGATTGTTCACATCTTTCTGTCACAGTGGAGCTAGCGGGTGGTTATGAACCCCGCATGCTGCATGCCAGTGCTTGCTACCATGAATGTTTCAGATGCTGCAGCTGGCATTCTGGAGCACAGCTCGCTCAGCCAGGCATCCCAGAGGTTATCATATCTTCAGAGCTGACAGTTCTGGAGACATGGTTATTTGCTGTAAAGGTAGAGTTCAGATAAACTGCAACTCTTCTAAAAATTTTCAATATTTTCTTACTATACTGTACTGTAGTCACTTAGGTCTAACAGCCCAAAAGATTCCTCAAGGCATAAATGACAAAGGCAAAAAGTTATATTACCAAATTGGGCTACTCTCTACTGAGGAATTGTCTGTAATCTGCAAGAGATTTTGCAGGCATCAGCAGTGGATGCTTCACCATAGGGTCACCAGCAGTCCCAAGAGGGGACCTCACAATCTCCCCATGGATACCTCATGTCTACCATAAAGGGATTTAAACTGAGGAGGGTTATTCAGCAGGAAGTTCTTATTTGATAGCTGAGATCCAAAATGTTGGTTAAGAGAGCTCTGCTTGAGGAAGGAAGTACATTATGACAGCAGATGAAGAGGCTTGGAAAGGAGAAATAAGTCAGACTTGCCTCCGCAACTGCATCACAGCTACATCTTTAGAGCTGTTGAAATCTAGCTGACGGAGGAATCGGTCCTTTACATAGTGCAGCATATTGCCATGGACAGCATAGGCTGGCCGCTCACGTTCCAGCTTAAACACAATCATTCCACCATCATGGCCTAGAGAACAGAGAGAAGAGAAAAAACAATCAGCTGTAGCAAAAAGCACTCACGGCTAGAAACAGGAGACACACAAGGATGATTATATTCACATGCTAAAAGGGTAAGAGGCATCTACCATGGCTGGAGATGGACTGTTTCAGGACTCACATGGAGAAGCTTGGTGTGTGAGGTTATGGTGATAGAACCTTTAAGAGATGATGCTTAGTGGAATGTCATTAGGTCATTAGAGAAACACCCTGGGACTTATGTTCTCTTAGGATACTGGTTGGTGACCTGGGGAGAATGGTGCTATACAGAGAGTATCCTGAGTTCTCTCTGTGATCCTCTCTCCTGTGATCACGCTCTAGAACACTCCTGTCATGACGCTCTGTGTCATACTGTGACTGAACCAAAGGAACCATGACCAAAGGACAAACAGTTGGGACTGTTCAACCTTGAATTTTTAACCTCCAAAACGGCAAATAAACAACTGCCCCTTTTCTTTCCAGATTTATTAATTAATTTATTTAATGTCTACATGTGAGTGTCTGCATTCATGTTATGTGCACATTGCGTACGTTTGGTGCCTGGGACAAAAGGGGGGTGTCAGATCCCCTGGAACTAGAGTTAAAGGCAATGGTGTGCCACCATGTGGGTGCTGGGGATGAAACCTTAGTCCTCTGTTACAAGTAGCAAGCGCTCTTAACTACTGGGTCATCTCTCCAGCCCAAGACCCTTTTTAAAAAAATTTTTAAGCAATCTATTCAGATTACATCTCAATTGTTATCCAATCACTTGTATCTTCCCGTTCCCCCCTCCTTCCTTCTTTCACCCCATTCCCCTCCCCTAGGTCTGTGACAGAAGGGGACCTCCTCCCCTACCATATGGTCACAGCCTACCAGGTCTCATCCTGGTAGCCTGCTTATCCTTTCTCTGAGTGCCACCAGGCCTCCCCACCAAGGGGAAGTGGTCAAATATGGGGTACCAGAGTTCATGTCAGAGTCAGTCCCCACTCTCCACATAACTGTGGAGAATGTCCTGTGCATTGGCTAGAATCCGAATAGGGGCCAAGATGCTTTAAAAAACATATGTAGTGTGAGATTATTTTTGCTACAGCTATAGAAAACAGAATAATACAATATCTAAATGCATTCTTAAAGCTTTCACAATTCTTAGAACCTTTTCCAAATAATTTTCTGTTACTCATCTTCCTGCTTTCTTTTTATTGAACCTAGGACCTCAAACAAACTAAGAAAGTACTCTACCAATGAACTATGTTCCCAGCCCTGTGTGAATCTTCTCCCTCTCTCTCTCCGCTTTTTGAGACAGGGTTTCTCTGTGTATCCTTGGCTGCCCTGGATTCACTCTATAGACCAGACTGGCCTTGAACTTAGAGAAATCTGCTTGCCTCTGCCTCCTGAGTGCTGGATTAAAGGCATGCACCACCACCACCCAGCTCTTCTTTTTTTAAAGATTTATTTATTTTTATTATTTATATGGTATTCTGTAGTTGCTAGGAATTGAACTCAGGACCTTGGGAAGAATAGCCTTAACCTCTGAGTCATCTCTCCAGCCCCCCACCCCTGCAAATCTTAATACTATTTTACACCACTGTATTTAAAGACACCTTTCTGTGTATTCCCTTAACACTTTGTATGGACCTCCATTAACACTCAAGCCTCTCATCTCCACTATTCCATGTTTTCTCTGAAAGCAGAATTTACATTATCTTTCATTTTTCCTCAGCCCTTAGCAAATAAGAAAATCATAACATCTATCTGCTTAAAAAAATCAATGTAGAGGGCTGGAGAGATAGCTCAGTGGTTAAGAGTGCTGCCTGCTCTTCCAGAGGTCCTGAGTTCAATTCCCAGCAACCACATGGTGGCTCATAACCATCTACAATGAAATCTGGTGCCCTCTTCTGGCATGCAGGTGTACACAGATAGAGCACTCATAAATAAAATAAATAAACAAATCTTTAAAAGAGAGAGAGAGACGGGGAAAGAAAGAAAAGAGGGGGTGGGTGTAGAGGATGGGGAGGGCGTTGGAGAGATAGCTCAGTGGCTAAGAGCACAGTCTGTTCTTCCAAAGGTCCTGAGTTTAATTCCCAGCAACCACATGGTGGCTCACAACCATCTACAATGTGATCTGAGGCCCTTTCTGGCCGGCAGTGGTACAAGCAGGCAGAGCACTGTATACATAATAAATAAATAAATAAATCTCTCTTTTAAAAAAGAAAGAAAAGAAAAAAAGAATGTTGATTCTTATACAACCCTGTCATTTCAGCCATGAGCTCTCTTGGTTCTCTCTTTGCTCTCCTCCACTCTCTTCTTTTCCTCTCTCACTCCTTTCAGTTCAGTCTGGACGCTTCCAGATGCCTGTGGCTGTACTTTCCCTCATACCTACAATAAAATCCTTCTCCTCAAACATTAAAAAAAAAAAGAATATTAACTTTTTTCTATATATATTTGTTTATGGGAGAGGGCACATCATGATGTATGTGGGAGGTCAGAGGGCAACTTGTGAGAGTCAGTTTTCTCCTTTTATAATGTGTGTTCCAGATACTGAACTCAGATGGTCAGGCTTACTGGCAACATCTTTATCAGCTGAGCCATCTCACCTGCACAGGAATGTTAGCTTAAAAAGTGTTCATGAAATATGTAAAAACAACAACCTTTTTTTTTTTTTTTTTTTTTTTTTTGAGACAGGGTATCTCTATATAGTATTGGCTAGTTTAGAAATCATTATGTAGACCAGGCTAGTCTCCTCCTGCCTCTGCCTCCCAAGTCCTGCAATTAAAGGCATGCATCACCACACCTAGCCAATAAAAAAGCTTTTATGATTGTTACTAAGAAAATGTTTTGTGCCGGGCATGGTGGCGCACACCTTTAATCCCTGCGCTAGAGAAGTAAAGGCAGGTGGATCTCTGAGTTCTAGGCAGCCTGGCCTACAAAGTTCCAGGACAGCTAGGACTATAGCCTGTCTTGAAAAACCAAACCAAACCAAACCCAAACCCAAAACCAAAACAATAACAACAAAAATTACCAAACCAAACTAAACAAAAAAACCAAAAAACCAGTAACAAATAAAAATGTTTTGTGCTTTCCCAGTTAGCATCGTCCACTCCTTAAATAATCTCATTTTTACATTCCTACTACCTGCTCCTCACATATAAACCAGCTTCCTTTTCCTACTCAAAGTCTTCCAGTGGCTTTCCCCCCACTATCTATTTATAGTGATTGATTTATTTTTATCTGTATTTAGTATTTCGCCTGCAGAGGTCAGAAAAGGGCATCTGACCCAATGGAACCATGGATGGCTGTGAGTCTAGATGCTGGCAGACAGATCCAGGCCCTCACTAAAAGCCATAAGGGCTCTTCACCATCAAGCCATCTCTCTAGTCCCTTTCCAGTATCTTTTAATTTATTCAGAATATTAAATTCTAGCCATAGCCTACAAAGACCAAGCAAAATCTTTCCAATACCTAATGCCTTCCTATATTCTCCCTGGCAGATCTAATGCTCCCTTCCTATGCTAGGAAGCTCTCTTTTAACCCATTCCATGTACTCCGCCTATGATATTCCCCTTCTCTCTCATTCTCATTTTCCTGAGTACTCAATAAGCCAGGAATCCACACACTGTTTATCTCCCTTCTTTTCACTTGACTTTTGTTCAAGGCATTTTCAAACATATATCACTTTATATACTTAATGTTTACAGTCCATTTCTCTTAAAGCTCCACCAACACAGGGATTATTTTACACATTGCTTTGACAACAGCACCCAGACTAAGGCCTAATATTTATTATGTATTTGACAAACGAATGAATTGGACTTGGCTTCTAGTTCCTCAATCTGAGAACTCTAAATGTTCAATATTAGTCCCCTATAAGCTCCTAAAAGCACATCAAAGGGAGCGAGCTAAGGTTAAACAGATCTGGGTAGAGAAGACCACTAAAGATCACTACCTTCCAAAAGTAAGAGAGGTAAAGGTGGCGCTGAGAACTCTGCTTCTCTTTGTTATCCTAATATGACTTACTGGAGACAAAGCTAATGAAGAATCACTTTCAAATCTTAAAAACTTTTAACTAAATCAGAGAGGTGGAAGAAATGTGGGGTATATGGACCATGTAACCTGGGGAACTGGCATTGAACCGGCGAGGGGGAGCCTACTCAAATGCTGGAAATCTCAAACTTGAGACAAAAATCTCATTCAGAGACTGGTAGGAATAGGACTGCTCCCTCCCTGATTCTGTAACTACATGGCCCAGGGCTCGTAGGCCAACACCCCCCAACTCTCAAGGTAGTCATAGGTATTCATATAGCAGGCACTTGGATGCCAGTAGAGCATCGCCAGCATGCCAGCCACAGCCAATGAAATGCATTCACCCCAAAAGCTCCTCCTCACTCTCCAAGGTTCATGAAGTGCTTGCTCATCATGTACATAAGCTGATTCACTGACGATCGTCCAAGAATGGCTGTTTTCACTGAGCTATAACACTTAGGGTGCTGCTTTGGAGAGGGCTTTCTCTCTCTGGACATTCACCGCTGGACCGCTGCTACTTGGCCTAACAGCGAAGCAAGGGCCACTCACCACTCGCCACACCACTCTCACAGCTCTCGCTATCTCGTCGCTCTTACAGCACTCACGGCTCACCTCTTGTGCTCACCAATCTTGTGGCTCCTGCCTATCTCAGCTCTCACTGCCCAGCCCAGCACTGGAGCTCAAGCTCCCACTGGCACCCAGCTGTTCTTGCAGCATTGGCCTAGGGAACTGCTCTGCTTCTTTCCATCTTGTTCCTCTCGGAGAAGGGCTATAATTGTCCACCAAGCTAAAAGAGCTCTAACACTAAAAACCTGTGGAGGTCTCCTCCTCCAGTACTTCCTGCAAGACCAGGATCCTTGCAGACCCCACCTGTTCTGGACTCCACTTCATTCTTCTTGCTTAGTATATGGTGGTGCCCATACAGGGCATGGAACCAAAGAAATGGTCCTTACCTGCTGCGAAGAGGTTAAGGTTGGGATGGGCAGCTAGGACCCAGAAACGATCATGATCCCTGCGGAAAGTCTGAACCCCAGTCCTAGGAAACCAGAAGGTACACAAAAAAAACTATTAATTAAAAGTCTTCTATTGACTCTACTCCTCAACTTAAGATTTTAATTGTTACTCTCAAATAGGTTTTTTGTTTGTTTGTTTGTTTTCAAGACAGGGTTTCTCTATGTAGCCTTAGCTGTCCTGGACTCACTTTGTAGACCAGGCTGGCATCGAATTCACAGAGACCCACCTGCCAATGCCTCCCAAGTGCTGGGATTAAAAGCATGCGCCACCGCCTGGCCTAAGGTTATTTTTTTAATAGATGAAGTTATTTTTAATACATTGGTACAGAATTCAAGTTTAGGATTATCTTTGACACTATATCTATCTATCTATCTAGTTGGTTTTTGTAACTATTTCATAATTGTTCTTACTGTATGTTATTATATATAAAAATGGCCTTTATATTTAGACAGAAAACAGGAGTTGGTGGAGTATGGTCGAGTGCTTTGTATTGTTAACTACTTGCCCCCTTCTGAGATTCTCACTGCTTATGAGCAAACTGACACACCCTTATTGCTGTTTAACTTTGCCTCTCTGTTTGACTTATAAAGAAAGCTGACACGCAGACAGGGCGGAAGGTAGGTGTGGCAAAGGTTGGGGACTTTTGGGGACAGAGAGCGTCTTGGGAGACAGCAGCAGACAGACAAGGAAGAAGGATGAGAACAGCCGTGGGATAGGAAAGAGCCATGTGGGTCTAGAGGAGGAACCCTGAGATTCCACATAGAAGAAATGGCCTAGATTAACAACCTTAGCAAGTATTTTGGGATTATGGATGGGAGGTAGCCCACATAGAAATGTTAGAACAGATGGCATGGGATAGAGGATGAGAGATATTAGAAGGTAGTTTAGGGGGCTGATTATCTGCCCAGCACCAGGTAAAATAGGCTTATTCTAAAATACAACAGGTATCTGTGTCTTTTTGATTATGATAGTAGGTTAGATATTACCACCATAATAATTACAAGCCTAATAATAAACATTTATTAGGTCATACCATTAAACTAACAGCAACAACCCTGAGTACACTGTGCATAAGAGGAGTGAAGAGGAAGCCTATAAGATGACCTTAGGTGCAGTAGGGGCAGTGAGCAATGTAAGCGAAGCACCACATCAGGATGAAGTCTGTAAGGAACAAAGTGAGAAGGCTTCAAACCATCAGTTTCTCCTTCATAATTTCCTACTCTACCTTCATTTTACATTTCTTATCTCCTTAGATAAACAATGAAAGGAAGAAAAAAAACCACTCAAATTTAGAGGAGAAAAGGATATATGGAAATGTCTATCTAATAAATATTTGTTGATATCTCAGTCTCTAAGGTTCTCATTTGTTTAATTACTTTTTACAGTAGAGGGTTAAACTGAGGGCCTCGTGCATGATGGACAAGCACTTTTATCACTAAGCACTATACCCTTCAGATTTCAAAATACAGGACTTGATTTTTCTTCATGACGAGGAGAAAAAATACTCCATGTTTCCTTCCTTTTTAAAAATATTATTGTATAAGATGTGTGTGTGTATGTGTGTGTGTGTGTATGTATTTGTGTATCAGAGAAAAAGAGGGAGGGAGAGTCAGAGTCAGAGCCTACACACATGTGGAAGTTGAAGAACAATTTGTGGGTGACGTCTCTTTTTCTAGTGGTTAAGAGGATTAAAGCAGGTCATCAGACTTGAGTGGAAAAGTGACTTTTTTTAAACCTGCTAAGCCATCTCACTGTTTCTGTTTTTTGTTCGTTTGTTTTTGTTTTGTTTTGTTTTTTAAATTTTTGAGATAGGGTCTCGCATAGCCTAGGCTGGCCTCCAACTCCCTATGATCCCCCAGCCAACACCCGAGTGCTGGCATTACAGTTATGTGCTACTGACCCTGGTTTCTAATATAATTGGAAAAGTCAAAGAATAAGATAAAGGGACCTCCTCCTGGCTTAGTCATGTATCATAAATAATTCCCTTACCGCTTAGACATATCCCAGACTCGAATACTCTTGTCCTCAGAGTTGCTGAGGATCAGCTCTTGGCGAGGGTGGAAGACAGCACAAGACACATTGTTGTAATGGCCCCGGCAGGTGTCAACCTCCCATGCTTTTGATTCTGAGGAACAAAAGAAATTGTTATCACAAGTCACTAAAATAACTCTGGGATCTATAAAGCCAACATCCTTTAAAAAAAAAAAAGATCTTATTTATATTTTTCGTTATGTGTATGTCTATCTGTGTGTGGGTTTGCACACCTGGGTGTAGTACCTGTGGAGGCCAGAAGGCGGCACTGGATCCCCTGGAGCTGGAGTCACAGAGTGACTGTGAGCTGTCTGACATGGGTGCTAGGAACCAAACACAGGCCTTCTCTGGGTCCACTGACCCCCAATTTCTTGATAGGTTTTGCTATGTGGCTCAGGCTGACCTTATACTTGGGATCCTCCTGCCTAAAACCCATGCATGCTGAGGCTGTCAGGGTAAAGTGCCATGTATAGCTCTGACACTCTTTTAATCAAGTATTAAGTACTATTGCAAAACACTAAATCAATTGTTTCCCCAAATTAGGAAATGTTTTTTGTGTAACTCTCTTCCTCTTTTATGTTTTACTTTAGCTACTCTAGCCCCCCAAACCCTCTTTCGTTGAGGTGAGACAAGGTTTTGCTATGTTGCCAAGGCTAGCTTTGGACGCCTAGGAACAAATGATCCTTCTGCCTCAGCCCCTTGAGTAGCAGGAGCTACTATCACATGTGACCTCAGCTCCAAGTGTCCAAGTTTTTCTGTACATGTCTGTTCTTTTATTATGAGCGCCTTCTGACCTGTATTACCTATAACACCTATATTAAATCATTCTTTATGCTTTTATCCTATTTTATCCTCATAGTATATATGACTAGCTGACATTTTGGAGTAAATATAAACAGAGCAGTTATTCACTATTAGTCAAATGATGGCATGAATTTTTACTCAAGTTTGCTCATGTCTCTCAAAATCAAGACACTGCCATGGGGGTAACAAGGAAGAGGCCATGGCTATGCACTTAGACTGGCAGTAAACAATCAACTAAGGCAGAAAAACAGGCTGAAGTCTAAAGAAACCCGGCTTTTTTCCACGCTGGCCAGCAGTCATTTTCTTGGCTATGGCAATACCACCACTGCCTTACTCACCATTCATACGCCAGATCTTCACTTGCCGGTCATCTGCCCCAGACACAATAAGGGGCATAGTGGGATGGAAGGCAGCCCAGTTTACGCCACGATCATGACCCTGTTAAAAAGGAAGAAAAAGTAGGTCTTCCAAAACAGCTTTTAAAACATAATTCAAAGCAAATCTTGCTGGTGTTTATAACAACATTTGTCTGTTTCTTTATCTGTGACTCAGGCGATCAAACTCAGGCCCTTGCCCTTGCAATGTGCGAAACCAGCACTCTAACACTCATCTCTTTCCCCTGCCCTCTGAAAAGCTCTTCAAGTAAAAAGATTCAAGGGACTGTGCCACTGTAAAGTTCATTTGTTGTTTGATTTCATCTGGTTTGGTTTTTTTTTTGAGACAGGGTCTTGCTGTATACATGGAACTGGCTTTGAACTCCAACCCTTTCTGTTTCAACATACTTGGAGTACAGGTATGTCATTACACCTGGCTTATTACAAAGCTTTAAACATTAGAATAACCATGTCAATCTGTCCAATATTACTTCAAATTCTCATTGATGTTCCAAACATTTCCACCAGGAAATTCAGCTTTATCTATTTGTATTTAGGATGTTTTACTTCCTTTTTACTGTCTCCATATGTTTTATTTCTACAAGTAACTGCAGCATCTTAAGTACAAAGACCTATTTTAGAAGTTAATGCAGATACTCTCAAAGTATGATCTGGAATCCCTTCAAAGAGTCCCAAGATACCACTGGAAAGTCTGTAAGTTAAAAGTTACTTTTCAAATCCTACTAAGATTTTTACTTTCCTTTATTGTTAATACAGTGGAGTTCTGCACAGGATACATGATAGGTGATGACACCATTGCTCTGACAGCTAATGAACTGAATGCTGACAAAGGCCATGCTTTTAAAGGCTCTCAGTCAGGCTAGAGGTGTAACACAGCAGGAGAGCATGTGCAAGGTACTGGGTTCCACTCCTAGCACAAGAGACAAAACCAAGGGGCTGCAGAGATGACTCACTGGCTAAGTGTATTGACTGTTCTTACAAAGGAATCAGGGTGGTTCCCAGTACCCAGGTATGACTGCTTGTAACGGTCTCTAACTTCAGTCCCAAGGGGCAAAGTAAAACACTTCTATACATAAAAATAAACAAAAAATTTAAAAAAAGGTTTCATTTAATATGGCTAAAATTGACAGGTATAACACATATACAAATAAACTCTTTGGAATGCTTATGAAAATTTAAAAGTATAAAGACAAAAAAGTTTAAGGACCGTGAGTTCAAGAGAGCCTCTATATTATTTACAGGTCATACTTCGCTCCTTTGACAAAATTATACACGAGGCAGTTATGATTCACAAGTTTTAAGGGTAAGATGTGTTTGCAAAAGCAGCTGGGTTTTGAAGTCAGAGCCACAGCTGGAGCCCAGCACTCACTGCATACATCTGGACTTTGGGGACTACAGAATTTCTCTAAATCAATCTCTCTCTGTCTCCATCTGTGAGAGACACAGTCCACATTTCAGTGAGTAGTTTTATGCTTTAGACCTTTGTAATTTTAGAAAACCCAGTTCCTTTTCTTATGCTTTTCTATTTTCCACCGCGAACAAAGTTTCTTACATATGGTCAGTTCTTGGTACTTCTCATTGGTTTTCTTTGGGAACTCTCCTTCCACACGGCCTAGCACGGGCTCTGCTTTGTGATAGTAATGGAGCCCATGCCCAGCTTTCCTCCTTTGTCCCGCCTAGATTTATAAGATGACGTAACTCTCTCTGAGATGACACGTAACCGTCCTTCCTTTGTTGGCTTAGTTATAATTCTATTCCCCAAACCTCAAATGATGTCTGGCACTTAAATATTTATTGAAAGTATAAAAAGAAAAAAATGTGGGGCAGTGAGATGGCTCAGTGGAAAAAATTGGTAGAGAACTGACTCCATGAATTGTTCTCTGGACCCCACACATGTGTTGTGGCACACATGCCCACACACACACTCATACAGGGATGAGAATGAAATGAACAGCATCTGAGAGCTTCCCCTACAGGGCAGCACATCCTCACCAACGACGACAGAGATAAATACCTCTAGCACATGCTTCACCACTGCATCTGTCGTTCCAAACAGATCAACCCCAGTTATTCCTCTCACATCGGACTCCACCGCACCAGGAGACAAGTTTTTTTTCCTTAGACCTTTGGAGGGTTAAGGAGTGGGATGAAAGATGCAAATATAATGTTATCAGGAAAAGCATAGTAGCAGAAACACAGGAAGGTATGTTGAAGGTCTAAGATAAAATGAAACAGGAAAACAAACTTAGACGGAAGGAAGACAGACCCTCACAAGCACTACTGTTATTCTTTACGAGCTCCTGCCTTAACACTTAGAAGACCCTTATTGGGAGCCAAGCCAAATTCTAACACAACTAAGTTCATAACATCTACGTCAAAGAGCTATCTACTTTGGATTAACAGCACTTGCAATTTTTCCCAAATGTGGCCTCAAATGGTAATCATTTGATGTCCACTTTCAGGTTCATAAAATCTATAGCAATCTTTTCTTATAATCTTAAAATTTTATTTTTACCTTAAATGTTTTAATGTATTTTATTATTTGATGTGTGCGGATGTCTGTCTGCATGCACATCTGCATACCACATGCATGCCTAGGACCTGTAAAGGCTGGAAGAGGGCTACAGATCCTCTGGAACTAGAGTTACAGGTGGTTGTAAACTGCCAAATGGGTGCTGGGAATTGAACTCGGGTCTTCCAGAGGAGTGGTCAGTGCTCTGAACTCCTAAGCCATATCTCTAATCTTCATTATAAAAAAAAATTTAAAGAAATACTCTTGGTGGAGATCACATTTCAGTGTTTTCCAAGCTGGAAGCCACTTACAGGAAATATCCAGGTGCATTGCAGAACTAGACATATTAAACAAAGCAGCTATTTCGTCTGGAAGAGCTAGTACAAATACTATGAGACGATACAGCAATAAGGCGCTAACAAAAAGTGTGCTCACACCTTCTACTTGCCTCTTGAACAGGACACCAAATAATTAAAACTGTTATGCTTTTTTTCATGTTCTTGCATTAAAGGCTGGCCATAGATGTGAACATATGTAATTTTCCATTAAAACTTACAGAGGCTAGTTTCACTCAGAGGATTTATTAGCCCATAATTTTAAATAACAGGCAAAAGACACCAGGACAAGTGTCTTTTTTTTTTTTTTTTTTAAGATTTATTAGTTTATTTTATGTATATGAGTGCTCTGTCTGCATGTACACCTGCATGCCAGAAGAGGGCATCAGATCACATTATAGATGGTTGTGAGCCACCATGTGGTGGCTAGAACTGGAACTCAGGACCCCTGGAAGAGCAGACAGTAAATGCTCTTAACCAGTGAGCCATCTCTCCAGCCCCAGGACAAGCGTCTTATTTATGGATGGTCCATCTACACATCTTTCAAAGCTGCTACTTGAGGTAAGGTCTGGTGGCTCATACATGCACCGTCAGCACTCGGGAGGTAGAAGCAGGGGGAGTGCCGCAGGTTCAGCCTGGCCTACAGAGCAAAGCCCCAATTCAAAAAGCAAGGTACGTAGGGGAAAGCTGACTGTGTTAAAACCAGAGCCAAAATTATAGTACAAAGTACTAGTATCATATTTGATTCTGATAACAAACCCTTAGAGATAGGTAACAATCATATATAATTATACCAAATTATACATAGCAAAACAAAATTAAGACTTCAATCCTACCTTTTAAAATACTTGGGAAAGAAAATGGTAAGATAAAGTTACCTAAAAGTTGTTAAATTTTTTTAAAAAGCAGGGAGACAGAATAAAACATATTGAAAATAAAACCTAAGAAGCTTCAAACTAAAATGTGTAAGAAATGGAAATCAGTTGAGTTCAATGAGTGCACTTCCTGCCACTGTTGTAAGCTACTCTGCGCTTCTTCTGTTCCAACAGTGACTAACGTCAGCCCTGGAGCAACACTTCTAATTACTTTATGCCCAATTCAAGAGACGCTTAGCCATAGGTATAGAGACATAAAACTGAAACAACAATAATAATAAAAACCCCTCTCCTGAAGCTTCATAAATACATGATCACAAGGATGTCTTCTATTTATTTCATTTGTCCCTTCAACAGGGTCTGTCAACTTTTTCTATTGAGGTAGTCTATGTAATAGGTCAAAAAACAATACAAAACCAGACAGCTGTGAGGAACTTCACCTCCTATAAGCTTCAACAAACACATTAAAAGGAAAGCTGTGTGACAGAATTGAAGCCTTTGTGCACTTGCCTGCAATGATCCAGGAAAGGGGAAGAGCGAAACAGATGAATAGTGACAGGCAGTGAAAAGATACTTAGAGAAGAAATATTTGAGCCTTTGACAAGCCACTCACTAGGACTGAGCGACAGATGGAAAATTTCTACAGCAGCTACCCAAATCCAGAGGGAGAGGAGCACACTCTCAGGATGGACCAGTTATGTATGCCTCCCAGTGGGGGCCAGGGGAAGCAGTACAGAGAGGGGGGTGAGAAAAGGATTTGGCAGCATATTAATATATTTTAGTGGATATTTAAAAGAGTGAGCCTGAATTATATGGTCTTGACATGCAAAGGTGTAAGCATATTAAAATAATTTAACGGACAGTTTACTTGGAAACACAAGCTAAAACAGTAACCCATCTTCCACAGCTAGTTTTGAAAACTCTTTCCCTTTAAACAAAAGATGTTTGCCAGGCTAACAGAATATTCAAGTCACAGTGAGCTCCAGGGGCTAAACCCACACGGGAGAAGTGTTAGGGATTGCTTTGCTTTTAAAGAAGTCCGCATTCTCTTGGTGTTACCCACTAGCTCAGAGCATTCTTATCAAAAGAGAGAGCCAGAATTATCAGAATGACACCAGTCCCCTAAATTTGGGAGCATTTATCCCTTATTTAAAATATACTTTCCTGTCTTAAAAAGGTTAGCATCAGCCCCTAAGTGACCAGAAAGCTGGTTTCTCTTCCTGTGTTCAGACTTAATCTGAACTAAAGTAAAGTGGAGACCTGAGAGTATGCTAATTTTGCAGAAAGGAAAATGTAAGTGTAGGCTCTTCCACTTCTGTAAAGAACAAGGATTCTCCTTCCACTCTGGTTAAAGGATTATTTAAAGTCAACAGAGTCAGCAGAGACATGATAAAGAACATTCCCATTAGTATAGCAGATTAGCACAACATTCCCATTATGACATCTATAAATTATAGCAGCCACAATGCCACATAACAATCCATGCAATTCACACATTCAAGAGCAACACAAACCCCACTAAGGTCATACTCTCCCTCACTTCTCTAATCTAAGGTCCTTAATTTTGATGTAAACATGTTTTCTGCCTTCAAAGGTAAAGAAGGACACTTCATGGTCACAAATGATAACCTGGCCACCTTACTTCTCCAAATTGCTTTCTATTTTAATTAACAGATTTTTAAAAATTAATTTCCCAAATCTCTTTAGCTAGACCAGAGGGAACATGGTGTGTTAATAGCAGGTGGCACAGCAGTAATTTTAAAGTGGGGCATTATAAGGGACTTCCTAACCCGGTGTTCTGGGGATGAACCCCTAGCACCTTAAAACCACAGTCTAGGCATGAAGTTAACATACTCTCTAGGATGGAATTAGCTATATTCCATTCCTGGGAGAACTGAGAAAAGTGACTCAAGGTACTTCCTACAGCAACTTTCTCAGGGAACTTGGACTATTCTACATAACTGTCCCTGATCAATTGGGACAGCAGGAGCTGGGATTGACCCTCATTAGGCCAGTATCTCCTGAGACAGAGAGGGGGTCTTGAATGTGCGCATGTGAAGCTCTATGGAAAGCCACAGCTAGGTTACGGCAGAGTGAGCACTAAGCTCCCCAGTACTGGCAGTGAGGAGAGGGCACAGGCTCACGGTGCCTGTACCGAGCTCCTCCTGTTGGCATGGCTGGTCACATCTGGGTGTACTTCAAATAGCCTAGTCGGTCTGACGGAAAACTACAATGGCAAAGCCCTCGAGGATGAACACAAACCTATCTGCAAAACAATCTTGTTTATACCCTGCCTTGCAACTCTCAGGTTTTGAAAACTGCAGAGACAGCATGATACAATGCCTCCACTCTCTGACTGCCCTCCTCTCTCCTCTGATGTTTGTTTTTTCTTTGGTTTGGTTCTATGAGACAGGGTAGCTCAGGCTGGCCTTGAACTCATTATGTAGTCAAGAATGACTTTGAATTCCTCCTGATCCTCCTGCTTCTACCTCCCAAGTACTGGGATTATAGCATGCAAGACCATGCCCATCCCTTGGTTTATTTCTACAATACATAAATTGTAATTGCTATTACAATGCTCCAAATGCTGTATTCAGGAATCCAAATGTTTACTTGCTGTTCACTAGTGTGCTGCAGCTCGAGCAGTACCACAGGGAAGCTGGGTAGTTACCACCTTAGCAGCACAGTGCAGAAAGCTATCTCCCTTACTCCACAAAGACGCAGCTAAAGGGCCTTCCTTCTGTTGTGGAAACACTGTTTTGTAGTTATCACTACCAACTTTCCAGAGAGCTCGATCTCTAAGAATTTCTGCAGTGGCAAACAAGGTAAGTCACTGAGTGATTTTTAAAATACTGTAAGTGCATATCCTAGTCTCAGCCCCTGTCCCAGTGCAAAGCCCCTCCTCGCATGTTGTAGACAGCATTCTCTCTCAGTACTTAAATTCTCATTTTAGAGAGTCTCCGTATGACACTCAAATTTCAATATCATTAAATATAAATTATGACAGGAGGAAATAGCCTAATTATCCAAAGTGTCTAAGGTCTTAGAAAGCTTATTAAAAAGTATTCTGGATAAAAAAGTTGTAACTCCTTTCCACTCTATGCTCCTTACTATAGAAGAAATCTAATAGGAAGACTTTGCATTTATATATAAGGCAATGGGGTTCACAAATCCCATTTTTTTTTTGTAAAATATGTATTTTATTTGAGTGGGAAAGTGGTTCTTAATCAAATAACTCAGATCTACACATTTTAATGAAAATCTGAGGCAAGAAAGAAGTTAAAAATTATTTACATCAAATTAGCTTCCTAGAGTAAGCCACTTTCATAAAATATACTTCTTATATGAAAAACCTTCAATGTAGATTTAATATCTTCAAAAACACGGATGATATTATACAGGGATGGAATATTCTAATTTTTGTTGCTCTAAGCTAAATATCATTGTTATTTTAAGCAATTGCAGTTTTGCGCCAGACATGACTAGATTGTTCCCTGAACTTGGGCAGCTCACCAGAAATATCCCAAACGCGAACAGTCTGGTCCAGGCTAGCTGATACAACCAGGTCTTCAGAAGGGTGGAACTGAGCACACATTACATAATGGTTGTGCCCCGTTAACACACTGCAAGGGAAAACACATATTAAATTCAAGGCAAAAACCAATAGCCCCTAAACTATTTCTTCACATTCAATAGATGGTTATATTTTTGCGGCGGTAAGTCATCCTCACAATTCTGAACTAGTAATAAGTAAGCAATGCCACCTGTGTTAACAATAGCTCCTTTTAAAAATATGTATTTCTTTTTTGGCCAGGCAGTGGTGGTGCAACACTCCAGAGACAAAGGGAGGTGGATTTTTGAGTTAAAGGACAGCCTGGTCTGCAGAGCAATTTCTAAGATAGTCAGGGCTACACAGAGAAACCTGGTCTTGAAAACCAAAACAAAATGGATTATTATTATGGCCCCCCTTAGGGGTGCAGCAAGAGTGGGTACCATGTAGAGTCAGTGGTTCTTTCCTTCCACCTTTACATGGATCAGGCTCAGGTCACCAGGCTTGAGCGGTGCCTTTCCACTGAGCCATCTTTGCCTGCTCAAGTAATGCTCTTTCTCTCACTAATTATTTAATATTTAAATATTATTAATTTCATGGAACTCAGATTATACAACTCTCTCAGACAGAAGACATATAAAAACATGAAAATAAATGAAGTATTAGTAATTTACATAGGAAATATATCTGATGGAATTTAGCAGGTTACCTTTAAAGGCTGTGGCTCTAAACAGTCCCTACATCTTGTGAAAATTATACTAGAGGACCAATCTAAACCCTAAGCAAGGTTTATTGTCCCCACTGGAGTTTTATGGGAATAGAACTGAAAAGCAACTAAATGTTCTATTTATGCCAAAAGCCTAGTGATATGACTTATTCTTCTTGTTAAGATATTACAAAATCCAGCCTCATGTGGTAGCACACGCCTTTAATCCCAACACTAAGGAGGCAGAGGCAGGTGGATCTCTGTGAGTTTGAGGCCAGCCTGGTCTACAAAGAGAGTCTAGGACAGCCAAGGCTACACAGAGAAACCCTGTCTTGAGAAAAAGAAAAAGAAAAAAGAAAAGCAAAAACAAAAAACCAAAGAAACCCAGATTGATACTATTACATTAAAAAAATCCTACAAATATGACTAGTAATTAATCAGCAGATATGGTCCACCTGGGAAGGAAGACAACTGACCTGAAAAGAAGCTGATTATAAAAATCTAAGAAGAACTAAAACCCTCTTTTGAGGCTACTGCCTCTTGGTTTACCAGACACAGGTTCTAGACTGCCAGTTCCACACTCGGATGGTCTGATCATCTGAGGCGCTCAGAATCCAAGGATATTCCTGAAAGACATTTCGGACAAGGCTCTGAACAATCTTGCTCTGTCAGACCAGAGCCTTGTGCATGCTTCACAAGTGTTCTGTCACTCGGCTACATCGCTAGCCCTTGTTTCTTCAGACAGGGTCTCACTATGTAGCTTAGACTAGCCTTGAAGCTACATAATACAAATGCTGAGGGTGCTAGGAGTTTAAAAGTGCCCAAAAAGAATGTCTTTCTTAACTTTCCAGGTAGACAGCAGCTTATTCTAGGCAAGGCTCCTCAGCAAGTCTTTAATGACAATAACAAATATCTATACATTATCTGAGTATTTTATTTATTTATTTAGCATACTGTTTTGCCTGCATGTACACCTGAACTCCAGAAGAGGGCACCAGATCTCATTACAAAAGGTTTTGAGCCACTATGTGGTTGCTGGGAATTGAACTCAGGACCTTTAGAAGAGCAGACAGTGCTCTTAACCTCTGAGCCATCTCTCCAGCCCCATCTGAGTATTTAATAGTACAAGTTTTAGATGTAATTTTTGCAATCATTCTATCCTATGCTAAAATTTTTATATTGAAGTTAAAAAAAGAAAATCCACACCATAGCCAGGTATCGTGGCATATACCTTTAATCCCAACACTTAGGAAGCCTGGTTTATACAGTGAGTTCCAGGACAGGGAGAGCTACATAGTGAGTTCATGTTTAAAAAAAAAAAGAAAACCAAAAAAATCCATGTCCCTCATCCCCATCTAACAGTTGGCCATATTTTAATTTTTTAAAGGAAATAAGTAAACCCAGTCAGTAAATACTTGTTTACTTGAATTATAGCACTATATATGGGGAGACCTTGTCATGACAGGATTCAACAGGAGGCCAGGAGCCTGCTTAACTCATGCTCCAATCTACTATATGAAATTGGACAAATGGCCACGCATGGTGGCTCTCACTAACACAGCACTTGGGAGAAAAGGCAGTGGACTCCTGTGACTTTGAGGCTAACCTGGTCTACATAGTGAGATCCAGGCCAGACATGGCTACATAGTAAGATCTTATTGAGAGAGAAAAAGAGAGAGAGAGAGAGAGAGAGAGAGAGAGAGAGAGAGAGAGAGAGAATATGAATGAATGAATGAATGAATGAATGAATGAATGAATGAATATGAGTGAATCCTGAGAGTGACTTGACAGGTCAAAGAAAGCAGGGAGTCTGAGGCTGGCTAAGGGAACAGGCTCCACCAGGCTCAAAAAATCCTGATTGTTAATATTGAAAATGTTTATTAGCTTATACAAATGGTGTGTCAATTTGACCTTCTGGCATATCTACTGCTTAATAACAATACCACACATGGGACTAGCGTAAAAACTTTTGTTTGGCAGCTCAGTAGACAAAATAAAATTCCTCTATTTCTCTATAGAAAAGCAATGACTTCCTCTTAGAGCCCACTGGATCCAATTAAACTGAGTATAACGTAATTTGGCTCTGTTTCCCCAACAATGGAATTAGAACCCTGTGCCACCATGGCTGGCTTTGGGGATTGAAGTCACATCTGCATGCCTGTGTGGAAGTGCTTACCAACTGAACTCCGCCCTCAGCCCTAAAGCATGGGCTCCTGAGGATAAGGAGACTACTGCTGGGGAATAGAGCAATGACAGTGTTCCGGTGGTATCCCTAAGATATCGGGTTCAATGCCAGCACAGCAAAAGAAAAAAGGGAAAAAAGGAACATAGAGAGGGAGGGAAGAAGGAAGGAAGGAGCCTGGTCAGGTAAGGCATATAGATTGCTATGGAGAAATTAGAAAACACTGTATATTGAAGGTCAACAGCCACTTACATGATGAAAAAATGTGGTACGAATATAATCCAAATGCCCAAGCAATGTGAAGAGGCAGCGCCGAAGTTTGTAATTCCAAACCTGCAAAGACAGACATTTGACCAAGGAATAGGATGCAAAAAAAAAATGTCTTGGACTTCTGAACGGCTTCTTTCTGTTTGCTTGTTTGTTTGACACAGGGGTTTCACACAGCCCGTGGTCCGCACACTTGCTATATAGCCAACAATGACCTTGAAATGCTAACCCTCCGCCTCCAGTTCCTGAGTGCTGAGAGTTACAGGTATTGGACTGAGCTTCATGAACACCAGATAAACAGCTCACTTATATGAGCCACAACCATCTGTCTTTAGAGGTCCAAAGGTGCTGCACTATCTTTTTTCCTTTTCTTTTTTTAAAGATTTATTTATGGCCTGAAGAGATGGCTTAGGAAAACTAAGAGCACTGACTGTTCTTCCAGAGGTCATGAGTTCAATTCCGAGCAACCACATGGTGGCTCACAACCATCTTTAATGTGATCTGATGCCCTCTTCTGGCCTGCAGGTGTACATGCAGATAGAGCACTGTATACCAAAGATTTGGGGTGGGGGGTGGGGTGGTAGAAGGGAAAAAAATAAAAAAACAAAGATTTATTTATTTATTACTTATACAGTGCTCTGCCCACATGTGTGCCTGCATGCGAGAAGACAATCTTTATGAACTGCCTCCATGCTATGTGTAACATCTCACCTAACATTAAGGTGCTAAGATTACTAGTAAGTTCCTAACTTGGCAAGCTAAAGGTTTCCTCTTAGTCTGGCTTTCCCTGACCACTTCATCTTTCTCAAACTTCCTTCTTCCTTGGCATCTCAGAAGGTTCTACTTTTCCTTCATTTATCTCCAAATTATGAAATTGCTCTTTCCTATACCAATACTTCTCTGCCCTTTTAGTAATGCAGACTTATGCACCAGCACAGCGTTAAGAGAAAGAGAGGTACTCAGAGGAAAGGAAGACACTCTCACAAACATGAAGACAGTCTTCTCAAAGGAAAGTCACGGAATGTAAGACAGACCCACATGAGTCTGGGCTCCTCAGGGGAAGCTGCCCTTCTCTCTTTAGATTATCCCTTGTCCATCATTCAAACTACGCCGTGTGCAGCATCATCTACACTATGGCTTTAGCTCCTTCTTCCTGTTGATAAATCCCAAGCATCCTCAGTGAGTCTCTTAGGTACCTCAAACACACCAGAGCCAATACTGAATTACCCATTCTTCCAAATCCAGAAAACTTTTATCTACTCCAAATTTGTCTTTCTAAGTTAATGATATCCCTTAGGGCTGGGGGTGTAACTCAGTGGTAGAGTACTTGCCAAGCACACAAGAGGCCTGTAAGATCAATCCCCAGCACTGAGGGGAAAAGCACAGCAGTGGTACCTCATCCCCTTTTCTTTCTTTATCATCCCTCCAACACTCATCGCAAACAAGTACTGTTCCTTAAGTTCTCAAATCCATCTCCTTCCCTCACTCAAACAGTACTGCCTGAGTTTGGGCTCTGTTCATTTGCCACAGTCATTTATTTATAAGATGATTTCCTCACTGCTGTCTATGACTTCAGTCCTTTGCAACTCATCCAATCTTTTCTTTGTTATCATCTGAAAATTAAAACAAACAAACAAGGCCGGGCGGTGGTGTCGTACACCTGTAATCCCAGCACTTGGGAGGCAGAGGCAGGTGGATCTCCGTGAGTTCCAGGCTAGCCTGGTCTACAAAGTGAGTCTAGGACAGCCTGGGCTGTTACACAGAGAAACCCTGTCTTGAAAAAAACAAACCAACAAACAAAATAGTAAAATCTGACAGCAGTTAGGAGGCAGCTGCAGGCAGATCTCTGTGAGTTTGAGGACAGCCTGGTCAACAAAGTGAGTTCTAGGCCAGCCAACGCTACATAGAGAAACATTGTCTCAAAAAACAAAGTCTAAGTACTGCAAACTGACAGTCATGATCTCACCCATCTCTACCTTCTGCCCCTCCCCCACCCCCTTCTTACTTTCTCCAGATTTTAACTCTTTAAAACCAACTGGAGAGTCGCAAACACATCCAGCTATGCCACATCCCTTCCTGTACCTGGACTGCTCTTTCCTATTTTGAGTATTTATTATACCATTCACCGAACGATGCTTGCTGTTATTCAAGTGTACATTTATCTCTTGTACTAGAACAACGGCTCTTTGGGAAGACAAGTTACTTCCTGTTGATCTTTCAGTTCCCACACAAAACAAGTTTCTGATAACAGTGAGCACTCAGTAAGTGTTTGCTGGATATGTGCTTTGGCTAATTTAGAAGTCTAAGTTCTCTATAAAGGAATTCTCTTGCCTTTCAGTTCTCCCCTTAATTCTCAAACCTTACCATATTCCCTTATTCATCATTTCCCACGACAGACCCCTGTACCTTAATCTTATAGTCATCTCCTCCAGAGACAAACAGTGGCTGCTGCTTATGGAAGTCAATGCCACGCACTGGACCTAGGGAAAAAGGCAGGCAATGCATGTTAAGGAAAGTTACCCTTGGACTGGAGAGATGGCTCAGTGGTTAAGAGCACTAGCTGCTCTTCCAGAGGACCTGAGTTCAATTCCCAGCAACCACATGGTGGCTCACAACCACCTATAACGTGATCTAGTGCCCTCTTCTGGCATGTAGGTGTACATGTAGGCAGAGCAATGTATACATAATAATAAATAAATGTTAAAAAAAAAAAAAGTTATCCTTGAATGTATCTGTAAAAGGCTTTTTAAAAAAAAAATGATTTTGTGTGTATGTGAGTGGGTGCACATGCAGAGGTCAGAGGACAAGTTGGAGAGTCAGTCCTCTCTGCCCACCATGTGGGCCTGGGTATGGAGCTCAGCGCCTCAGGCCTGGCAGCATTTGTTTTACCCTCTGAACCATCTCACAAGTCTCTAGTCCGATTCTTTGTCTTTTAAACAAAAGCACAGGGCCAAGTGTGGTGGTGCCTGCTTTTAATCCCAGCACTTGGGAGGCAGAGGCAGGTGATCACTATGAGTTCAAGGCCAGCCTGGTCTACAAAGCAAATCCAGGACAGCCAGGGCTACAGAGAGAAACCCTGTCTAGAAAAACAAACAAAGCACAGAGCTACTTTATGTATTTAATTTTCATTAGTTTAAATCTGTAAGGGGGACAGCATTATGTAGACTCTGTGTCCAATGGTCTTTGTAGGAAGGTTGCTTCAGAATTTGGCATGAACCATGCTACTGTTTTTCTGGCCATAGCTACTCTCCCCAGATCACTCTGGTCTTGTTTGGTTTGCCTCTAGGAGTCGCTACACTGTCTTTTGTTTTGTTTTGTTTTGTTTTTGTTTTTCTAGACAGGGTTTCTCTGTGTAGCCTTGGCCGTCTTAGACTCACTTTGTAGACCAGGCTGGCCTCGAACTCACAGCGATCCGCCTGCCTCTGCCTCCTGAGTGTTGGGATTAAAGGCGTGCGCTACCACGCCCGGCCTCACTGCGCTGTCTTTTTATTTACATGAGCACATCTCTTGCCCAAGTAGAATTTAATTTCATTTCTGGCATAAACAACTTCAATTTTAAGAAGAGCCATGTGCTCTCTTTGGTTTTAGAGACCTTACTCCTAACCAGCAAAAAATGGCTTTGCACCGCAGTCCTCCGAAAGATTTGCTGCAGTTTTTGGTTTTTGGCATTTTCAAGACAGGGTTTCTCTATGTAGCTCTGGCTGTCCTGGAACTCAAGAGATTTGCCTGCCTCTGCCTCAGAGTGCCACCATGCCCAGTCCTAATAAGATTTTTTTTTTTTTTTTGCAGGGGTGGGGGGTGGGCGTGTTTTGAGACAGGGTTTCTCTTTTATACAGAGTCTTGACTGTCCTAGACTCTCTTTGTAGATTAGGCTGGCCTCAAATTTACAGAGATCCTTCTGCCTCTGCCTCCCAAGTGCTGGGATTAAAGGCGTGCGCCACCATCGCTGGCTAAAGAAACTTTGGGGTTTTTTTTGTTTTGTTTTGTTTTGTTTTTGTTTTTTTTTTGAGAGTGGAGGACTGAACCCAGGGCTCTACCACTAAGCTAAGTCCCCAAACCTTTAAGATTCTGATTTGAGGTTTTTGTTGGTTTGTTTGTACCCCTTTCTCACTTCCACACACTTTACTTTTAGGGGGAATCCTTGTCAAACTAGAATTCTTATTAGGGGGATGAGGAATACTTGCCCTTTAAAAAAATACTCACTTTTATTATGTGTATGTATGTGTGCACACGTGTTCAAGTGCCAGTGAAGGTCAAAAGAGACTATCTGATCCCTAGAGCTAGAGTGTCAGGCGGTTGTGAGCACTGGATTGATGTGCGTGCAGGGAACTCATCTGAAGTCCTCTACAAGAACAGATAACACTTTCACCACTGGACCATCTCTTTTAATTTCCCCTTAGAAATCAACTTACCATCATGTTCATCAAACTTGTCAATGAGGGTGCACATCCGATAGTCCCATAACTGGATGACCCCATTGTGTAAACTGGTCAGGATCCAGGGTCTTTTAGGATGAAAACTAAGGCCTGGAGAAGGGGAAAAGAGCAGAAAATTATACAATCACATAAGGTCCCTGATGTCTTCTTTTGTCAAGTCTGATAAAAAAGGACCAACAAGATTAGCCAGAGGTAATCTATTCCTTCAACATGCTTGATGTGCCTGTGTGCAGGTATGTACACACGAGTGCAGGTTCCTATGAAGGCCAGAGGTTTTGGATCCCTGGAACTGGAATTAAAAGTGGTTGTAAGCCACCTGGCATGGGTGCTGGGAACTGAACTTGGGTCCTCTGGAAGAGCAGCAAGTGCTCTCAACCACTGAGCCATCTCTCTAGTCCTTAACCATTAATTTTTCTTTAAAAAAAAGACAGATTCTTATGTCTAGGCTGGCCTCAAAAATCACAATCTTCCCACTTCAGCCTCCCAGTGCTAGGATTAGAGGTATGTAATCCTCTTAAAAATTTTAATGTAATTTTTAAGCATTTTGTGTCCATGTGTACCACATATATGCCTGGTGCCTGCAGAAGTCAGAAGAGGGTGTCAGGTCCCCTGGAAGTGGAGATACAAATGGTTATGAGCCACCACGTGGATGATGAGAACCAAACCTGGGTCCTTACAAGAGCAACAAGTGTTCTTAACCACTAAGCCAGCTCTCCAATCCTACAACTACCTCCTTGATTTTTTTCCTTCTAGATTTGGGATGTTTTTCTTGCATGCATATACCTATCGATACTCTGACAAAAGCCCAAGGGAGCCCACAGCCCTCCAATGCTTTCCCCATCCTGGGATTCCCCAAGTAGATTTCAATCATCTTTGTTGCTCCAAACGCTGAGCTCCGTTCTTCAGCTGGACACAGGGTTCTTCCGTCTTCCTTTGCTGCAGCCTGGAATCTTTCTTCAAGCACTAATCTCAACAGACATAGTCTTTACCCTGTTATTTTCTTCCCTCAAGAAATAATTTCCTGTGCTCTTTACTGATCAATGTCTCAAACCTTTCTGGTTTTGTTTAGTTGTTTAGCAACTTGAAGCAGTAAAATAAATCTAATCCTTGGTAGTTCACCAGGATGACAAAAGGAAATACTAAAAGAAAGAACTGTTAATAGTTTGAAGTTTGTCTTTCAGGTTTTTAATGAAGCTACATATAAATCCATGCCTTATTATTTTATGAACATGGAATATGATGCTATTTTTACAAACCTTTCTTACTTAAATAAATGACATAAAAAGTTTTACACTTCATTTAATAGAAAATAATTCTTTTTTTTTTTTTTTTTTTTTTTACAACTGTAAGGAACAAAGGCACCACTCTTAAAATTTTTAATTACACTTATTTATATACTGTGTGTGCACACATGTTTTCATATGGGCATACACATGCCATGGTGCAGTGTGGAGGTCTGGGGATACCTTGCAGGTATCAATTCCCTCCTTCTACTATCTGGGTCCTGGAGACCGAACTCAGGTCATTAGGCTTGGCGGTAAGCACTTTAACAACTGATCATCTCACTAGTCAGTCTCCCCCCCCCCCCACACACACACACTCACAAGATGGGTGAGGTACCACACACCTGTAATCCCGAATCTGGGAGGCAGAAAAACCATGAGTTTGAGGCCCAGGTGGGCTATATAGTGAGACATTGTCTTAAAACAAAACAAACAGCAACAACAAAAAAACCAAAACAAAAAACCCCTTACTCTTAGAAAAATGTAACCTTTAGTTTCTGGCTATAAAAAAGATCTACTGGGGCTGGAGAGATGGCTCAGAGGTTAAGAGAACTACCTGTACTTCTTCTTTTTTTTTAAAGATTTTACTTGTTTATTATGGATACAGTGCTCTGCCTGCATGTACACCTGCATGCCAGAAGAGGGCACCAGATGACATTACAGATGGTTGTGAGTCACCAGGTGGTTGCTGGGAATTGAACTCATGACCTCTGGAAGAACAATCAGTGCTTTTAACCCCTGAGCCATCGCTCCAGCCCCAACTACCTGTACTTCTAAAGGTCCTGAGTTCAATTCCTAGCAACCACACAGTGGCTTACAACCATCTACAATGAGATCTGGTGCCCTCTTCTGGCCTGCAGGTGTTACAAGCAGGTGTTACATGTAGGTAGAACACTGTAAACATAATAAATAAATCTTTTAAAAAAATAAAAAATAAAAAAGATCTACTGAAGTCAGCAGTGGTGGCACATGCCTTGATTCCCAGCACTTGGAAAGCAGAGGCAGGCAGATCTCTGAGTCTGAGGCCAGCCTGGTTTACATAGTAAGTTCCAGGACAGACAAACAAAAGGTCTATTGAAGATACTTCTACATATAATGCCAATTGCCTTAATAGTGCTTAATATGTACATTAAAAATTCTGTATTATATATATATTTGTGAGCATGTGTTTGTGTGCACATGCACACATGCCATGGTACACATGTTTGAGAACCAGCTCTCTCCTTTCACCATGTGGGTCATTGGGAATCAACGCTTGACAGGCACCTTTACCCACCGAACCATATCACTCTGGCTTAGAATGTCTACATTTAATGTTCTGATAATTTTTTTGAAAAGTTTTTCAGAGCTAAGGTTTCTCTGTGTAGCCTAGCTGTCCTGGAACTCTATAGACCAGGCTGGCCTCGAACTCAGATATCTGCCTACCTCTGGGCCACTACACCCAGAATGTTTGGGTTTTTACAACACGGTTTCACTTTGTAGTCTAGGCTGGCCTCAAACCTGCAGCAACCCCTCTGGCCTTGGCCTCGCATGTGCTGGGATTTATAGGAATGAGCCACTACATTCAAGTCTGGTAGCTATTACTTAGTTGTAAAACCATTATATGAACACACCCTAATAGCAAGCTTATGAAGACACCTACTTTGCATAATATTCCTTTTATTTTTATGATATACTGTTAACTCCTTTTGTTTCTTTGAACCGGTCTCACGATGTACCATCCAATTCATAGCAATTCTCCTGCCTCAGCCTCTCGTGTGCTAGGACTTACAGACATGAGCCACTACATCCAATTTAGCACTTCATTTTTTTTAATTATGCATGGCTGTGTGGGGATTATGTGCACATTAGTGCAAGTGCCTGAAGGGACCGAAGAAGGCACCAGATTCTGTGGAGCTGGAGTTACAGGCAGTTGTGAGCCACATACTATGAGCGACAGGAACCAAACTCTGTACGGTGTATAGCACTGCACTCTTAACTTGATTAAGCACTCTTAAAAGAATTCTCAAATACTGATTTCTACCCCTTTCTACTACCCAAGACGAAATCTGAAAAGAATTCAGAGGAAATGAAGACTGATTTCGACTATTGAAGTACCAGAAACTGTGTTTAGGTCTTTTAATTACATATGTGCACATGGGAGTTCAGATGCCCACAGAGCCCAAGAGAACAGGTCAAATCACCTGGAGCTGAAGTTCCAGGTGAATGTGAGCTGCCAAACATGGGAACTGGGAACTGAACTCAGGCCCTCTGCAAGAGCAGTCAGTCTTGTTAACTGAGCCATCTCTCTAGCCCCAAACCATTTGTTGTCCTTGTTGTTTTGGAATAGGGTCTCAATGTATAGCTTTGATTGGCCTGGCATTCGCTCTGTACACTAGGCTGGCCTCCAACTCACAGAGATCCGCGTGCATCTGGCTTCAGAGCGCTGGGATTCAAGCCACCATGACTAGCACCAGAGACGATGATTCTTTTCTTTCTCTTTTGTCATTTTGAGACAGGGTCTCTCTAGGTAACCCTAGGGGCACTAGGAATTCTTAATGGCACCCTTCATGATCAAATTTCCCACGAGCCCTAGCAGCTACACAGAATACAGCCTCACATTAAATAGCCTCCAGTTTCTGAGTTACTAAGTCTGACTAGGTACTATTATAAACCCATTTCTACTTTTGATTTGACTTCTCTTCATAGAATGTTAATTACCCTTATTTCTGAAGATAAGAATATAGGGATTTAACAATAGTAAGTGGGCCACTGAAAGTCATGCAGCTTGCTAGTGGATGTTTCAGAATTCCTAGACAAGTCCAATTGACTCCAAAGAATAAATTCTAAACCATTTTGCTATACTGCATAGTATGAAATATTCCAGTTATATTTTTACCACAGACTTAGTTCTCTGCTTTTCCAATCTCAACACTTCTAAAGAGTGTTATCTCAAGGCCTTTGTCCTTCAAAACTTATTGCCACAATGTTTTTCTTTTTTAATTTATCTTTTATTCTATATGCATTGGTATGAAGGTGTTAGATGCCCTGGAACTGAAGTTACAGAGAGTTGTGAGCTGCCGTGTGGGTGCTGGAAATCAAACGCGGGTCCTTTGGAAGAGAAGATGGAGCTCTTAACCGCTGGGCCATCTCACCAGCCGCCGCCCCCCAGATATTAATTGCTCATCTGATATTCAAATCGAATACAAATCTTGTATTTCATCGGATATTCTTACCAGTCTCGGGGCTTTGGGGGGCTGTAGACCCTAACTCCAAGCAGGCAATAAAGTCCAACAGAAGCAATGGACATTGGGATGGTGCAGACGGGCGGAAGGAAGTTAGTCAGTGACTGAATCCGAAAAGGCTACAGTGACAGAGGCTACGAGTCAATCCCCAGAGGTACTCCATAGAACATGGTCCTCGAAAAACATACAAGTCACAAGGCCTTAAGGACAGAAAGGGGTGGATGGAAAGAAGAGGAGACGGGACTAAGGGACCTCCTACAACGCAAGCCCAAAGCATCTCACGAGTCAAAGTAAAAGCACACATTACCCAGCACGGACTGCGGAGACTCCACTAAGCCTAACTCGCCTCCCTCGGATACTCCGCTGGCTTCTTCCAGTGGGCCCGATTCGGTCAGCGAATCCGCCCATTCTCTCTTCCTTGGCGACTGCACCTCCCCTAACATATCCAACCTCCGTTTTCCCCCTTTCTTTTTCACTACCTTTGACCCGCGCGCTCTTGGTCTCGAATTTGGTTAGCATCCTTCAGGGCTCCGGCTCCCTGGTCCGATTAACCGGTCCTGCCGCCCTCCGTTGCCTTCCCAAACCTTCCACGTCAGCTACCCTAGGTCGCGGCTCCCGGAAGCTCCCCGACACGAACTTCCGGTTTAGAGAGCTCCGGACCACAGAGACGGAGACAGCGGAAGCCTAGAGAGGCCGATACGACACTGGAAGGGACCTGAGGCTTCCGCCCAGCGGAGAAGCAAGATGGCTACGACTAGGGGCAGCTCTGGGCCTGACCCAGGAAGTCGGGGTCTTCTCCTTCTGTGTTTTTCCGTGGTGCTGGCAGGTGAGGCCACCCGATCCCGGAGCTCCGCTCTGTAAGAGGAACCGTCCGGATCGGCCCATCGCTAATGCAGGCATTGCCCTTCTGGTTCCCATTGCCCCTAGGTTCCCCCCGCCCTGTAAATCCTTCTGTCTTTCGTTCCCATGACATAAGTTCCCCCTTTACCTGGTCCTTCATTTCTTCTCTCCTGAGGCACGTCGTTTCTCTCCAGCCTTTTGCTGGGTTTCCAATTTGGTTCTCTTTTACCCTACTCGCATGCCCCGTTTTCTTTAAAGTCCAGCCGCCCTACCAGCATTCAAAAGGGATAAGTGTAAAAAAGCTCAGTCTCCTTTCTCTGGTTTACTATTTTTTGACACCACATTGTTTTGTGGGCGCTGTGCAACGTTTAAAAACGACAGACCTCATTTGCTCCCGTTGGTTCTATCCTAGATTTGCGTTCCTTATTTTCTTTACTTACTAAAGTGACACTAACGTGGGCTTAGCTGCTTTAAACTGTTAAGAGGGCAGTAACGATTGAAGAAATTTTAGGCGTTTAATGTATATGAATACAATGTACTTAGTGATTTTGCAATTATGAATTATAATTAATAGCACACCTATAATTATCGTGCGGTCAATTAAGAATTAAACAAAGCTATAAGTGTTTTCTTATATGTACATGGCTTTCTAGTTAAGCCCTAAAATAGAAAACATTTCTGTAACTAACCACAAGTATATTTTCCCCTACATTCACATTGCTTTTGACCATCTTCAAGGAAGAAGCTGTAGCTGCCCCGTACTCTAGGTGTGCACACAAACGGCTTGCTGTTTGATTAGCCGAACAGGTGTGCGGCATAAGGTTTCTCCTAGGTCTGCTCAGATTCTTAGATGGGTTTTGTTGCTGTTACTGCTTTCCTTTGTTTGGTTTTGGTAGTCTATATTCTTACACCAGAAACTCCTTTGCTAACTAATTAGTAACGTGCACACAAGATAGAGAAGCAGACGTGCTTACCCATGCAGCTAGACGCTGGTACATCTAAACGCCATCACCCATCACCATCTGACACATATCACCATCTGACACATATCACCATCTGACACATCATCCTTTAACATTATTATTACTAATTGACCTTCGTGGAGTTTAATAACTTTCTAAGGTACGCAACTAGGGACTCTTTACAACACCTGCGTTCCAATAATGTGGCCAAGAAGGGAAAAGAACGATCATTAACCTTATGTTAGAAAGTATGAGAGTGAATGATTTACCTAACCCATCAATCAAGCTAATGATGATAGAGGCTAATGTCAAATACTCTTCCCTTTTTCCTAATACTTTTTATCTTCTGGTCAGGATTGTGTGCGGGAAACTCGGTGGAGAGGAAGATCTACATCCCCTTAAACAGAACAGCTCCCTGTGTCCGCCTGCTCAATGCCACCCATCAGATTGGCTGCCAGTGTAAGTTGAAATTGGGATTTGAATTTGTGGCAATCAAGAATTCAGTTTGTAGCTGGGATACTCGGAACTACTCATGTCCTGCTTTAAAATCTTGGCATTCAAATTGCAGTGTGGTTCTAGGAGTTGATGATCATCTGTCACATCAGAGAAGATAATTAATGAAGAGCTAAGATTTAGTAAATGCTGTTTTAATGGGTGCATTTTGTTTTTACCCCTACAAGAATCATTGTTACTAACATTGTGCAAATGATAAAACTAAAACTTAGGAAAAATTGCTTAGCTTTCCCAGTATCATGGTAGTAAGAAATCAAGCTAGAATCTGAACCTTGGTGGGACCGTCAACTATCTTACCCCAAGGGAAAAGAAACTTCGTGCTCTATGAGTCTAGCCATTGCTTTGTCACTCTGGGTGATTTGTTTTTTGTTTTTTTAACAAAAATGACCTCTTTTTTCTCCCCTTTGAGACAGAGCCTGGCTATGTACCCCAGGCTGGCTTTGGCCTTGTCTTGAGTTCTAGAACTTCAGACATGTGCCACTGTTTGCTGACTTTGGTGCCAAGCGTGCCACTATTTGCTGTTGTCATTGTTTTGTGATGCTGTTGATTGAATCCCTACCATTAAGCTAGTATCTCCAAAACCCCAATCAGCTTCTTCAATAGCAGTGAAGTAGTTGAAGAAAAAGCATACTAAGTAGGGGTTGGGGAGATGGTTCTTCGATTAAGAGGACTTGTTGCTCTTGCTGAGGGCTGATTTTGGATCTGTAGCACCACCTGACGGCTTTTAACCATCTATTCGTCACTCCAGTTTTAGGAGACCCGATGCTTCTAATCTCCACTGGCACCAGGCACACATGTTGTGGGTACACAGTCATACGTGTAGGCAAGACCCTCATGCCTATTTATTTTTTATGCCGACTCAGGGCTGGGGATGTAGCTCAGTGGGTGAAAGCTCTTGGGCATGCATGACAACTGGAACCTGAATCTCTAGAACCCACATTTAAAAAAAAAAAAAAAAAAAGCTAAGGCGTAACGTGACTGTTTATAATGCTAGCACTCCTATAGAGAGATGGGAGGCAGTGGCAGAAGGTTCCTTATACAATTACAGGCCAGGTCGTCTGTTGTGTACAACCGAAAAACAAAAGAGATCCTGTCTGAAGCAAGGTAGAAGCCAAGGACAAATACCTGAGGTTGTCTTCTATCGGATATTTGCACATAGGAATGTGCACATGCATACACGTAAATGCCAAATAAGGGCTGGGGGTGTAACTAGTTGTTAGAGTGCTTTCCTAGCAAATACAAAGTCCTGGTTTTGGTCCCCAGCACCATATCAATTATACAGAGTAGCGCCTCCGTAATCATAGCACTCAGGAGGTAGGTTGCCCAAGTCAGCCAGAACTTTAGGCCCTATTGATCCTCCCATCTGCGAAATAGTTGCAGAGGGAAGAAGTGAAGTATTTGGACGTATCCTTGTGCTTTGTAAATGTGTTGCAAAACAGAATGGTGTTACAACACTGCCATTGACAACACTGGCATTCTCAATACTGTATAAATTGCCGGAAGTGTAGCTCAGTGGTAGGGCACTTGCCTAATGTGCACAAGGCCCTGAGTTAAATCTCTGGGTACTAAACATAGTAAGAAAATAAAATAAAAATCACAGCTTGTTTTCTATATAAACCATCTATTGTCGTCAGAGCTTAGTTTTCCATGGACAGTAGCTCTGTCAGGATATAATTTTGTGGATAAGCAGGGTCTGATCTTCGTTTTATCATCAAACCCATCACTTCTGAATTTTAGTTTATCCTTTTAATTATGGCTGGAATAGAGATGCACAAAGCTAAAAGTCAAATTATCTTCTTTATTTTTTTTTTCCTGTTTCTGTTTCTGTTTGTTTTGTATTATTTTTCAAGGCAGGGTTTCTCTGTGTAGCCTTGGCTGTCTGGACTTGCTTTGTTGGCCAGGCTGGCCTCGAACTGACAGTGATCTGCCTGCCTCTGTCTTTTCCTGTCTATTAAAACAGGATCTCATTATATAGCACAGGCTGGTCTTGAACTTCTAATCTTTTTGCCGGAGACCCCCTAATGCTGAAATTGTAGGCATGGTCCTCCGTTCTCTGTTTCTAACACTTTTTAAGTAAATATTTGTTACTGATGGTGGAGTAAACTGTCAAACTGTATCATGTGATTGCCAGGTACCTTCCATCTTGCCAAAAAGAAACTCAGTTACGGGAAGGTAAGGCATTTGCTCAGGGAGGTAGCTAATACTTTTCCGCCTATGCTTCCATGAGCTATACTATAAACTAATTGTCCCATACCCCATACAGGAAGCATTGCAAGCAGATTCATTGGTTTCAAATAGCCTTAAGGTTTTTGTTGGGTTTGGTTTCTTTCTCTTTCTTCTTTTTGTTTTTGTTTTTTTGTTTTGCTTTTGTTTTGTTGGGGTTTTTTTTTTTTTTTTTTTTTTTTTTTTTTTTTTTTTCCGAGATAAGTTTTCTCTGTGTAATAGCCCTTGCTGTCCTGGACTCAAGTGCTGGGATCAAAGGTGTGCACCACCTTGCCTGGCTTGGATTTGGTTTTTTTTTTTTTTTTTTTATCTGAGCTGTGGATGAGAGAACCTGATCCAGGATAGGCTGACGTCAGACCTGACTGCTAGGAGCCCATCCTCCTGAAGCTGGGCTCTAAATCCTCCTGGAGTCATTCATTCATTATGCTGGCTGTTCTTCCAGCAGCCCCGTGGGAAGCAAAGATGTAGCCCCTAGCGATAAAGCCAAGGGCGGTGCAGAGACAAGAGGGGAGGGGCTGGACTCTGGCCATTTCCTCAAGAGGCTCATGTTTCCTTCTCACCCTGCTTCTGAGTCTTGCTTCATCATATCTGTCCATTCCTTTACAGGCAACACCCATTTTAATTATGGTTGTGAGCATCATAAAACTAAGGGAAAAAGTGGCGCTCGGGTTTGATTTTCTGATTATAATGACCTACTTCTATGGATCTCTCATGTGCTCAAAGAGCATGTAAGGTGCTCCCCACCATGTAAGATGAGTAGGGATAAGAAAGCTGTTTCTTGCTGAAGGTCCAGAGAAAGCTAACATGTTACTTAAAACCATGCAATTACCAGTTAAGACCCAGCTGGTAATCCAGGTTTCCTTAGTCCAGAGTTAGTTTGTTTCTTCTCTGTCCTCCTTAGAGCTGGTTACCTTTCCTTCTTTCTTTCTTTACTTCTTTATTTATTTATTTTTATTTGTTTTTCGATACAGGACTTTTCTGTGTAGCCTTGGTTGTCCTGGACTCCCTTTGTAGACCAGGCTGGCTTTGAACACACAGAGATCTGCCTGCCTCTGCCTCCCTGAGTGCTGGGATTACAGGCATGCCTCACTCTGCCCAGCTTTATTTATCTTTAATTTTCTTGTTTCTTTCTTTTTTCTTTTTTTGTTTTTAGTTTTGTTTCATGTTCTTGTTTTTTGGTGTTTGGAGCTAGGGTTTCTCTTGGCTGTCCTGGACCCACTGTGTAGACCAGGCTGGCTTTGAATTCACAGAAATCCGCCTGCTTCTGCCTCCCAGAGTGCTGGTATTATAGGCTTGTGCCACTATGCCAAGCTTTTTCTCAGGTCTTACGAGCTCTACAAAGTTTTTTCCCCCGTGTTGTTGTTTTATAACATGGACTATGGAGTAGAATCACAGTAGAAGGTCTCCTTTGCTTTGATTTTCTTGTTTTGACCTTTAGGAAATGTAAATATAAATGCAAAACCTTTGTTAGCATCTGGATCTTAACTAAAGCTGTATCAGGCTCTACTATTCTTCCATATTTTATTATTACCATGGAGATGATCCTGTTAAGTATTTACTATATATAAGCCATAGGCAGATGTTATAGACCCTTCTGCTGTATTTACTTTTTTCTTTTTGCCTGTGCAAAATTTTTAAAGATTTATTTATTTATTTATTATTTATACAGTGTCTGCCTGCATGTGAGCTTGCACACCAAAAGAGGGCACCAGATCTCAGTATAGGTGGTTGTGAGCCACCATGTGGTTGCTGGAAATTCAACTCAGGACCTTTGGAAGAGCAGACAGGGCTCTTAACCACTGAGCCATGTCTCCAGCCCACCTATGCAAATTTTTAAAATGATTTTTTTCTTTTTTTCTTCCTGTCCCCACACTCACACCACCACCTCCACCACCATCCATCAGCCTGTTCCCTCCCCTAGACCTCTGACAGGTGGGGTCCTCCTCCTCCACCATCTGACCACAGTCTATCAGGTCTCACCCTAACAGACAGTCTGCGCCCCCCTCCTTTGTGTTTTCCCAGGGCCTCTCCACCAAGGTGCAAGTGATCAAATCCCGGGCACCAGAGATCTTGTCCGAAGCAGTCCTCCGCTCCCCCCTGTGTTTACTTTTCTTAGATCTCCTGGTTTGGTTAGCAATTGGGAAGTACTGGATGTTTTTTAATCTCCGAGTTACAAGTATTTCAGTTCTATGGTCTAGAAGCCTAGTTCTCATGTCTGATTGTGCATAGCCAAGAATTACGTATGGCACTTTTAGAAAATACATGTGTCCAGGTCCCACGGAGAAAAGGTCTGAGCATTTGTATTTCCTAAAGGTCTGGTGCCTGGACGACAGCTCACTGATAGAGTGGACATTGTACGCGGGGCCTTTGACTGAATCCCTAGCACCAAAAAAGCAAAGCAAAGAAGACCTGCCATTGTGATTCTCTGCCAGCCCATGTTGAGGCCTAGTATCTCACATAAGTCTTGATTAATCACATCCAGTCTTTAGGGAGGAAAAAATTCTCAGGAAGATCCCAGGATGCTTCCACATAGATTCCTCGAGGCTCAGGGTGTTGTATCAGATTCGAGGCTGTGGATCGTCCTTCCTCTGAAGCGGCACTCCCCAGTCTTTGTCACATCATGAGATGCATGGAAATATTATAACTTAGCATCCTAACACATATAAAAATAGGTACTATCCTGGGTGAATGAGGAGTCTACTCTTATGTTTGGACAACTGAGGGTCTTGAAATCCTAGATTCCCAGGAAGGGGTCAGTGATTATCAGCGCACCTTCAGTGCGTTCCAGGCCTACCAGCTGGCAAGCTCTGATCTAGAGAGCTCGGAGTTCTAGATTAAAATCACCTAAAACTGGCCAGGAGCAAATAAAAGCATTCCCAAATGAGGCTGGAGAGTGGTGAGCCAAGAAGGCTAGTGAGGCAACACAATCTGTGTTTTTTTCAAAGGCGGATCAAAGCTAGACATTTGAGCTGGAAATGTAGAGTCTGGCATTTTCTAGAGGAAAATGCAAACTTTAAAACATGAGGGTCTAGTGTTCTAGAATCTTGCGTATATGGGTAGATGAGGTCGTTGGAATTGTCAAAACAAATTGAAAATTGCAGAGCCTTTCCAGCATATAATTAAAAAGGCCATAAAAGCCAGCAAGATGACTCAAAGAGTAAAAGTGCCTGCTATAAAACCTGATGACCGTGGCTGGGCGTGGCAGCTCACGTCTTTAATCCCAGCACTTGGGAGGCAGAGGCAGATGGATTGCCATGAGTTGGAGGCCAGTCTGGTCTGTGAAGGGAGTCCAGGACAGCCAAGGCTACACCGAGAAACCCTGTCTGAAAAAAACAAAGACAAAACAACAACAACAAAAAACCTGATGATGCAAGTTCAAACTTAAAAAAAATAAATAAGTAAATAAAATAAAATCGGAAAGACCTCTAATGAGTCCGCTTGGGCTGTTCTCCTTTTCCTCCTATAATGGAGCTGGGGTAATGCAGCTCTTCAAGTCTAGAAGTGGCGGTGTTTACCCTAATATTTTGTGACGTCTTTAGAGATAAAAGATCTGCCGAAGCTGGATGTGGTGGCCTTGAATCACAGCACTTGGAAAGCAGAGGCAGGAGGATCACTGCAAATTCAAGGCCAGCCTGGTCTACACAGTCAGTTCAGGTCAGCCAGGGTTACATAGTGAGACCCTGTTTTTTTAAAAAACAAAAAACAAAAAAACTGCAGAATTGTCAACTGTGGGAGCTTTAATTTGACCCATTCTGTCCCGGCAGCTTCAATTAGTGGGGATACAGGGGTTATCCACGTAGTGGAGAAAGAAGAAGATCTGCAGTGGGTGTTGACCGACGGCCCCAACCCCCCTTACATGGTTCTACTGGAGGGCAAGCTCTTCACTAGGTAAGAGCTGGGTGTGTCTTTCTGGAACTATGTGTGAGAAAGAAAGATTTGGGTCTTGTACTGATGAGTCTCCTGGAGAATAGGGAGCAGGATTTGTATTCGGAAAAGAGGAGATACCATCTTCAAGGAAGAGGGAGTGGTTCCCAAATCACTCAGGGACAAAGCAGATGACACCCTGAACTCAGGTCGGACCGTAGTCCAGACTCAGAAGTTAAGCCCCAATAGAGAGCTGAGTGGCAGTTCTGCGTGACTGGCTCTCCGCTTGTTTCCACCGTGACTAGTAATCTGTCTGATACCGTCCTGTCTTCTCTCATGTCCCTCTCTCCATTCCAGGGATATAATGGAAAAGCTGAAGGGGAGAGCCAGCAGAATTGCCGGTCTTGCCGTGACTCCAGCCAAGCCCGATTCGACCTCAAGCTTCTCTCCTAGTGTGCAGTGCCCAAATGATGGGTTTGGTAAGAGCCTCAAAAGTTCACGAGAGCCTTCTTACTGTACGAGGCTAATTGTTGCTCCAGTGTCAGGTTTCAAGGGCAGAGGACCTGGCGTGTGTCTGTGTGGACTGTAAACAACTGAGTCCCTCCCACTCCCCACACGCCAGCCCACCGCACCTCATCTTCTTTTCCCATTCCTCTTCTACCGTCCGTTCTTGTCACAAGCCCAGACACTGAATCTGCCCGCCTAGACTTCCTCCGTACCAGTTTCTCTGCTTTCGCAGGGCTGGTGATAGACCCATGATGCTTCTTAGAGTCACTGCCTCTTTTCGTACTCTTGGCCCCGGGCCCTGATACCCTAACCTTCCTACTTCCCCTGCTCCCTGCCTTCTTGGTGCCTCATTAAATGGTCCCCTGCTCCCCTCCCTGCTTCCTCCCTCCAGGTATTTACTCCAATTCCTATGGGTCAGAGTTTGCCCATTGCAAAAAAACGCTGTGGAATGAACTGGGCAACGGCTTGGCTTATGAAGACTTTAGTTTCCCCATCTTTCTTCTTGAAGATGAGAACGAAACCAAGGTCATCAAGCAGGTACTGCCTCGGCCAGCTCCTGGCAATTCCACTGAGAAACAGGATTGTTTTCATACTCTCATCCTGTTTGTTCACACCTTGAAAAATGGCTTCCCAAAACAACCACCAAGGAGTTTGGTCAAGTGTGATGGTGCGTGCCTGAATCCCAGCACTCAGGAGGTAGAGACAGCATGTTCCAGACCAACCAGGGTGACATAGCAAGGCCCTGTCTCACAAACAAAACAGGGATGCAGAAGTTTATCGTCCAGTGCCCTGACATTTCCCTCGGCCGTTTCTTTCCTGTCTGATACGGCAATGAAAGCATTAGGCTGGGCAGAAATACATGGAAGAATATAAAACAAGGTGTTGTGATATGAAACATGGTTAAGAACCAGATAAAAAGAAGCCAGGCGTGGTGGCTCACGCCTTTAATCCCAGCACTTGGGAGGCAGAGGCAGGCAGATCGCTGTGAGTTCGAGGCCAGCCTGATCTACAAAGCGAGTCCAAGACAGCCAAGGCTACACAGAGAAACCCTGTCTCAAAAAGCAAAAAAAAGAACAACAACAACAAAAAGAACCAGATAAAAAGAACAGTGGGCCGGGCGTGGTGATGCACATCTTTATCCCAGCACTGAGGAGGCAGAGGCAGGCAGTTCTCTGTGAGTTCGAGGCCAGCCTGATCTACAAAGCGAGTCCAAGACAGCCAAGGCTACACAGAGAAACCCTGTCTCAAAAAGCAAAAAAAGAACAACAACAACAACAAAAAGAACCAGATAAAAAGAACAGTGGGCCGGGCGTGGTGATGCACATCTTTATCCCAGCACTGAGGAGGCAGAGGCAGGCAGATCTCTGTGAGTTCGAGGCCAGCCTGGTCTACAAATCAAGTTCCAGGGCAGCCAGGTTATACAGAGAAACCCTATTTGGAAAAAACCGAGGCTTGTGGTAGAGAACATTGGAACAAGTGTGATGCCTCATGCTCAGTCCCAGGCACAGGCAGGAAGATTGCCAGACATTTAAGGCTGTTGTTGTAGGCCAGCCTGAGGGACAGAGTGAGACCACTAGGAGTTGAGAGGTTGAATTCAGTAAATCCCTGAGCGCGCGCGCGCGTGTGTGTGTGTGTGTGTATACACGTGTGTGCATGGGTACATGATGTAAAGACCAGAGGAGGACATCCTACCCTAGCACTGTCCACTTTACTCCCTTGAGACAGGAATCTTGGAGCTAGGCTGGCAGCCAGCCAGCACCCACAATCCTCTTGCCTTTTCTCCCAGCATCACTGGGGTTACAGATCCATGCTCGGCTTTTTATGTGGGTGCTGGGCTTGGAACATGGCTCATCATATCTGCACAGCAAACGCTCTTACCCACTGAGCCATCTCTACGGCCCCTTGGATCAGTTGTTTACAGCTCTAATTTATCCTGATTCTGTCTGGTCTAGCATCTTTGTTTTAAAGTCAATTGACAGATTTGTCTTCAGAATGACTAAAAGAGTTGCTTGCCAAGCTGTCATAATTTTTATTTTTTAATTTCTAGCCAGTGCTCCTTATAGCAAGTCACACTAAGAACAGTGGCTGAAGGCAGGCATGGTAACACACACCTGTACTGTCAATGCTTGGAAGGCTGAAACAGGATCATGAGTTTGGGGCCATTGTAAACTGCGTAGCAAGACCCTGTGGCGGCCAAAGCCTGCACTACGCCAGTTAGAATTGGATAAGTTCATCTGCTCCAGCCAGTCTGTTGAGTCCATGCCATTTGTACTGATTGAGGAATTTTTCTCTTGGACCTTAAATGGTTATCCCAGGACACCTGTAGCTTGGGGACTTATGTCTCCCCAAAAGGGAGTGGCTTAAGAATGAAGCTGGGCCTTCTTCTTCCTGGAAAGCGAGAGAGGGCCTCCACAGCTAGCTGTCTCAGTGGGATCCGTCTCCTTTCCAGTGTTATCAAGATCACAACCTGGGTCACAATGGCTCTGCGCCAAGCTTCCCACTGTGTGCCATGCAGCTCTTCTCACACATGCACGCCGTCATCAGCACTGCCACCTGCATGCGGCGCAGCTTCATCCAGAGCACCTTCAGCATCAACCCAGGTAGGCAGAGCCAGTCCATGCAGGTGGGCTGCGCCGAAGGGGGTGGACCCAGTCAGGGAGGTCGGTGTGATACCCAGGGAAGGTGTGGGCCTGGGCAGCGGGCACTGGATGAGAGAATTCTGAAGAGATGAGACAGCCTACCCCTGAAGTGGATGGTGCCAGAGAGCCAGAGCTAGAACAGTTGAAGGTGGAGGAATGGTCCTAGGGTGTGTGGGGACAGAGACCGAATGGTCTTGAAGGCTCTCTGACTACCCTCTCCCTTAGTCCTATTGATCGCTCATTGTTTGTGTCCTACTCAGAAATCGTCTGTGACCCCTTATCCGACTTCAACGTATGGAGCATGCTTAAGCCCATAAATACATCCGGGGCATTAGATCCTGAAGACAGGGTTGTGGTTGTGGCCACCCGGGTGAGTGTGCCCCCCTGCAGCATGGGCAGGGCTCTTTAGGCGTGTCTGACTTCAGAGTGGAGAGGGACCTGGGCTGTTGGACTCCCTGGCTCCAGTTCTCGTCCCAACATACATGGGTCCTCCTGGAGCGGGAGAGGGCGCCTGGGCTTGGCTCTACTGGTCCAGTTTTCAAGTGCACCACCCCATCCTGCATTCTGCTATTCCAGATGGATAGCCGGTCCTTTTTCTGGAATGTGGCTCCAGGGGCAGAGAGTGCTGTAGCCTCCTTTGTCACTCAGCTGGCTGCAGCCGAAGCTTTGCACAAGGCACCTAATGTGACCGAACTACCCCGAAATGTGATGTTTGTCTTCTTCCAGGGGGTAAGGGCTTTTTCCCCAGGGAAAGATGGCAAGGAGTGGGGGGGCGGGGGGGTGCCAATGGCAGGAGAGAAATCACTGACCTGAGCTGACACTCAGAGTTTCTGCATGTGTCTCTGTTTCCCCTTTAGAATCCTTTTGTTTTTTGTTTTTATTTTTTATTTTTTTCAAGACAGGGTTTCTGTATGTTATCTTGCCTGTCCTGGACTTGCTTTGTAGACCAGGCTGGCCTCGAACTCACAGCGATCCACCTGCCTCCCAAGTGCTAGGATTAAAGGCATGTGCCACCACGCTTTATTTTTATTTATTTTTATTTTTATTTTTTTAAGGAAGCTTCTATTTCCTAAAAAGATGTCCCCTTCCCTCCCCCATTGATAAGATCTATTTGAGGCTTCCTTTCATATTTATTGGCCTGGTCCCTGTGTTGTGACAGCCTGGCTGTAGTGTAAGGTAAGAGCGGCCAGAGCTGTGCAGAAGGAGGAAGAGCCAAGAAGCAAGTGTGTAACGGCCAGTGTTTGCTTTGAGCCCTTTCAAAGGCTGCTCTCCCCATTTCTAGGCTCAAGAAATCCCATGATGCATGCATGTGAGAAACAGCTGGATAGGTTGTTGGGGGGAGGGGGGGCTGGTAGATCACGTGGCTATAAGTTGACTAGCTGACTAGCGGCTGAGACGACTCAGGAAAGCAGCCCACTTTGTTGCCCTCAAACTGTCCTGGTCCTTGGGGATTTCTCCTGTCTCCACCCCTCAGGAAACCTTTGACTACATTGGCAGCTCAAGAATGGTCTATGACATGGAGAACGGCAAGTTCCCTGTGCGCCTGGAGAACATCGACTCGTTCGTGGAACTGGGGCAGGTGCGAGCCTCTCTCCCTGACCCCTTCCTGCTCTGCGGCCTGTGCTGAAGTCCCACCCGGCTCTCCCCTTGACATCCGTCTCTCCGGCATGGGCTCGCAGCGGGAGACAAGTCATACGTGTTGTTCCTCATCCCTCCCAGGTGGCCTTAAGAACATCACTGGAGCTCTGGATGCACACAGATCCCATGTCTCAGAAAAACGAATCTGTGAAGAACCAGGTAACCTACAGACAAGAGAAAGACTAGACTTAGGTATTGGCTAGAGATGAACACCACTGCTTTGTGAAAAGAATCATAACCTCCTGGGGGTTCCCTGGAGTAAGTAGTTCCCTGTGATCCTGCAGTGCTTAAATACTGCCACTACTCATTAAAGACAGGGAACTGGTTGCTTCTTCCTTTCTCTCTTTCTTTCTTTCTTTCTTCTTCTTTTTTTTGTTTGTTTGTTTTGTTTTGTTTGTTTTTGTGACAGAGTTTCTGTGTAGCCTTGGCTTTCTTAGAACTCCCTCTGTAAACCAGTCCATCCTGAACTCAGAGATCTGCCAGGCCCTGCCTCCTGAGTGCTGGGATTAAAGGCGTGCGCCACCACTCCCAGCATGACTTGCTCCTTCTACTTTTGCTGTCCCATGGACCCAGTTGCCAAGGCTGCCTGCCAGAGTCCTGCCTGTATCAGGCTCCTGCCCAAACTGCCTTCCACTTTATTGGTGATGGTGGGGGTAGCATAGATTTATTTTATCTTATATGTCTAAGTATTTGCCCGCATGTATGTGTACCACATGGTGCCTGGTGCCCAAGGAGGTCGGAAGAGGCAGATCCCTTAGAACTGGCAATACAGATGTTTGTGAACCACCATGTGGGCACTGAGGAATGAACCTGGGTCCTCTGCAAGAGCAAAAAGTGTTCTTAACCACTGAGCCATCTCGCCAGGCCCTGCCCTCCACTTTCTTAATGTTTATTCAAGGTTCTTCCTACCGAGTACAGCTCTAAGCCTGCCTTTCTCCTTGGAGTGCTCTTGTTGCCACGGCAGCCTTTGCTGTCATCCCTGCCTGGGACTCCTGTAGTAGTTAGAGAATTACTTAGCTGCCATCCATTGTGGATGGGCCTCCTCCAATTCCGCACAACAGATGATACGTGAAAGAGCCACTGAGGATAAGGCTGGACCCTGAGGACAGGGCTAGCCTATAAATGTGACGAAACCAGGCTTCTTTGTGCCTTGATTTTCTAACTGTAGGAAGAACCGTGGGGAATGTAGGGAAGTCAGAGTCTTGGTCCAGACTGGCAGCAGACTCTGTCTAGGAGAGCACAGGGCTGAGAGAGCCCTCCTGCCCACCCTCCTACCTCCTGTCAGTCTGCTTCTTGGCTCCCTCAGGTGGAGGACCTTCTGGCCACTCTGGAGAAGAGTGGTGCTACGGTCCCGGAAGTTCTCTTGAGGAGACAGAATCAGTCCCAGGCCCTTCCACCATCATCTCTACAACGATTTCTTCGGGCTCGAAACGTCTCTGGTGTAGTTCTGGCTGACCACTCCGGTTCCTTCCATAACCGGTGAGTCACCTGGCCCTATACCCTCTTCGTTTTCAGAGGCAGACTATTTTGTAATCCGGGAGGCAGATCACTGTCGTCTCCCACCCCACATACTGCCTCCAAAAACTCCAGAACATTCACGTTCTTTACCCAGTGGCCTATTCACAGGAGGCCTGGAACCCTGGTTCTCAACCCTTACTCAACACCTCCTAGTACAACTGTCCTCTGCTGCAGCTCCACTTCTCCCAGGTTTGCCTGGTACCTGAGTTCCCAAGGGCTGCCACAGAGGGCATCATCTCAAGCCAAAGCATAGGGGGTAGAGGGTAGTTTCTTGGCTGGAAGACAAGAGTGGTCTCTTTCTGGGTCCACAAGCAGTGTTCTTACTTTGTACAATGTGACACGTTCCCGTCCCATGGTAGGTACACGTGGCCGCGTGTACCAGGGAAGGCTGAAGACAAGAAGGCACTGTTAGTTACCCTGTCCTGGTTCTGAGGCCCTCGTGCTGCTCCTAACCCGAGGCCAGGGACAACAGGGGACTCTCACTCAGGCTAGATGGCTCTCTCTTCAGCTTCCTTGGGGCCAAATGAGCTTTTTAAATAAAATCCCTAAACTGATTCTCTGACCCTAGCAAAGATAGTTTCTCACTCATTCAAGAGAGTGACAGTTGTCGATCACTGTCAGCTTTCTAAATCTTTTGTGGTACTTTGAGGTAAGAGATAATTCATCCGATTGTTAGCTGACTTGGCGCTGTATGGGACAACAATCTATTCCTGCACAAGCAACATTTGAGTAGGAAAGCTAAGGGTGCTCTTTTAAAATCTATTTCCTTGGGGCTCATAGGGACCATCACGGTGATTTGATCCAAAGTATCTGTGTGTGTGTGTGTGTGTGTGTGTGTGTGTGTGTATGTGTCTGACCTTAGTACCTCACCGTTTCCCCTCTATCACTGTAAGCATTCATTGGTGGCAGTTCTCTGTGTGTGCAGCCCAAACAGTTAGTCTCCAGTGCTTAGTGTTTGCCTTCCTTTTATACTCTGTCCATCAGCAGCGGCTTCAAATATCTTTACCCCACCCACATTCCTACTTGCCCGCTTCCTGTACCTCTTTAATAATGGACTCCAATTTTCTTTCCTCTTTTCCCACTGGATGATGAAAAATAAGATAGCAAGTTCCCACATGAAGGACGTTTAGGTAGGAGAGGGGGCAAGGATGTGACTCTGTACCGCCAGGCCTCACGCTGACTTTCCGGGCAGGTATTACCAGAGCATTTATGACACTGCTGAGAACATTAACGTCACCTATCCTGAGTGGCAGAGCCCAGAAGAGGATCTGAACTTTGTGACAGACACTGCCAAGGTAGCACTGACGTGGGCTGGGTGGGAGCGTGGGAAACGCATCAGAAATGATATAAGCGAAGTGCTGAGAGGCAGGTGAGCCATCCAGGGCTTCTCATCTGCTGCAGGCACTGGCGAATGTGGCCACGGTGCTGGCACGGGCGCTGTATGAGCTTGCGGGAGGAGTCAAGTTCCAAGACTCCATTCAGGCTGATCCTCAGACAGTAAGAAAAGATGAGCCCCTGGTCCTTCCTGTTTCTGTTAATACAGGCTGCCCCTCTCACCCCCTCCTCAGTGGTCTTTGCCAGCTTCCTAAACTGGAATTTAGCATGCCTCTTCCTGCCTGTGAGGATGATAGCCCTGGGAATTCTTGAGTGGGCGTCCTCTACATTTGTGTGCATTGGCCACTGTCTCCCAGCCCCACTAGAGTTCCTGTCTTATAAACTGGTCTCTGCCTTTTGTTTCCCTGGTTGTCTTCTCTGTGTCCCAACCCTAGGTTACGCGTCTGCTCTATGGGTTCCTGGTTAGAGCCAACAACTCGTGGTTTCAGTCTATCCTCAGACATGACCTAAGGTCCTATCTGGGTAAGCATCGGCTGTGAGGAGGGGGAACCCTACCTGACAAAATGTGTAGAGAAAAGAGTGTCAGCTTGCTTTAATCCTTACTCAACCCCACCCCACATCCCCCCACGCTTTCATCATTGGACCCTCTTCTCTTACCATGCTCCCTTCTGGCTCCTGCCAGTGCTGCGTTCTTTCTGTTTCTGCCCCACCCCCGTGACCTCACCTTCTAAATTCCCCTTTCCCTTTGGCCTGCAACCAGATGATGGGCCCCTTCAACACTACATTGCTGTCTCCAGCCCTACCAACACAACTTACGTTGTGCAGCATGTCTTGGCAAACCTGACCGGCAAGGTGACCAACCTCACCCGAGAGCAATGCCAGGATCCCAGTGAAGTCCCGAGTGAAAGCAAGGATGTGAGTGGCGGTGGGTGTTGGAGGTATCCCTTGGAAAAGTTGGGAATCTCCTGGGCAGATGTGGGGATTGGCATGGGCTTTAGTCCTAGGAACCTGAGTATTGAGGAAGTAGTGGCCTGAGAGAAATCAGCCCACCTGTGGGATGAAGAGTCGTCAAGCAGTTGATGAGGTTGGCTAGGATACGGGGCCACTAGGGCACAGGGAGCAAGTGAGAAGAATGTCACCTCAGCCCTGTGCTGCTACCTGTCTTCCTGTGCAGCTCTTTGAGTACTCATGGGTACAAGGTCCTTTGAATTCCAACAAGACAGAGCGGCTCCCACGGTGTGTACGCTCCACAGTACGACTGGCCAGGGCCTTGTCCCCTGCCTTTGAACTGAGTCAGTGGAGCTCCACGGAATATTCCACGTGGGCTGAGAGCCGCTGGAAAGACATCCAAGCTCGGATATTCCTAATCGCCAGCAAAGAGCTTGAGGTAAGACTGGACTGAAAGGGAGGTGATACCGTTCTGTTGGTTGGGGTGGGCACATGCTCTTCTCACTATTTCTTGCCTCAGTTCTGTTAGGCTCCTTTTGGCTGTTTCACATTTGTCCCAGATCCATAGCAAAACCAGTGCAAGTCTGTGCCTGGTCTGCCAGTGCGTGGCGTCCCATTAGGAGGTCTCTCTGTGCTGATGATTTGAATGCACGGTTACTTAGGAGAGCCTCGGTGGGACCTAAAAAGGTCTTCTGTGTTTCCCGCTCCTACCCAGCGTCTACTCTCTGACTCAGCTGGAGGATTCAGTCAAATAGTTACTGAGCCCATGTTATAAGTAAGTCCTGAGCATACCGTGACTCACCAAGACACCAGAGACCCAAAGCTGTGGGTCCTGCCTGTCTGCAAATCACTTAAGCAAAGATACATAGACACCTTTCCCCTGAGGAGAGCCCAGTCTGCTAATTGGGAAGATGCTGCCCGTGGCTGTTGCTTGTTCTTGGTGCTTGAATCTAGTGCCAGACTTCTGAGGGGGTTTCTTCCTGGGTTACCTAAGGCTGTGGTATTCTGAGAACACTTTTCTTCACTGCCTACACCTTGGTCCCTGCAGTTTATAACCCTGATTGTGGGCTTCGGCATCCTCGTCTTCTCTCTTATCGTCACTTACTGCATCAACGCCAAAGCCGACATCCTCTTCGTCACTCCCCGAGAGCCAGGAGTTGTGTCTTACTGAAGAGGACAGCAGCTTCCCCTGCCAGCTTCAGATGTTACTTCCCAGGCCGGTTGTCTCGCTGGGAACAAACCACTGATTTGTCACTGGACTGTCTCTGGGCCTGTCTTAGACCGGGATGACCTATGGACTGGAACTGAGTGGAGACAGGGGTAGACATGAATGAGTCACCTCCCCTTCTCAGCTCCCCCTTTCCCGTTTGTTTCTCCTTCTCTGATACCAGGCATTATGATAGAAGCTCCCTGCTCCTGCTTAACACCCCCACTGCTCGTCCTCATCTGTCCTTTCTTGGGTCTTTCCATCCTGCCCTGTCCCTCTGTCTGATCCCACTGTCACCCTATCCCCACCCCTGCACCCAACCACCTGCTGGACCAGGAAGAAGGATGGGAAGGATTGACCGTTGGGATCAAACTACCCCAGACCCTTAGGGAAAGAATGGGGCTCTGGCTGAGCCAGCAGTCTCTTTCCCACTGTCCTTTCTCCAGGTCTCCAGATGGCATGTTAGGGTGGGCATGCTGTTAGGTGGGTATCCCACCTCCAGCCCACAGTGCTCAGTCGTACTTTTTATTATTAAACTATAATATCTATTTTTGTTGGGTTTTTTTTTCTTTTTCTTTTTTTGTAAATTATATAAATAGAAGTTTCATTAAAATTATCCCATACAACTTGTACTTGTTTGGTATTCGTCCCAGGTCACCATGTCCCGTGACCCTGGACTAGAGTAGAGCCCAGTGTATGCTGCCTCGCTCTCCAGAAGGGAGATCGTCTAAAAACGCTGGTGAAATGAAGAAGGGCCTGACAGCCCTACAGCCCCCCTCTCACAACAGCCCCAGAATAGCGTCCTCCCTTTATTCACTCCGAGCAGGTACAGAGATGAAGCAGGCACAACCCTTAGCCTCGAGGAGCTCAGGGTTGGAGTGAGTGAAAAAGACGTACAACTAGGTGTAATACCTAGGAAGCGCTGCCCTGTGCTCCATCGGGGGCAACGGAAGTGACAGGGTTAGGGTTTAGGATTCGCTGCGTAGAGAAGAAGCACAGCAAGCAAAGGCCCTAAGTTACACCGTGTGCGTGAACCACCGTGAGAAGCAGGAGGTGATGAGGATGGGGCCACATCCGAAGCTTTTTGGAGGGCATGCTGAAGACATTGAGCCCTCCATTAAACTGTGGGCTTTTTCGTAAGTCAACACAAGAGTGGTCTGGGACTTCTTCAGTAAGAAGCATGGCTATTGGGGAAAAAACGTCCTGCATCTCCACGGAGACAAGACTGCAGGGCAGAGCAGAGCTGCAAGTCAAAGTGGGCAGCGGCTAAGACAGGGTGGGAGAAGAGACCGGCAGGGGGTGGAGTCCTCAGCAGGAGCCTGGAGGCTGTTGCTCACACAAGCCTAAAGACCAGAGAGATGGAAAACTGGCTGTTTTCACAGTTTAAACACTCCGGGTTCCTTGGTTGAGCCACGTTTTACCTTTCTGAGAATCCTGCTGAGAGGAGATGGTTTTCCTCCAGCTTTCTCTCCAGGCTCCCTGAAGGAGGCATGTTTAGGGTTCTGAGATAGGAAACATACCCCGCTGCTCCTCCTGCCAGCCCCCAGTTGGAGCTGGAAACGCTGTGTGTTGTGCTGGCACTGGTGGGAGCCGAGCACAGCTGCCACCATCGTCTGGGCCGGCTCCATGCCTCCCTTGGCCAACAGGTCTCCCAGCGGACAGAGCAGTAAACTCCCTCATCCTGCTGGCAGTTTCCGGAAGCGGGGACGTGGCTGGGTACCAGAGAGGGGGCTAAACAGAGAAACAGGGGCTTGGGCAGAGTCAGGGATTCGGGGTGAGGGGGGCGGACAGAAGGGGACAGGATGTCTCCTATTAGGGAAGAACACAGAATACAAACTGGTCTTCTGTCTTCCGTGCTCCCTTACTCTGTATTGCCCTGCTCCCTACCCACCCGAGCCCTGTGCCAATTACAGCAGAACCCAGCTCTTCACGGTTTTGCAGAGGCCTGGCTCTGTAGAAGGACCACAGCCACCCAGACTGACCTTTAGGGACTCCCAGACACTCCTCTCAGACCAGTGTGCTGGCCCCTCAAAAGATACCCCCTTGTGGTCTGCAGCATCTTAGGGGCCACATACCTTGTAATCTCTTAGCTTTCCTTTGTCCCCTAGCTAGACCTCATTCTCCCTGTGCCTTCTGAAACCGCCATTGCCTACCTCTTCTCCTTCCCTAAGGGCTTTCCTCCTTCCCTACTCTTGCCAGTTCATATTGGCTCTCCTCTTCCAACTCTGGTAGAAAGTTGAAGGAATGGCCCCCTTCCTCAGTACCAGCTTCACTGCCCACTGCGATACCTCCTCCCTCAAGTAACCAGAAGGCTTTGCTCCAGCTGATGTCTTCTCCAGTCTATTGAATAAAGAGGATTACTATTTTCTCATTTTAACATCTTGGGTTGCTGTCCAAAGGTACGTGCTAGGAAGAGACATTTACGTATGTGTGTGTGTGTGTGTGTGTGTGTGTGTGTGTGTGTGTGTGTGTGTGTGTGTGTGTGTGTGCCACAGTGTATATGATCAGAAGACAGCTTTGGGCAGGTAATTCTTTCCTATCATGGGTCCCAGGAATCAAATGGTCAGAGATTTTTATTTGTTTGTTTGTTTATTATACAGTGCTCTGCCTGCATGTATGCCTGCATGCCTGAAGAGGGCATGAGATCACATTATAGATGGTTGTGAGCCACCATGTGGTTGCTGGGAATTGAACTCAGGACCTCTGGAAGAGCAGCCAGTACTCTTAACCTCTGAGCCATCTCTTGAGCCCACTCCCCAAGATTCTTTAATTAATAGAACTTTTAAATTTTATTTACCTTTATTTTATGTGCATTGGTGTTTTGCCTGTATGTCTGCCTATGTGAGAGTGTCAGATCTTGGAGTTACAGACAGTTATGAGCTGCCTCTGGGAGAGCAGTCAGTGCCCTTAACCGCTGAGCCATCGCTCCAGCCCAGTCTAAAAACCTTTTAGCTCTATATAAATTCCACCTTATTTAATAGACTTTTGTGCTTTTGAGGGAAATTAATTAATTAATTAATTAAATTTCAGGCAGAGTTTCACTATGTAGCCCTGGCTGGCCTGGCACTTATTATGTAGAATAGGTGGACTTCAAACTCACAGAGATCTATTTGCCTCTACATTCTGAATGGTAGGATTTAAGGAGTATGCCACAGCCAATTTTTTTAAGCTAGCATACAAAACAACTTCATTATGGCATTTTCATATATATGTGTTATCTTTCTCTTTACCCGTTACTTTTCCCCGTAGGCCCTGTTTCCAGGGACTTATAACAATAGCTAAAACCTTAGAAATCATGTGCATATTTTTCTTTTCTTGAGACAAGGTTTTTCTGGGTAGCCCAGGCGAGCCTCAAGCTCAATCATTCCTGCCCCAGTGTCTTGAATACTGGAACTACAGATAGGTACCACCATGTCCAGATACTCAACTCGTCTGATGGGGAAAATTAGCAGAGAGGAGTGATGCTGCTTGCCGGGGGACATACAATAAGGGAGAGCCTGAGGTGAGACTAGACCATGTCTCATATCTGTGCCAACAGCCATAGCAGTAACAAACATTTACTGAGCATGGCTACGCAGGAAGAGCTTTGTCCGTGTATGGTAAAAGCATAAGAGAGAGATGGTGTCTTTTCTTTGAGATTCCAAAGTTTGGATGGAGGGCAGGGACGTGACACAAGATTACCCAGCAAAGCCATGCATGCTCCATACCGAGCCAGACCTAGACAAGTTCTACCCATGTTCAGAGGACAGTGGGTTTGCTTCAGGCAAAGGCCAATGGAGAGGAGCCTCACATGGAGAGGGCAGTGTTCTCTGTAGAGCGGGCACTCTGAGGAGGGGCTGCTCGCGCTGCTCCACACTGGCTATGTCTGGTTCTATGAAGGAACAATGAGGACTCTAGCCTCTTCTTCTCCCTAGCTTGCTCCAGGCAAGGGCCATTTGAAAAGATGATCAATTCATGACCTCTCAGAGATAGCACAAGGATCAACTCTTCAAAGGAGCACTATTGTCCCCTAGCCCAGGAACAGTAGAGATTGAGGGGGAAATACCATCATTTCCTCAAAAGAAAGGAAGGGAAAGGGAAGGAAGGAAGGAGGTAGAGCGGCAGAGGGGAGGGAGGACAAAAAAGAAATAAAAGAGAAGTTTGGTGTGGGGCTGGGGAAATCTGGAGCTGTGGAAGGCCAGCAATCCCAGTGGGCTTCTGGGTAAATTCTTCATGAATGTAAACTCAGAAGGTACAGGAGCCTCACACTTACGTGGTGGAAAAGGGCAGAGGAAGCCCTGGGCCCAAACAGGGAAACGTGAGCAAAAGTGGAGGGCCATCTCAGGAGCCTGAGGAGAAGTCACTCCCCTGAGGTGATGCAACCCTGAGCCAACATTACCAGCCTAAGTGGTTGCTCAGGGGGTTAGAGGCTGGGACCCTGGAGTCCTCACTCTTTGCCCCCCAATTCACAAGTGAGGAATGGTCAGAGGTCCTAGAGGGGTGGGATTAAAAAACGGAAGTGAGGGAGAACATCCTGAAAAACCAAGACTGTGAAAGGAAACAGAGGAAGTAGGGTTCTTAGCCAGGCCTGAAGGAGGAAGGGGAAAGAGAGGGAACTGAGCCCAAGGGGAGAAAGGCCAGGCGGCGGGTGTGGCCCGGAGGGGAGTAGGCCCAGTGCTGGTGGTGACAGATGGGAGGGTACAAAGAGGAGAGCTTCAGGGAAGACAGATGGGTGGGGGAGGGGCAGGGGTGGTGCAGTGGTTGCGAGGCCCAGGCTGTAATGAGATTGGAACTGAACTGAGGAGAGGTGAGTGAAGAGGAAGAAGAAAGGGGAGGCTGCCATAGGAGACAAAAGCGAGAAGGCCTAGGGGGCCAGGGGCAGAGGGCTTGGGCTGGGTGCTGAGAGGGGCGGGGGGGGGGGCATCCAGCTGGGCTGGCAGCATCGAGAGTGACAGATTGCGTAGTTAGCCAGAGTGGAGACCCCGCTGTCACCTCCTAGAGGCACAGAGGGGTAGAGACAGAGAAAGACAGACTGACAAGAGACCATATGGAAAGCAAGTACTGAAAAGGAAGACACTAATGCGCTACTACCATTTCTAAGTGATGGTAGCTCTGGCACAGGCTTCTCTTGCCTGCCTTGTCTGCTGTGACCCAACACACCTCCAGTTCCTGACAAACTAGCCCCTCAACCACAGCCACACTTAGAGAAGGGTCAGGCGGCGTGGCACAGCAAGAGTTAACACTGCCTGCTCTCCCTGCCAGCCTGTTTGCCTGGTTGGGTCCCCAGGGCTCCCCACATATGTCACCCCCTCTCCTGCCAAGCCCACTGCTTCCCAGTTTCTCCAGGCCCTCCCCTTACCCTCAAGGACTATTCCCAGCCCCTGTGTCTAACCTACCTACCCTCCAATGTCCCGCCCAGCCCCAGAACCTCACAGCCTGCTCGAGGACAGAAACTTGTGAGCCACAATCTGAAGAAGTGAATGCCCATAAAACACAAAATAACAACCACAGAGGCATAATCATTTTCTCTATCCCTAAGGCCTGCTCCTCTTGTCTTCCTTGCAGGGAAGATGGCGCGTGTGCGTACACACACACACACACACACACACACACACACACACACACGGTTCCCAATACGAAGACCTCTCCTCAGCATCCTTCAGTCATATTTCCCACTATACATATATGGATAAAACTGCCTGTACCCTTTTAACTACCCTGCAGATGTAGGCAGTTGAGGGTGAACACTCTGCAGTTCTCTCGGCAGTCTCCCACAGACTGTTTCACTGGGTGTCACAAGAGCCCTGTGCTTGGGTAACACTATGCCCACATCACAGATGACAAAAGGAAGCCAGTGAATGTTACATGACTTGTCCAAGGTCACCAGGACCCGGACCCAGGACCAGTCGACTCTGGGTTCAGTAGATAGTGTTTTTTTTTTTTTTTTTTTTTTACGGTTCTGTGCTGTTAGCTCTTGTTTGTGACTTGTGTGTGGTCTTTTTCAGCTACTGCCCTGAGACATAAAAACTGAATCCCTGAGTGAGGCCAGGGACTAGGGAATCCCCAGAGCCTAAGATCTTGGGATGACAGATGCGGAGGAGGAAGAAATGGTCCCTAGAGTACATGGGACAGCTAAGGCTGGATGCTTCAGGCACAGGGCTCGCAGGGCTGAAAGAATCTGAACCAAACAGCCTGTAAGGGGAGAGGCCGGCAGCAGGAGTTTGCTTCTGGTCCCCAGTGTCCAACCTCCTCTGTCATTCCTTTCTGCTCTGTGGTCTCTCGAGGTTCTTCTGTGCTCCTCAGTGACTTTGGCATTTGGTCCTCCATTTTGGTGACACCTTATAGTTGATTCTTCTGTCTCCCCACCTTATGGGCCAGAATTGTTCTCTTCCTGAGAACTGTCTGTTCTCTGCTCCCTTCCTGTTTCCATCTCCCTTCTGCCTTGGGCCTTCCCTCAGATTTCCTCATTTCAATACCTGCACCTGCATCCTGGCCCCACCCTCCTCCTCCATCTCTCTGTCTCCCCTATGTCTCTGTCACTCTGTGACCACATCTTCCCACTTCTCCCTGTCTCCTCCATGATCCAGCGTTTCCTCTTGTCCCCCCCCCAGCCCCCAACCACCATTTTCCTGTGTCTCCCTACCGTTCTCTCATCTCCCCCCTCCCCCTCCCGCCATGGCACTTTCTCCCAAGTCTCAGTCTTCCAGTTTCTTGGATGGGTTGGAGGGCAGGAGGGTGGGGGAAGCAGGACTGTTGTTGCTGGGGGCTCATTAGGTAGAGATTGCTTTTTAATCAGCACCATGGCAATGATGATGCAAACACCAAGGCGCCACCTGATCCCCTGCCCCCCCACCCCCTCCTCAGGCCTTCTTTCCCCTCCAGCTCAGCCCATCTGCTGGCGCCTGGGCACCTGTCTGGGCCTGCCCAGGTGGGAGTTGGCACCTCCCAGGCCTGGGGGTGGGGAGAGGAGGGTGAGCTTGGGGAGGAATTATAGGACTCCCTTTAGGGAAAGCCTCACCCTGGAGAAAGCCCAGAAAAGGTTGAGAAGGCTCAGTGAAGTGGCAAAGCCCTCCCACAGCCTGTGCTCCTACTAGGGTCTACACTTATTACAAGCATTATCACACTTGGTCCCCATGGCAACCCAAACAGTTATAACTTATCCCATTTTAAAGAAAAAAGATGTTGAGGCTCAAAGGTCAGGATTCATCCAAGGCCGTACAGTGAGCAGAGCCCTTTCGCTGTAGCTCGCTGTGCCTGGCTGGAGTCTCTCCAGCATAGTTTGTTTCTGATACCCACTGAGGCCCAATGAAGACACCATGCATCTGAATAAACGGGAGAATTTCCATGCGGGAAAGCAGCCGTCTGCTACTCCGTGTGCTTCCCTTAGCCCCAGAAACTCACTTCCCTCTCAGGCCACCCTGCGACACACCCACACAGACACAGACACACGCATATGCAGAGGCACAGACCCTGGAGGCGGCGGAGTTAGTGATGTGGACGTAATCAGCGCTCATTTGCACATAATTTTGTGTCTACTTTTCTTGTTGCTCATTTGATGGCCTGCACACTCAAGGCGGCCTGGCCTGCTCTGCCCTTTTCTCCCAGAGTCTTTCCGATCTCTGCTCCGCCTTTCTTGGATCTCCTCCTTCCCTTCCTGTTACCTCCTTCCTCCCAACCCCACCCCTACCCCCAGTTCTGCCCCCCCCCCCCCCCCCCGTGGCTCAGCATGGGCTGGCCAGCCTAGAAAAACTCCTTGTGGGGGGTCTCCAACCAGAATCTGATCCCACTCCTAGCCTGGTGATGGGGAAGGCAGGAAAATGGGGAGTGTAAGAGAGACTATCAGGATGCTTGAGCCCCAGGATGAACAGGGGCTAGGACCTGAACAGTTGCGAGAGGCAGCCAGTTAAGCTGGGGATCCTATTTGTATGAGAACTTACTTAGGGAAAGGACAGTTGGGTTTTCTTCCACGTTTTAGTGCTGGTCACTTTGTCTTTTCACAGTTTTTGCTGTTGGTACTTTGGAGAGCCTTCTTCCTGGAGAACAGAGCTATGGAGAAGGGGCCGTGAAGGCCACTCTGGGACTCAGAATGGAACTATGACGTTTAAATCCAGCTTCTTTGGAGTCTCTGCCCAGCTACCTCTAGTGTGGGAGACTGTGGGGGGGGGGTTCATCTGTGGTCCCGCCCTGGCTCTCGCCCCAGCCCCACCCCTTCCCCAGCTCTCTATTTCTTGCTTATGAAATATGCATGGAGAACAGATGTCCCGGCTCCCCCACTCCCCGCCCCCCTCAGGGCCAGCCCCCGCCCCCCAGCTCCCAAGGGGTTCCCACATCCCTCTGCCAATGGCTGCCTGGCCTGGCTGTTTAATATTGATGAGGGGCGGGGGTGCCTGGGCCAGCCAATAGAGAGCTGGGGGTGTGTGTATATGTGTGTCTCCATATATATACACATAAGGCTGGGCCAGCTCAGGTGTGTGTATGTATCTGTGAGTGTATGTGTATATGTATGTATGAGTGTGAGTGTGGGTAACCCGGGTATTGGACTAAGACCACCTCTTCTGCCTAGGCCTTACCTCTTCACCATGTGTACCCCTCTTATCTGTCCTGGAGCCTGTTCAGCCATGACAAGCTGGCCCCAAGAGCTCTAGAAACTGTCCCTAACTTTGCAGACAGATGACCCTTGAGCAGCAAGAAGAGACTGGGGCTCTCTACGCTGTCCCCCTCGATTGCCAGCTTGGATCCCTTGGCAGAGTCCTTCTAGGTAAGAGGACACCATGGGCTGCAGAAGGGTGGGCATGCTCCGCTCCTCCTCATCTCTGGCTGGAGTCTCCTCCCAGAGCCTTCCTCTAGTGTTTGCTCTCTCTCTCTCTCTCTCTCTCTCTCTCTCTCTCTCTCTCTCTCCATCTCTGCCCCTTTTCTCTTTTGCCTACTTCTTTTGGATTCTTTGGGCAACCTCTGTTAGCTGGAGCTGGAGGAAGTTAGGTGGGACTTTCTATCTCGGATGCTTGGAATTGTTGCTTGCCTGAGACTTTCAGACCAGACGTGGATAGAGAAAAGACTCTCGTTGTGAAAATAAAAGCTGCTGCTCGGGAGTGGAGGTGGGGGAGAGGGAGGGAGGGGCAGGTGGAGATGGGTCGTGACAGATGGGGAGCAGGAGAGAGAAAGGGAGGACACCAGAGAGTGAAGGAGGATGCAGGAACATGGGGACTGGACGGAGAGGGAATCCAGTTGTGATCGATGTACGGGGAACCCTAAGGCTGAACTCTTGGTTGTAGTCCACCTTGGCAGTGGGGAGTTAGGGACCCTGAACATGTACCTGGAAATGTCCCCCGCTCCAGCACCCCACACCATTGCTGCCCTCTTCTCTTCCTTTGGTCCCTAGAATATGGAGGAAGTTCATCACTTTAGCATTAACCAGCTCCTGTTTTATGTCTCGGTCAGTGTGTAGATGTTTCTCCACCATCAGATGCTGGTGATTGTTTGATTCCTTAAGAGCTTAGGAGCTGCTGTGGTCTGAGCCCTGTGTTCTGTGAGGTAGGGTGGGGCAAGGCTAGGAGAAAGGGTGGCTCCTGTGAGAGGGTCTGTCAGCTGTCAGCTGGAGAGCCAGGGCTGGGGATAAATGGGATGGTGACTGGGAAGAAGCCTCCCTGTTTCTGTCTCTATCAAGGCTGAGCTCACTCGGGAGAAAACACACACACACACACACACACACACACACACACACACACAGTGATTCTGAGACTGGCAAACTTAACTGAGCTCCAGAAGGGCAGCTAACTCCGAGAAGCTGTTATGTCCTCCTCTGCAGGGTATGTCACAGGCCCTGGGTGAGTTTCTCAATTTGACCTTGCAGAATCACCAGGAGGGGCAGGGAATGGCAAAGGCTAAAGACAGAGCTGAGGGAGCTGGTGGTCCTGAGCAGGGAGAAATACCTTTCTTCGGTTCTCATAGGCAGGGATGTAGGGCCTAATGTCTACAGTGATGATGTTGAGGAAGTTGAGGGATCCTGAGGGACTGAACTAAGGTACCTGTGCCAAGCTCCATATATCCTAGTCCACTCAACAACGGCCATCTCTGTGCTTGGCCCTCTGTCCCTGTAAGAAATAAGGGTACAGAAGGTCCCAAAGCTGAGGCTTGCAGTTCTCCTTTGCTCCCTTGGGGCTGTTGCTCTGCCTTCACTCTTAATTATTAATATGAAAAAAAAAAAAAAAAACCTAAACCCACCACATAACAAAATATGCTACCACAACAAATAAGGGGAGAGCCGGAGAGTATTATGTATATTCTCATTATGTGAAACTGATCTCCAGAACTTTTTCATCTTGCGAATGTGAAATTCTATACTCTTTCTTCCAGCCTCTGGCAATCACCGTTCCAGTTTCTGTTTTTATGAATTAGACTACTTTAGAAGCTTAAGTGAGCGGAGTCATAGTACTTTGTGTGTGTGTGTGTGTGTGTGTGTGTGTGTGTGTGTGTGTGTGTGTGTGATGGCTTACTTCATGTAGAATAGTGTTCTCAAGGCTTCATCTATGTTGCAGTGCGGCAGGGGCCCCTTCCTGTTCCAGGCTCTCAGTTTATTATTATGTATACATCATATTTACATTCTGGTGAATATTTGAGTTGCTTCTGCCACTGCTAGGGACATTGGTGTGCCAATGTCTCACAAGTGCTGGAACATACTGTATTTCCAGAGTTAGGTTTTTGTTTGTTTGGTTTGTTGTGTGTGTGTGTGTGTGTGTGTGTGTGTGTGTGTGTGTGTGTATTTCCCTGAGACAGGGTTTCTCTATGTTACCTTGCCTGTTCTGGACTTGCTTTGTAGACCAGGCTGGTCTTGAACTCACAGCAATCCACCTGCCTCTGCCTCTCGAGTTCTGGGATTAAAGGCGTGAGCCATCATGCCTGGTTCAGAGTTAGTTTTTTTGAGGACCATCCAGGCTATATTCTATGGCAGCCATAGACCTTTACAATCCTACAAACAAGGGTTTCTATTTCTTCACATTCTTGCCAATACTGATTTAGGGTTTTTTGTTTGTTTGTTTGTTTATTTGTTTTTTTAATAAACTGTCTCTAATGGATGTGGGGTGATGTTTCACTGTGGATTTAATTTGCATGTTTAGTATCTGTGATGTGCCATGCATGTATTTTCATATGTATGCTGGCCATTTGCGCATTATCTTTGGAGAAATGTCTGTTCAAGTTTTTTTTTTCCCCGATATTTTTTGGTTGTTTCAGACATTCCTTTTTTGAGATTAAGTGTTGCTATGTATCCAGGATAGTCTCAAATCCACACTCCTCCTGCCTACACTCCTCCGTGGCTACACGGGCATATGCTGCCACACCTGACTGAGAACTTCATATGCTTTGGTTATTAACCTATTATCAGATATATGGTTTGTGATTGCTTCCTCGTTGCATAGGTTGAATTTTCACCGTGGTGGCTGTTCTCTTTAGTGCACTACAGTTAAGTTTGGTGTAGACTTTTGCTTCTGTTCTCATATCAAGAAAGGACTGCCAAGTTCAATGTCGTGAAGGACTTGCCCTCCGTTTTCTTCTAGGAGTTCCGCTGTTGTAGGTCTTCAGTCTCTTGTTCAGCACTTGCCTGCTCTGTCCTTCCTAGCACTTTCTCTTCCTCTATTTTAGCTCCCACACCTGCAGGTCCCTCCAGCTTTGGACAGCTCTCCTTTACCAGACCGCCCAACTCACTTCCCCGCCCCGAGCTGCCCACCCCTTCAGCGGTCAGTAATTCTCCTTTCTGTATTTCAGGCTCCAGGCTGGAATCTTGACCATGGAACCTTGAAGTGACTCTGCTTTCCAGAGCTCAGTGGCAGACCTTAGCCCTCCCAAGCCCTTCCTGCCTCTCCCACAGGCCACTTTCAAGCTCCAAGAGGGAGGGGTGGGGAGGAGATTAGAATTTCACTAGGCGGAGGGGTTTCCACCATGATGCTCAACTCTGACACTATGGAGTTGGACCTGCCTCCCACCCACTCGGAGACCGAATCGGGCTTTAGCGACTGTGGGGGCGGGCTGGGCCCGGATGGTGCTGGGTCAGGGGATCCCGGAGTGGGCCAGGTCCGGAGCTCGGAGCTCGGAGAGTCCGGCCGCAAAGACCTGCAGCACCTGAGCCGTGAGGAGCGCCGGCGCCGGCGCCGCGCCACCGCCAAGTACCGCACGGCACACGCCACGCGGGAGCGCATCCGCGTCGAGGCCTTCAACTTGGCCTTCGCCGAGCTGCGCAAACTGCTGCCCACTCTGCCCCCGGACAAGAAGCTATCCAAGATTGAGATTCTACGTCTGGCCATCTGTTATATCTCGTACCTGAACCATGTGCTGGACGTCTGAACTGAGCCCGCCTCCCGCCCTGGATTCTCCCCTTCTCCCGGGGCCTGTCCAGGGCCCCCAGTCACCACACATTACTTAGAATGGCCGGCTCCTTCCCATCCCAGAGGACCGGGCGCACACTGCTAGTCCTGAAGGCCACCTTCTTCTCATTGGCCCAGGCATAAGGGGGATATTCTCATGGGTTCCTTCAGAGAATTGGTCAGGCCTCACTGGTCAGAGTTGCTTGTCGGAGTGGTCAGAATGGAGTGCTTGGGGGGGGGGGGGTTACTAAGCGTAGCTTACTCAGCTGCTGCTTCTCCTGCCCTATGTTCAAGTTTTCAGAGACCCCAGACCCCGACTCTCTCTTCTGGCAATGGTGGGACCCAGAATAAGAAGGAGAAATGGCTAGCGGTAGAGTGGGGAGTGGGTTCCGAAATCTCGTACTTATCTATCCACGCCTGGGGGGAGGGATGGGCTCTTGGAACACAGAGATATGAGTGAGGTGACTCCTGGGTCGCCAGGAATTATAGCAAAATCCTGCCTTTCTTTTGTCTATCTTGTTCTTGAGGCTTAGCATATACAGACCTCAGATCTATCTTGGTAGTGAGTGCCTTTTTGGAGCTGTCTGCCCGCTTCTGCCATCCCAGCTTTCTCCGTTTCCCTGTGCCAGCTAGAAAGAGGAAAACTTCAGTCCTGGCATAAGGACGACATCTCCAAATAGCCCAGGGCACCTTGCAGAAAGCTGGGGACCTGGGTGGGGCAGCCCAACAGCAGCTGCTTCCATCCCAGAGGACCCTGCAAACATGCAAGCCTCATGAGCTCCTCCCTCAGAAGCAAGGGGGTGCCTGCTACTGCCCTCTATGAATGCTCTAGGGCCCTCTTATTACATTTTTTTTTCCTTCTTCCTTTCTTAAACTGTCGTGGAAAGGAAGTTGCCCCGCCCATGCTGCTGAGCCCAACCCGCCCACTATAGCCTGTGCCACGGGAGTGGATGGGGCCTTAGAATCCCGATAGAGGAACCGAACTCACTTCTTTTCCATGCTCCGGATACCCCACACCAAACTCCTAGCTCTACAAGGATATTTATTTATGTATTTATTTATTCATTTATTTATTTATTTATAAATATTACTATTTATTACCGAGTTATGCACTTTGGGGTAGGGCAAGGGGGGGCTCCCTACTGGGAGCCTCTTGCTTTCTTCCTGGTTTCTTCTTTTTTTTTTCTTGTTCCTTCTCCAATGCAGGTATGTGTGGGGATCCCTTCACCCACCATACCAATACCTCTTCCTCAGCTTCATCTGCCCCCATCCCCTTTTCTCTGGAACAGTGCCCCCTCCCCAGCCTCCTAGCTTCTGGGTGCCCTCCTAACCCTCCCCCTCCCCCTCCCCCGAGACAATCCCACTCTAGACCTATCTACTGCATCCCTCTTACTGGCTTTTCCCAATACCACCAAGAACACCCCTCAGGGTCTGTGTCTGGTGTCCTGTGTGCAAGTCTCTTTCTGGTTGCATTCCTAATTTCCTACAAAAAAGAAAAATTAAAGTGACCTCGATCTAGTACCAGATATGGCTGTGGCTCCTTTGTGTTGGGAAGCTGGCCGGAAGGTCATGTAGGATGGATTTCTTGGGCCCTAGCTGTTGAAGCCTCTTTGGAATGTCTGTTACATCAGAGCTTCCTGTGGTAAATAAATAAAGACAGAGAAGAGAGGCTATGGAGAAAAGCGGTCCCGTGCATCCACCTTAGCATTCACTGAGTGACACTTGCCATTTTTCAGACCCTCCACCTCCTTGTTTGGAGAGAAGGCAGTGAGTGTCCTAACAGAACCCAAGTTAAACAAACCTGTGTCTGTGGGTCCATGCTGCTGGAGAAAGCCATGACATAAAATTGAGAAAATTGAGGCATTGCCTTTTCTTTTATCATCTCCAGGCTAGGTCAAAATTACTTGAAACAGCAACTCCTGCCCTGTTCTGTGCTCACAGCATTAGATACAGGAAGGAGTAAGATGGAGGACATGCTACTGAGAGAATGAGAAAGTGGGGGTGGGGTGGCGGGTCCTAAGTGGCCTGGCTTGTAAGGCTGAGTCAGGCAGTCGTGGATTCTAGCCTGGACTAGAATTTAATCTAGCCAGAGATCCAGCCCAAAACCACCAAAGAAGAAAGGTGCTAAACTGGCATCAGGTTCTAGAAAAGCTCCCAAAATCATATTTTATAAAGATAAGCTCAGAGAGCACCTTGCCCAAGGTCACACAGCTATTAGGGACACAGTTAAGACTCAGAGTCAGATACAGCTTCTTCTTGGGGGTGGGTGGGTGGGTTGGATTGAAGATAGGGTCTTAGGTACTCAGGCTGTCCTTAAACTTGACATATAGCTAAGAGTGATTTTTCTTTTAATGTTAAAAGGCAATAGGGGCTCTATTCCTTTTGGCTCTGCTTCTTAACAATTAGACTTTATTATACTATCCAACAATCCTATATAAGAAGGAAAAAGGGTTAAAGGGAACCAAGAGTAAATCTTCTGGTATCTGTTCCATGGGATGGATCCCCAGGTGTCTCTGACCTCTACGCTGGTCTGGCCTGTAAGCTGGTCTTTTCTTTCCCCAAATCCACATGCGATCCTGCTCCAAAAACTGCAGCCTTCTCTCTCCTCTGCCTGCATCTCTCTTGGGTGTGCAATGGCCAGTCTGGATCTGCTAAGAATGATCTTAAATTGAGATCTTCCCAAATTGATAACCTTCCAAGTGTTGGAATCACAGGTGTTTACCACTGTTTCTGGCCTCTCTAAAATGACCTAGCCTGACAGATGGTGCTCTTTTGCCGCCCCCCCTCCCATTTTAACAGGAACACTGATAAAACCAGGAGGACCATTGCATAGTTAGGAAGACAAAGCTTTGGAGACCACTCTACAAGGAAAACATTTGGGGCTTTTATTTTTGGTTTGGTGCTGGGGATGGGAGCAAAGGCCTCACACACACACACACCGTAGGCAAGTGCTCTGCCACTGGATGAGGATGTCTGGCTTGCTAACATATATATATATATATATATATATATATATATATATATATATATATATATATATATTCTTATATACAGTTGGTACAGTGTATGCCTACCATGAATGAAAATCTGGGTTTGATCCCCAATGTTGCATAAGAGGGGTTGCGCTGACCTCTAATCCTGGCACCCTAAGGTGGAGGCAGTTGGATCAAAGTTATTCTCAGCTACAGTTGAGGCCACCCTGGGATATGTGAGAGCCCACCTCAAAAAACAAAGTAAGCAAAGAGTAGATTTAGAAGTCAAGCCATCCGCATCTTCAAACACTAGTCAAGGAAACAAAACTGGATATCTTATGTGGCGCCAGATGTTACAATCACAGTCACTGAGTCGAGGCTGTAAGATAATAGATTTTTAATTGCAAGAAAACCTTCATGGTCTTCAGTACCTGGAACTGTTCAGCTTTAGAAACACTTGCCCCAACAGAGAGGAATTCAAGCAGAGGGGCTGGAGAATCTAGTCTATACAGAGACATTTGGAGGACATTCCCACTTCAGTTGGAACTCTGGCTCAGGACCCTGGGAGAGCCTTTCCTAAGGTAAGGCTGTGTAAATAGTTGAAGGTAAGAGCAGTGGAAAGAAACTGCTTGAATGATGACTACAGCATGCCATCAGCAAGAGGGGCTTGCCTCAGAGTTGGAAAGGAACTCCCAAGATGTAATGTTGTCTCTCCTGCGCGTGAGTTAAATGAGATGTCCTAACTCTACAGCCTGGCAAAAGAGCGGGCTGAACTGAGGCCAGGAAAGTCTGAGAACTACTGGAGACCAGTGTTGCAAGGACTCTGGAAGATCACTGGGCCCAGCTTCCCTGGCCCTGGCTCCTGCCTCTTTTCCTCTTTGCATTCCTTTTCTTTAATTTTATAAAAAATTTGAGACCAGGTATCACTATATAGCTCAGGCTGGCCTCTGACTCACCAACCTCCTGCCTCAGTCTCCCCAGTACTAGAATTACATACACTGTCTATGGCTAATGCCTTTGATTATCTATCTGTCTGTCTGTCTATCTATCTATCTTTCTTTTGTGGGGGAGGTTCGAGACAGGGTTTCTCTGTGTAACCTTGGCTGTCCTGGAGCTCTCTCTGTAGACCAGGCCTTCAGCTCACAGAGATCCACCTGCCTCTGCCTCCTGAGTGCTGGGATTAAAGGCGTGAGCCACCACCCAGCCTCTATCTATCTATTTATTATTTTGAGACAAAAATCACATTAAATAGCTCAAGCTGGCCTTTAACTTGCCATCTACCTGTTTCTGCTTCCAGACAGCTTGGATTACAGGTGTGTGCCACCATGCCTGGTAAAAACCTTTGTTTTAAAGCCAGGTGACTAGCCAGAGAGGTGAGGTGACCCATTATGATGACTGAGTTTTATCACCCAAGTCTCAGGGTCCTGGGTGTGATTCTAAGTGTGATCACTATGCCTCTGTGCTTGGGGACCATCTCTGCCCCTCCCAGGCTGGGGAGCAGAAGGGTTAGGGGCCCCTCCCCTCACCGGTCCCTCAGGGCCTGAGGGTGGTGAGCAGGATGGCTGCAGCTGTTCTGTTGCTAACTCCAAATTTCTTCAGATAATCAATTGGCCTCGCTGCCGCTCTGCTCTGCATGGCAGGACAGGGAAGGAGGCAGAAAATGAGAGGGGGAAGGGCATGGGAGACAGGGAGGGGGAGGGGCAAAGTGGAGCAGTGAGGGAGATGTCAGTCCTCTGGCTGAAGGAAAGAGAAAAGTGGGGGTGCGTACAGGCAGGGGGCGAGGAAAGGCATGGAACACCTCAGTTCATCTCACAAGGCTCCAGAACCCAGCTCCAAACCAGAGCACGGGGACACATGCCTGGAGTCCCAGCACTAAGAAGGCAGAGCTAAGAGGATGCCTCCAAGTTCGAGGCCAGGCTTAGTTATGTAGAGAGTTCTGGGCTAACCCGGGTCATATAGCAAGACCCTGTCTCAAAAAACCAAAGAAGAAACAGTGAAAGACATGACAAGACAAAAACTGAAAATTCCTAAATCCAGAGCCAGCAGGGTGTGAGTAGAAGGGGATATGGGGTAGGAGGCCAGGTTAAATTAGGGACCCAGGTGAGAGGTGATGTGTCACATCATCCCTTCCGTCCTCTTCTAGATCCCGTGCACAGAGCGTGGCCTTTTTCAGCTGCACATGCCATGGTGACCACAGCCCCTGATCTTCTAGTCCTGTCTGCTATAATAATTGCTCTCCTGTCTTCTATCAGAGACAGCTTTAACTCAGTGACCCCAGAAGGCAAGGCCCAAGGGCTTCCAAATGGCTCTCTAAGCTAGTCTTCCCTACACACACACACACACACACACACACACACTGCAGTAGCCTGGCAGACATATGGTTCCTTTGTGCCCACACAATGGGGCCCTGTTTGTGCCCCTTTCCAGCCTGGGCATAGAATGCGGGTGTTTCTCTCTTGCTCAGCTCACCCACCCCTTCCTTCTCCATGTCCCATGAAGGACTTCTCTTCCTTGCCTCCTCTTCTTCCTTTTCCAGGAAGTGCCCATCGTTTACCTTTCTACTTCTTTCTAATGACTTTTCCTGTGTTTTTAAATTTGACCAGGTGCCAAAGGTGAGCTAACAAAAAAGTCTCCACCACAGTTCATTAACACAGGAGAAGAACACAGAAACCCATTGCTCTGTAAGATTGGAAGGTATGGGGTGGGGGAAGAAGCAGGCTCAGGCGACAGCAGCAGCAGCAGCATTGCGCTAGAGGAAGAGAAACCGAGCCCATATCTTGCAGCCAGAGACTGGTGGTGACCCAGTTTCCTTCCCTCTCTCTCTTATTCCCTCCCTCCCTCCCTCCTCCTCCTCCTCCTCTTTCTCCTCTTTCTATTGGTATTTTTGAGACAGAGCTTCTTACTGTTCAGCCCAGGCTAACATGAGTTTACTGCAATCCTGCTGCCTCAGCCTTCTGAGTGCGGGGATTACATATAGGTGTGGGCCATCTCACCTGCTTGACTTTTACTCCTTATCCAACAAACACACTGCCTGCTCTGCTGTCAACTTCTTCATCCATAAAGCGGGAAGAGAATTAAGACCTGTCAGAGTGCTAGGAGGATTAAATGAGATTTATGTGACTGCGCTCCACATGCCTGCCAGTGGTGGTGCTACTGGTGTTTAATCCCAGCATTCATTCGGGAGGCAGAGGCAGACAGATCTCTGAGTTCGAGGCCAGCCTTTGGTTTATAGAGAGGAAGTCCTAGGACAGCTAGGGCTATACAAAGAAACACAGTCTCAATAAAAGAAAGAAAGAAAGGCGTGCGGGGCCGGGGGTGGGGGGTGGGGAGAGAGAATGTTCATCAAATGAAACCTCAGGGGTGGCCAGTAGCAGGGCCAACCTGTTTGTTCACTGTACAAGGTAACAGCAGCAAAAGGGCCTGACATTCAACTCCTCTCCCACCAGACCAGCTATGCTCCAAGGAGGATGTATACATCCTCAGAGAAAAGGCCCTGGATTCAAGCCTCTCCTGTGGGTTCCTTAAAATTGGTCAGGAGTCAATCGTCTTTGGAGAGTTGGCCGTAAGGAGTCTGTGAGATATACTAAACTAAGACTGGAGAAATTATAGCTAAGGAGTGGGTGGGGGTTGAAAAACCGAGGAGGGTGTCAGAGAGAGTAAGGACCTTTTTCTTTGACTTCCTTCTCTAGTCCCTGTCTGTAAATCTTGATCATTGCTTGTTGAACACCGCCCCCTGCTGGCCACTAGCAGAGATGGTCTTCAATTTTCGTGGTGGAGCCTCTGAGAGACTAAAAAGGGGCGGGGGGGGGGGGGGGGGGAGTCCTCTAGTTTCAGGACAAAGGGCAGAGAAATTGCTGGTGGGGAGTGCAGGCCAGAATTCTGTTCCTGGGAGATGAGGGACGGTGGAGTACTGACTAGGTACATAGATCAGACTTTGAGAATTTCAAATCATTTTTGCCTGTGGCTGTTTCATTTGATGTGTGTGTGCAACTGTACCTTGATGCTTTTCTTGTGCCTCATAACAAAGATTTATTTCATTTTTAATTGCGCACGCGCGCGCACACACACACACACACACACACACACACACACACACACACAGGTGCAGGTGATGTCCCGGAGCTGGAGTCACAGGTGATGGTGAGCCGCCTGATGTGGGTGTTGGGAACCAAACTCTGGTACTCTGCAAGAGCAGTACACATTCATACCCTCTGGGCCACTGTCCCTAGTACCCTTCTTTATGTAGGAGTCCGGATGGCAGCTTCCAATAGGCAGCAAGAACAAGGCCCTGCTTTCTCTTCTCTGAAGGGCTCTTCTTTCCCTCTGAGTTTTAAATTTTCCTTTCAACTCCATCAGCACATGGCTGTTTGCATGTTGCAGTTTTTTGTGTCTTCTGGTTCCCACCCCACTTCATTCTCAGCCCAGATACAAGCTTGTCTCTAACATGGAACAGTTGGGTCTTCCAAGAAAAGCAAGGGTAAAGAAAGGTAAGTGTCCGAGGTCACAGCCTGTCTGCTATCTTTTTTTTTTTTTCTTTTCTTTTCGACAACAGTCAAGTCCAGCCTTCCCTTTGACTTATTTTTTTAAAGATTTATTTATTTACTCATTATGTATACAGTGATGAAGTGGGCATCAGATCACATTATACATGGTTGTGAGCCACCATGTGGTTGCTGGGAATTGAACTCATGACCTCTAGAAGAGCAGTCATTGCTCTTAACCACTGAGCCATCTCTCCAACTGCCAGCCTTCCCTTTTATAATCTTAGAGGATTATAGTCCATTGGATGGAATACATATCTATTGAAAATTCATGTGCGTCCAGCACTGCTGCAGGTCCTAATACAGGCTCAGCACCACTGCTCTCAAATCTACTTAGGATGGGATGTGGGGGCATAGATATGGTAACATGTGAGTTACCTGTCAGGAATAGAAGTGATACAAGGAAGGCTGATGAGGGCAGGAACAGGTAAAATCCAAGCTGGATTCTGAAGGCGCCTGGGCTCCCAAGGTCAGCAAGGTGATTATAGTGACTGCTGTAGCATGCTGCCAAGAAACCCCATCACAGGTTTCCTTCTTCCCTGGACAAAGGCACTCTCTTTTCATGTGTGGGAGGGCTGACTCACAGAGCATTCTCTCTGGGACTTGCCTTGGGAGGGAGAAAGCTCTCTCCCAGAGGCATCTGCATGCAGTGACTGGTTGATGTGGGCTATTGCAGCCTGAGCGTCCTTGTGGGAGCACCAGGGGCTCTGAACTAATCCTGTGATTACCTCATGCCTAACAAGTTCACTCCTGGCTGGGAGCACTAGCCTGAGGAGTCCAGTGTCAGGATCAGAGGATCCAGTTCCCTCTGTGGGTGTGACTCAGTAATAGAACGCTCACTCACCATGTCTGTGCGAGGCTCTGGGTCCCATCTCCAGAAATGAAGATGACAGGCAGAAAACACAGAGCAAAACCAAAATAAAGCAGTATTTTAGCAGGGTGTGGACAACTCCTTCTGAAGCTAAGGGAAACAAACAAACAAACAAGCAAAAAAAAAAAAAAAAACCCAAAACAAAACAAACAACAACAAAAAAAAAACCCAAACAAACCACACAGATTCCTGGGGAATTCTCCCTGCAACAGCAATCTTCCAGGCATTATTGATGTGAGGGTGTGGAGCTCTGAGAAAGCTTACTGAGCAGTTTGGTATTACTGACACAGAAATGCCAGGGGCTGGTGGACAGGGGAGGGATGCAAAATGGTCAGGTAAGGCAGATAGTGTCCAGTTCTTTGCTACGCACCGATGGGAAACCGGTGGACAAGCTATCATAGGGCACACAGGTGTCATCATCACTTTACATGTTAAAAATGTCACTTTAAGGGTCTGGGAAGATGGTTCAACAGTTAAGAGTGCATACCGCTCTTACAGAGGAACCCAAATTCTGTTCCCAGCACCCACCCAGGCTCACAACTGCCTGTAACTTCAGCTCCGGGGTATTTGATGCCCTCTGCTGACCTCCAAAGGCACTACATTTGTATGCACATACACACAGTTAAAATTAAAGTAAAAAAAATTTTAAAAAAATATCACTTTTAGGGCAAGCATACTGATGCACTCCTGTAACCCTGGTACTCAAAAGATCTTGGGTTTGAGTTTAAGGCTGGCCTGGGATACATAGCAAGAATGGTGATTTGAATGAGAGTGGGCTCCTTAGCTCGTATGTTTGAATGTTTGGTCCCTAGTTAGTAGAACTGTTTGGGAAGGATTAGAAGGTGTGGCCTTCTTGGAGATGTACACTGGGGGGGGGGGGGGGGAGCGGCTTTAAGGTATCCAAAAAGCTTACGCCATTCCAGTTGGCTTTTTCTCTCTCAACCTCTTATTTATGAATCAGATGTAATCTCTCAGTTACTATTCCAGTACCATGCCTGCTTGCCTGCTGCCATGCTCCACCCCCCACCCCCACCCCATGATGATCATGGACTCTACTGTCTGAAACTGTAAGCCAGCCCCCAATGAAATGGTTTCTTTTATAAGTTGCTTAGGTCAGAGTTGTAGTGGAAAAATTGGTTTCTCTAAAAACCACAGACATGTTATGGAAATACCTTCATTTTAATCCTAGGTGTCGGGACACAGGGCTGCTTTGCAGCAGCTGACTATGGTTCGCCTTGTGCTCTAGCAGGGGTGTGGTTTTGCCAGCTGCCAATAGTTTCTGTGAGTGTGTGACATTTGGAATTCTGGGGACTTTTATGTGGCTATATAAGTGCTAGAGTCCTGATAGCTGTGCGGCTGGCTGGTGGTTGTTTGCTGTTGGTTGCAGTTTGTCAAGTAGTTGAGCACAAGGAAACAAGAAAAAAAAATTAGATATCCAGCGTGAAGCTCAAACTGGCCTTGAAGAACTTGACAGGAAGTCAATCTAATCAGCAGGAAGTCATCTAATGACAATGATGCCCCTGTCCCCTCTATCCTTTTTGTCCTATCTAGTGTTAGGAGGCGGAAAGGGAAGAAGTAAAGGGGTGGCAGAGAGAAAGCAGCCCACAAAGTAGCAAACGTCAGCTACAAGTGGTGCCCAGGCATAGGGCTAGGCGAATGGGAAATCTGACTTCAAATGCCATAGAGAAAATGGCAGAGGAAGAAGGAATGAATCTTTTTCTTCCCCCCAAGATGCCAGCAAAAAAACTTATTGCAGTTGCTTCTGCTGGGCTGTCCTCCCCTTTGCTCCCACAGAGTTTTTTTTTTTTCCTGGTTTTTCTTTTTCTTCTTCCTATAATCTGTCTCAATAAAGGTTGGGAGAATGAGTGAGCAGTTGGAAAAATATCAGGTGGAAGTAGAAGTGCTTGGAAGGTGAGGAACACCAGACCAGGGAGAACAAAAGGGCTCAGTCGCTGTGACTGGTAAGAGGGTGGAATTTTCCTGCAGGAGGAAAGAGGGAAAGAAACTGTGCCAGAGGGTGGCCAGGTCAGAGAAAGCCTGAAAAGGGTGGGATGTCTCAGACAGGCCTACCTCACCCTTCTCTCTCTTACTTTTACTCTCTCTTTCCCTTCCTCTGTCTCTGACTCTGGGGTACCCCTTCCCCCCTTTTTTCTCTCCCCATGCTCATTTAATAAACCTCATATAATCTAATATCTGCTGCCTTGTGGCTTATTATCTTATTGCCTTGTCTCTTATTATTAAACATAGAAGTTTGTATATAAGAAAATGGATACTTATTCATCTATTTATATCATATATATAGTTATATGTATTATGTATAAAATGAAATATAGAGAAATATTGTAAAATATTGTGATATATGACACATACAGATGCACACATGAACACACACAGCTATAGGGGTTAGACTTAGGTAGGGAGCAGTTTTAGGCAGCTATTGCAATTGCATAAGGATTGGTATTTGGGCAGTGGCGATGGGGAAGAGGAAACAGGTTTAAGAAAGCTCTGTAAATGGCGAATCAACAGGTTATGGTAACTTAGTCTACAGGTATGGTGGGAGAGAACTCCCAGACTTCTAGCAAGGGCAGTTGGAGGAAGTAGGCGCTCACTTTTCTTTTCTTTTTTTAAAGATGTATTTACTTATTATTATGCAGAGTGCTCTGTCTGCATGTACACCTTCAGGCCAGAAGAGGGCATCAGATCACATTATAGATGATTGTGAGTATGATTGCTGGGAATTGAACTCAGGACCTCTGGAAGACCAACCAGTCAGTGCTCTAAACTTCTGAGTCATCGCTCCAGCCCAGGTTTCCACTTTTGAAAGTAGATCAGAAAGGAGGAGAAGCGTCGTGACAGGCATGGTGGCACTAGTGACGGCTGGAGAGCAAGCTGTACAACCAACCAACGCCGGAGGCTCCTTATATAGCGCTGTCTAGAAGGAGACTTGCCTTTTGGTTTGTAGCTGAAGAACTCCGTCTCTTTACGAGAGACCATTCCAGAAATCTCCAACTCTACATAGCCTGACGAGGCTATCTCATCTTCTTCCTGCTCCCCCGCCACCCCTGGATGTCTCTCGATGTCCCCCACCGGCGCGGACAGTGCCCCGCCAGCTTTCCATTGCCCTGGCTATCCACCTTGCTTCTGTCTCCTCCCACCAGAAGCCTGTTACCTCCTAAATGAGGTTGAACTGTCCTGTATGGCCACCAGTGCCTCTGTTTTCTTTCCACAGAGCTCTAGCAGTTGCTTGGACGCCTCCCTTACTTCCTGGGGCCCCTCTGCTCTAGTCCACTGTGCAGTCTGACGTCAGACGTACCCAACCACAACGCAAAATCTAACCAGGGTACTTCTGTAACCAGGTCTTTTCATGGTTCCTCATTATTTCCAGACTAAAACTCACATTCCTTAACTTAGGATGAAAATTCCTTGATGACGCCTCTCCTGCCACTCTGCCCAGGCTTAGATGCTGGTCCATCCTTGTATTTTGTGATCTGGCAGTTCTCATGAGCTCAGCACTCTCTGGCATGCTCTAAACATTTTCTGCTTTATTGTGTCACATGCGCATGCATGCTTCTCTCCAGCCCTTACCTGGGAGCCTAGGTGCTCCCAGACCTCCTGCGCTCTGCTCATCTGAGTAGGTCTTACAGAACCCTCTTAGATGTGGCATGTTCTTCTGATAGCCCCAAGCCAGAGCCCACTCCATTGTGCTCCTTCTCTGGGTGTGCTTGTCTCATGATAACCCTCTCTGCATGGAGTTTTATTGCACTCTGTACTCTCACATGGATTTCTGTGTGATCTGGAATAAATCATTAAAAAAAAAAAATCTCTGAGCATCTATTTCCTTATCAGAGGTGACACACACAGCCCTATGCTGGTGTACAACAGTGCTCAATTAGTGCTAATTAATGCCTTCTATTTTTGTTTTGTTTTTTGAGACAGTCTTTCTTTGTGTTGCCTTGGCTGTCTTGGACTGACTTTGTAGACCAGACAACTCACGGAGTCCTCCTGTCTCAGCCTCCCTGAATGATTAAAGACAAGCGCCACCATACCCAGCTGTAATTAATGCTTTCTCGAATTGTTGAGTTGGCTCCTCACCTGCCTGTTGCCATCCACCTTGAGAAGACCAGGCTGGCCTCAACCTCACAGTAATACGCCTACCTCTGCCTCCCAAGTGCTGGGATTAAAGGCGTGTGCCACCAACACCAGGGATGGGTTTGTTTCTTTTCCAATGCACGTTTCAGATGGGCCTTTCACAAGTTATTTCCTCCAAAGATGTGTCTAGTTTTTTCCACTTGACTGCAATCTACAGGTTACTTATCGTGTGTGTGTGTGTGTGTGTGTGTGTGTGTGTGCGCGCATACCGGCACACACTAGTTTTATTTCCATGCTCAGGACACTGGAGACAGCACTTAGTCTTCTAATATGAGTTTTGGTAACTGGGTTAAAGCATTATTTGAGCTTTTTTTCCTTCCACATACCAACTTTCAGGAAAAAGTAGTCAGTGGTAACTAAGCGACATTAATTTGATTGAACAGTTTATCCTTTATAGCCGGAGACGTCAATCCATGGACGGCTTCTATGGTAGTTTTATAGCTGTTTCTAGGAGCTCTGGCAAGTTTGTCTTCTGACTTCCGGTCACGTGTTTCTAAACCCGACATGAATCTCCCATGGGCTCCCGACTGCTCTAGCTTTTCAGACAAATCAAGCACCTGACCAGTGATATGGTGTGCATTAGTTAGTAAGCTGGAGGGACTCAGGGTGTTCACCCAGCATTTATTCCACAAGAGCTCAAGCAGTTTATGATCCAGAGGAGTTGAAATATGAGACTTCTAAGGCATAATACTGTCTGCAGTGCACACCAAAAGCTTCTATTTGATTAAGGTTCTTCATATGAAGATTTGTAGCCCTTCGCGTGTGTCCTGAAGGCACCAAGCTCCACTTTTCCTGCAGATATTGTTCTGCTTGGGTCAATCACCACTGCTACAGATGGTTCCTGGAATTACTGGCTAAGTATCTGTGTACTGACGTCAATCCCAGAGAGCCAGCAGCCGTAACCAGGGTGGCTCTGGTACCAGCCAATTACTCAGGTTTCAGTGCCCTCTACAGGCAAAGCGAATGTGTCCATGATGGTCATGGCCTCACCATCCACTTCCCCCAGCATCAGAACCATCCATCCCTTCTAAGTTGCCTCCTGATCTGGCAAGCATCACCGTTTTCGGTAGAGCCAATACTGAGATTTTGCAATATTTAAAGTAACAGTGGTCCTTAGTCCAGGGTTTCACCACCAGGATCTCTCACTGTCTTTCTTTTTTGTTTTGTTTTTGTCATATTTGTAGATTTCATTAGTATTCTGCGCTTCCTACACATTGTTGGCCAATTTCCTGATCCCACATTTAACATTTTGTTAGGTACTGACAGTTGTTCCTTAAAAAGGACAATATTATTTATTTATTTATTTTCTGAGTGAGGGTCTCACTATCTAGCACTGGACAGCTTCGGACTTGCAGGGTTGCTTCTTGCCTCTGCCTCCCACGTGCTGAGATCACAGGCATGTGCCACCATGCCAGCTTATATGTCTTCTATTTTGAACCATGGGTAAAAGTCGTAATTCCTCTATATGTTCATCCTACAAATACTGTCATTCTTTTTTATATTTCCAATTTTCAAGAAAAAATATCAAATTTGTTTTTAATTCAAAATTTCCTTGTTATTTGAAGTTGGTGTGCATTTAAAAATGTTTTCTATATATCCCTGGCTTGCTGAAAATTTTGTTTGAGGTTGATGTATTTATGCATATTTTTATTTCTTCTATGTATCCTTGGCTTGATGAAAATTTTGTTTCAGTCTTTTAAAAAGAAGCTTAGTCTAACAGTTTAGTCCCAGCACTTTGAAAGCAGAGGCAGAGGCAGAGAGGCAGAGGCAGACGGAGCTCTACCTATGAGTCCAGCCTGGTTTACAAAGGAAGTTCCAGGCCAGCCAAGGAGTCTACACAGTAAGACTCTGTCTTCAAACAAACAAATAGACAGACAGACAGACAAACAGTGTAGTCAGGCCTAATGTCATAGGTCCGTAGTTCTAGCTACTCAGATGGCTGAGGAAAAAGGAGTGCAAGTTTAAGGCCTGGTTGGGTTGTAGAGTGAGTTCAAGCCAGATGGCCCAATTTAACAAGACCCTGTCTCAAAGTAAAAATTTACAAAAGGACTGGGGAGGGGATGGAGATGTTGTTCAGTGTGAAGAGCACTCACTGCTCTGTCAGGAAGACTGAAGTCTAAATCCTATCACCCACATTAGGTGGCTCACAAGCACCTATAAGTCCAGCTCCAAGGGATCCAATGCCCTCTTCTGGCCTTCATAGGCTTGTGAACATACACTCACTCACACACATAAATAAAGATTAGAATGAACATGTTTTTAAACGAGTTGGGATATAGCTCAATGGTGGAGTGCTTGCAATAGTATGTACCAGGTCCTGGGCTTGATCCCTACATATAATTTTTTTGAGAGTTAAAAATTACATTTATTCATGTAGTATTATCCCTGTGTATATACTTATTATATCTATTCATTTGTTACTATCTCTGCATTGTGTGTGTAGGCATGAGAACACATGCACATGCCACTGCACATGTGTAGATGTCAGAGGACAGTGTCCCGTAGCTGGTTCTTCCTTTCTACACGTAGATCCCAGGATGACGCCCTTGGGTCATCAGGGTTTGGTGGCTAAGTCATCTCACTGGCTCCTAAATCCCTTTCAGGTTTGATGTTATTGTGTGTGTGAGTGTGTGCTGGGTGTGCGTGGATGTTGACACACACGCACCATGGTGCACATGGAAGCCAGAAGACAACCTTGTGAAGTTGGTCCCCATCTCTGTCTCAGTCTCTACCTCCCTCCCTCCTTCCCTCCCTCCCTCCCTCTCTCTCTCTCTCTCTGTCTCTCTCTCTCTTGGGTTTTTGTGACAGGGTTTCTCTGTGTAGCCTTGGCTGTCCTGGATTCACTTTGTAGACCAGGCTGGCCTGGAACTCACAACAATCTGCCTGCCTCTGCCTCTGGAGCACTGGGATTAAAGGCGTACGCCCCCACACCCAACACGGTCCTCTCTTTTAATTTCACATGAGTCCCTAGGAGAACACTCAAGTCCTCAGGCAATAGAGCCATCTTGCCAGCTCCATTTTTAAAATTTATAGTATAAAAATTTCTTGTTTATAAAATATAACTGCTATAAATGACATATATCTCACACTTTTTTTTTTTTGCTTTCTCTGTCCCATCTCTGACCCTAGTCACCTTCCCATAAACATATACACATTTATTTAGTGCATGCTTTTATGTCTTTTCCTTTCTCTATTTGTATATGCCAATAGTAAATGCATTAATCTGTAATCTTACATTTCAAACAATATTATATTGTACATCTTACAATGACTTTCTTCTCCTTTCTTTTTTCTTCTTATTGAACACTGTATTTTAATGTTTTATTCTTTTTTAACATTTATTTTTATTTTATGTACACTGGTGCTTTGCTTGCATGTGTGTCTGTGTGAGGGTGTCAGATCTTGGAGTTACAGACAGTTGTAAGCTGCCATGTGGATGCTGGGATTTGAACCCCGGTCCTCTGGAAAAGCAGAGTTCTTAACCACTAAGGCATCTCTCCCACCCCAGTGTTTCATTCTTTTAATAATTATATTAATTTTTAGATTTCGGAATTATGATATAATTACATCACTCCCTCCCTTAACTTTCCTTCTCTAACCATCCCATAACCACCCTTTTCTCTCTTTCAAACTCATGGCCTCATTTTTTTTTAATTGTTGACATACATATATATCTTACTTGGTCCATATAATGTTACTTGCATGTATATTATTTCAGGGCTGACTGCTTGGTATTGGTTAACAAATTGGTGTGCTCCTCCCTGGAATGAGTATTTCTCCAGCTCCTAGCATTCCTTAGTTTGTCTGCAGTTCTTTGTCTGGAGTGGAGGCCTCTTGAGCTTTCCCCTTCCATGTTAGAGTGTCTATTTGGTGCCATTGTTCAGATTCTGTTTAGGCGGCCATGTTGGTGAGATTTTATGAGTAACCTCGCGGACATTTCTAGGGGACATAATCTCACAGCCAACTTTCTGTTCCTTTGGCTCTTACAGTCTTTCTGACTCTTCTTTTGCAATGATCCCCAAAGTCTTAGATGCCAGAATTGTGCTGAAGGTGTATCAGCCGGGCCTGGGTACCACACGGGTTCTTCTTCTTTACATTTTGATCAGTTGTGGGGCTTTTCTAATGCAAGCAGAAGCTTATTTGTCAAGGGGTGAGAACTACATTTATCTGTGGGTATACAGGCAAATATTTAGGCTACAGTTAGGGATTATGTTGGTTTAGTAAAGCGGTTTTTAGGTTCTCTTCCAAGATCCATGATTTCTCTAGCCCTGGGTTGTTGGCTATGACTTTTCCTCTTGCTGATCAGTCCCTAAATCCAACTAGAGGGCTGTTGGTTACCTCTAAGGTATGTGTGCCACTATTGCACTCTCATGTTATTGTGACATGTTGGTTCACAGGCATCATAGCTGGGCAGGACTGTTGGTTGTTTCCCTCTCTTGGAAGCTTACATGATACCTTCAGGGACCATGAAAGCTGTTCCTCAAGGAATAGACTTTCAGGTCAGATCCAGCCCAGGTCCTCTGAGTCCTGTGTCCAAAGAAGCCTATGTGTCTTCAGCAACAGGGACTTACCTTTCACCTCTGAGAGGCTTCTCACGTCTGGTGTTGGGGTTTTTATTACATAGTCTACAGATCTTGAGGAGAACAGTCTTAGCCCAACTATTCTACTTTTGTACAGGGGGTGCAATTTCAAATGCAAAGTATGGCATATAATTCATCTTTTATTTCTACACATGCTATGTGAATACTCTGCAACCTATCATGTAAGAGTCCCCCATATTCTATAATAAACATCCTTGATTATGTTATTTTGTGTATCATTTGCAGGGTTAGTTGATAATATATTCCTAAAAATGGAACTGGATCATAGACTATACACATACTCAGTTTTAGTAGAGACTGCTAAAGTGTCCTATAAAACACACAGATTTATATCCACACCAATAGCTCATGTTGAATTCCATTTCCTTGGTAGGAAGACTTCATTAACATTTTATATTATCTAACTGTTAAATTGTACTACTTGGGCAAAGTGATGTAATGGGAAAGATATTAATTTTCTGTTTGATTGTCCAGATTGTTCTAACTCACTCTAAGATCTTTAGACACAATTGCAGCAGCCATGGGACTATAGACGATAACTTTTGTCATGCTAGGTTTAGTTAGTTAACTAATTTTTGTGCTGCTAGGGACTAAGCCAGGGATAGACAAGTGCTCTGTCACTGAAGTAGATATCCAGTCCTGTTTTCACTTTGTATTTTGAGACAAGGTCTTACCACTTTCTCCAGATGGGACTTAGGAGGCCAGCAAGGACTTGAACAGGAGACCCACCTGCCTGAGCAGCTGGGTGACAGGCTAGAGTTACCAGTCCCAGTTTATGAAGAGAATGTTTGCATCTTGGATTTTAGTCTTCTCTGCTCTAAATTTATAACAGAAAAACAAAACCAAACAAAAATAAACCCCAAACCCTGTACGCTCTAATAGTTATTCTGTTTTGTTGTTGTTTCTTGTCCTTTCATACTGGAGGCCAAACCCAGAGTTGTGATCAGACAACTTATGGTTCATTCTCACTTTCTTCCCATAGGTTCCATCAAATGCAGGTCATTAGGCTTTGTAGTAAGTTCCTGTGCTGGATGGTTTTGTGTCAATTTGACATAAGCTAAAGTCATCTGAGAGGAGGGGACCTCAATTAAGAAAATGCTTCACTAAGATGCAGCTGTAAGCATTCACTAAAATGCCTTTCTAAGATAGACAGGACATTATCTTAATTAGTGATTGATGGGGTATGGCCCAGTCCATTGTGGGTGGGGCCATCCTTGTCTAGGCTAGTGGTCTTGGGGTCTATGAGAAAGCATGCTGAGCAAGCCAGTAAGTAGCACCCCTCCATGGCCTCTGGGTCAGTTCTTGCCTCTAGGGTTCCCAAAGTTACAGTGATTTTTATTCTTCCCTGACTTCCTTTGATGATGAGTAGGGATGTGGAAGTATAAATTAAAAAAAAAAACTCCCATGTGGCCGGGCGTGGTGGCACACGCCTTTAATCCCAGCACTCGGGAGGCAGAGGCAGGCGGATCGCTGTGAGTTCGAGGCCAGCCTGGTCTACAAAGTGAGTCCAGGATGGCCAAGGCTACACAGAGAAACCCTGTCTCGAAAAACCAAAAAAAAAAAAACTCCCTTTCCTCCCCAAGTTGCTTTGGTCATGGTGTTTCATCACAGCAGCAGAAACAGTAACTTAGCACCCTTACTTGCTGAGCCATTTCACTGGTCATTAAGAATTATTTTTAATAACTCAGCAACAAGCTCTTTATTAAATATATACTCTTCACTTATTTTCTCCCTCGCCTGCAGTTAATTAAAAGTGTCTCAATCTCAGCACTCATGAGACAAAGACAGATGGATCTCTAAGAGTTTGAAGGCAGCCTGGTCCACAAAGGGAGTTCCAGGCCAGTTAAGGACACATAGTGTCTCAAAACAAACAAACAAAACAAATATCTTGAGAATAGATTTTGTTATTGTTTTTCAAGACAGAATTTCTCTGTGTAGCCCTGGCTGTCCTGGAACTCCATCTGTACAGGCTAGCCTTGAACTCAGAGATCTGCCTGTATCTCCCTCTTGAGTGCTACCATTGACCAGCTTGAAAATAGAAAATCTTTCCTTCTCTTTTCTTTTCTGGTTTTCCTGAGACAAGGTTTCTCTATGTAGCCTTGGCTGTCCTGGACTCCCTTTATAGACCAGGCTGGCCTTGAACTCACAGAGATTTGCCTGCATCTACCTTCCTGAATGCTGGGACTAAAGACCACTACGCCTGGCTCAAAATATTTTTTTGTTTGTTTGGGTTTTTTTGTTTTTGTTTTCTTTTTGTTTTTTTGTTTTTTGTTTTTTGTTTTTTGTTTTTTTTTTGAGACAGGGTTTCTCTATGTAATAGCCCTGGCTGATCTGGACTCATTTTGTAGATCAGGCTGGCCTCAAACTCATAGAGGTCTGCCTGCCTCTGCCTCCCTAGTGCTGGCACTAAAGACGTGAACCACTAGGGTCCTTTGAATTTCTATGTGATGTTTAGAATCATCTTGCCAATATCTTCCTTCCCCTTTGTCCTGCTTGATTATATTTATTTATTTTTAAACTATTTGTCAATTGTGTGTACAGACTATTTTTAGTTTTCAACTATTTGTGGGTGTTGATGCGGCTCTGCACAGGTGTTCTTAGATTTTTCTGGAACAGGAGTTACAGGCAGTTGTGAGTTGCTATGTGGGTACTGGGAATGGAACCCACAACTTCTGGAAGGTCAGCCAGTGCTCTTCTGAGCCATCTCTCCAGCCAATATATTTTTTGCGTGTAGTTGTTTGACTTGCATGCATGCCTCTGTGCCATTTGTGTGCCTAGTGCCCACAGAGGACATCAGATCCCCTGGAACTGGATTTACAGATGGTTGTGAGCTGCTGAGAACTGAACCCCAAATTCTCTGGAAGAACAGTCAGTTTTCTTAACTACTGAACCATCTACCCCTCCCCCCCGCAGCTTCCCCCAACCCTGCCCTTCTGAAACAGAGTCTCACTTTATAGCCCAGGCTAGCCTGGAACTTACTATGTAATCCTGAACTTATGGCAATCCTCCTGTCTTTTTTTTTTTTCTCTCTCTCAAGACAAGGTTTCTCTGTGTAGCCTTGGTTGTCCTGAACTCGCTTTGTAGATCAGGCTGACCTTGAACTCACAGGGATCCACCTGCCTCTGCCTCCCAAGTGCTGGGATTAAAGATGTGTGTCACCATCCTGGGCAATCTTTCTTTCTTTCTTTCTTTCTTTCTTCTTTCAATTCTTCTCTCATATATTACATCCCAACTGCAGTTTCCCCTCTCTCCACAATTTCTATTTGTTTTAAAGGAGTGTTATGATTTTATTTGGATTAAATTTAATCTATAGATCCAATTTGGGGAGAATGAAAATCTCTCTCTCTCTCTCTCTCTCTCTCTCTCTCTCTCTCTCTCTCTCTCCCTCTCTCAATGTAATATTTTGAGACAAGATCTCACTCTACCCTTGGCTGGCCTTGAACTTGCTGTGGTCCTCTTTCTTTGGCCGCCCCCATGATGGGATTTCCAGTTTGCTCCATCACACTCAGCTGAAAATGGAAATCTTAATATTACTGAGCCTTTCAAGCCATAAGTGTGTCCACCGTTCCATTCATTTAGATCCCCCTCGATTATTCTGATCAGTGTTTGCAGTTTTCACTGAACTTGAACACCTTTTGTTAGATGTGGCTCTAAATGTGTTATTGTGTTCACATTGTATATGTTTTATGCTCTTATAAATAGCATTTGTTTATAGTATGGTGACCTATTCCAAGGCCTCATGACCTCTGCCACTGGGCTACATCTTCAAATCTCCTCACCTTCCTGCTTTTGGGTTGAGGTCTTGCTATTATGGCCTCTAGGCTGGTCTTGCACTCCTAGACTCCATCCATCCTTTTGACATAGTCTCTGAAGTGGTTGGGAACACAGGCTTGCAACATTGTACCCAACAAAACTGTATTTTTTCATTGTGCATACATTCATTGCTAATGTTAAGGGTTGTGTTGTGTTCTGGGCTGGAGAGATGGCTCAGTGGTTAAGAGCACCGCCTGCTCTTCCGAAGTTCCTGAGTTCAATTTCCAGCAACTACATGGTGGCTCACCACGTAATTTAACTTGATGTCCTCTTCTGGCCTGCAGGTGTACAAGCAGACAACACTGTATACATAATAATAAATAAATATTTAAGAAAAAGAGAGAGATCTCTTGGGGGTTAGAGAGATGGCTCAGATTAAGAGCATGGGAAGTTCTAGATTTGATTCTAGCACCTACATGGCAGTTTGTGACTGTTTGTAACTTCACTTCTGGGTCATTTGATGCCCTCTGTTGACCTCTTTAAACATCAGGCACAAATAAGAGGTACAGACATGCATGTGGACAAAACACTTATATGTGTGTGTGTGTGTGTGTGTGTGTATACAGATAAACAGAGAGAAAGAGAGAGAGAGAGAGAGACAGACAGACAGAGACAGACAGACAGAGAGACAGAGAGAGACAGACAGAGACAGAGAGAGACAGACAGAGACAGAAAGAGACAGACAGAGAGAGAGAGAGACAGTAAATTTGACCTTGCTTAGAAATAGGCTCCTTGCCATCACAGTCTGTGGTAATTTTCAGGATTGCCACCATAGGACACTAAGATAAATAATGTCTTAGTGTAGAAATAATTGACTAAGCCGGGCATGGTGGCGCATGCCTTTAATCTCAGCACTTGGGAGACAGAGGCAGGCAGATCGCTGTGAGTTCGAGGCCAGCCTGGTCTACAAAGCGAGTCCAGGACAGCCAAGGCTACACAGAGAAACCCTGTCTCAAAAAACAAACAAACAAACAAAAAAAAAAAAAAAAAAAAAAAAAAAAAAAAAAAAGAAAAGAAAAGAAATAATTGACTCTCCTCCATCTTTGGGATTTTAATGAAGAGCTTTGCACACATTACACAAGTACTCTGCCATTGCCACTCTGTATGATGCCTGAATATGCATGCCCCACTTGTTTTTACTTTTTATTGTAAGACAAGATTTTGATAAGTTGCCTAAGCTGGCTTTGAGACCATTCTATAGCCTGAACTAGAAATCCTTCTGCCTCAGCTTCCAGAAGAGCTAAGATAACAGGCTTGTATTACTGAGCCCAGCCAAATTTGGTTTCTCTGAATTGGTCTGTCTTCCTGCCTCACGTTTGTAGAAGAGTTTACATAGAGGGACGTCTCCTGGCTTAAGAGTGCTTGCTGCTCTCCCAGAGCACTGGAGTTTGGTTCTCAGCATTCACACTGGGCACTGTGACCAGCTCCAGGAGATCCAACACTCTCGTCTTGCCTCTGTGGGCACTTGCACACTCACGGCATACCCTCATACATATACATACATAATGCACATAAAAATAAAAATAAATCATTTCTTAAGGAAAGAAAAATCACATTAGCAATGAATAGCAGGACAGGCTGAAGGGGATGAGATGGAGTTGCACGTGGTAAAGTTCAGAGTACATCAAGTTGGGCATGGGCAGTGAAGGAGGATTATGTATTTCTTTGAAAATGTTTACATTTTAGTTCCTGTGCTGGTTAGTCTATGTCAACTTGACACAAGATAGAGTCACTGGAGAGGAGGGAGCCTCAATTGAGAAAATGCCTCTATGAGATTGAGCTGTAGGCAAACTTATAGCTTAATTTTCTTAAGTAGTCATTGACATGGGAGGCCCAGCCAATTGTGAGTGGAGCCACCCCTGAACTGCTATTCCTGGGTTCTATAAGAAATCAGGGCCAGGTGTGGTGGTGCATGCCTTTAATCCCAGCACTCAGGAGGCAGAGGCAGGCAGTTCGCTATGAGTTTGAGGCCAGCCTGGTCTACAAAGTGAGTCTAGGAAAGCCAAGGCTACACAGAGAAACCCTGTCATGAAAAGCAAACATACAAACAAAAACAAAACAAAACAACAGGCTGGGCAAGCCATGGAGATCAAGGCAATAAGCAGCACCCTCCATGACCTCTGCATCAGCTCCTGCCTCCAGGTTCCTTCCCTACTTGAGTTCCTGTCCTGACTTCCTTTGATGATGAACAGTGCTGTGGATGTGTAAGCCAGATAAACCTTTTCTTTTTCCCAACCTGCTTTTGGTCATGGTGTGCCAATACAGCAATAGTAACCTTAACTTGTACAGGCACCCAAAGAATATCCACATCTAAATGCCTAGTAGGAAGTTGGAAATGTGAATGTCATGCTTAGATGAGAGACTTGTAGTCTGCAGTATCAGCAAGTGAGCACTGAGTGAATTGACAGGAGAGAATGACATTGTTTTGGGAGATCAAGGTGAAGAGTAAACAGCACAGGGATGGATTCTAGGTATTTAAGAGGTGGAAGGGTATCTCAGTGAGCTTCATAGTGAAGGTAGAAAGAAGGATACAGGTGAGGAATCTTCCTTTAAGAAGGTCAGATGAGACTGTGCCTTAGCTCACCAAACGTGCATGACACCCTGAGCTCAGTCCCCGTCACCATATAACCTGGACGTCATGGCACATATCATCAATCCCAGCACTTAGCACTTCAGAGGTGGAGCAGGAAGGTCAGAAGTTCAAGGTCATCCTTGGCTACACAGTTGTGTTGGGTCAGAGAAGAAGGTAGAATGAGAAGGAAGGAAAAGCTGAGGCAAAGATGGGTCCTGAGTGGAGGAGGGAGGTATTTGAGTTTGATTTGTGAGATGCGGGTGAGTGGAGAGGTCAAAATCAGGTTTGGGAGAGACTAGGGGTAACAGACAGAAATGGTAAAAGCCTCCAGAGGGGTTAGTCCTAAGAGAGGTAGGGCAGTCTTTTCTTTTCCCAGAGAGGAGACAGGAAATCAAAAAGTTTGTGGTGGGGAGTGGGATGTTCTCTCACCTTCTGGTATTTGAATGTATTTGTCCCCAGTAGGTGGCACTCTTTGGAGAGGCTCTGGATATGGCCTTATTGGAGAAGGAATGTCACTGGAGGTGGGCTTTAAGATTCTATACCATTTCAACTCTACTTTTTCTTCTTCCTACTGTGATGTGAGCCCCAGCTTCTGCTCCAGCCACCTTGTCTGCTGTTTCCTGCCCCACGGCGCCACCATGATGGACTCCCATCCTTCTGGAACCGTAAGCCAAATAAACCCTTCTTCCTATAAATTGCTTTGGTCATGGTGTTTTATCACAGGAACAGAAAAGAAATCAAATGGAAGTTATGTAGTGAGTCAGTGATTCTTGCATTAGAACCATCACTGAGGTAGTTTTAAAAAAAAAAAAGTCAATAGTTGGACAACACCTTGGAAGTTTCTGGTTTAATTAGTCTGGGATGAGCCTTGGGCATTGCTATATTTTCAAAGTCTCATGAGAGATTGTAATCTGAGATTAAGGTTGAGAACCATCGGTTTAATTTGTAGGTAAAGTTTTAGATTGGCGATAATGGAATTGGATTCAAGGAAACTCACAATTAAGGAACGCTGAAGGAGCCACAAAAGTTCGAGATGGATCAGAAATGGAGAAAGAAAAAGTTAGAAGGAAGAGCCAGTTAGCAGCCTAATGGCTTTTTTACTTCAGAGGTCTAGAAACGATGCCGCTCAGTCCTTCTTGCTGTCTCCTTTCCTCCTTCCTCTTCTGCTTTTGTTTTGTTTTGTTTGAGACTGAGTTTCATCATGTAGCCCTGGCTTGCCAGGAGATCTCTATGTAGACCAGGCTGACTCTGAAATCATGAAGGTCCACTGGAGCCAAAGATGTGTCCTGGCACATTCCAACTGAGCCCTTCATCTTAAAGAGATCAGGTTCTTTTGTGAGAGAGGCACTTCGCACCAGTGCTACAGAGCTATAGAATAGTTCTTGACCAGTTAATGGTTTTGTTGTTCTCCTCTTCCTCCTCTTCCTCCTCCTCCTCTTCTTCCTCCTCCTTTTCATTAAAAGACAAGGCATTAGAAGTTCTGCAGTGTAGGTTGGATTTGGAAATCCCCACATATATGATGGGTCCAACAGAAAGCCTTGCATAGGTTGTGCCAATCATGGAGCCATGGCCCTAAGCCCTTGTGTTTTCTGAGATGGGATCACGTCATATAAGTCAAGATCACCTGGAGCTTGGTGTGTGGCTCAAGCGAGCCTCGAAATGTCTCCGTCCTTCTGCTTCTACCTCTGGAACGCTGAGTGTGTCATCATTCTGGTTTACAAATACTTGTGTAAGGCTTAAGAATAGCTCTTCCAGGAAGGTGGGCAAGGGCTAGGACGAGCTCTAATTATCTTGCCCCTAGATTTATCCACAGAATAGGAAGAAGATGGTGGCTACATCCTGGCCTGTGGGTACCTTATTGTGGTCACCAAACTTGATAGGTAATGGAACTTTCTAGGCAGTCACATTGAAAACACTTTGCTTTTCTAGTATTTAATGGTGGCCCATAACTGCCTCTAACTTTAGTTACAGGGGATCAGACACCTTCTCTTGGCCTCCTTGGACATCAGGCACACATGTTGTACACATACACGTATGCAGGCAAAACACTTATACACATAAAATAAAAATCATACATCTTTTTTAAAAAGAGCAATACTATTTTTTAAAAAATCCTATTTTTCATTAAAGCAGAAGACCTAGTCTTTACCATGAGGACAAGGACCATAATATCCAGGAACAGCTTTACTGACACAGGAAGCAGGGATTTTTCTATAGCCTGTACTGTCCTCTTAAAGAGAAGTGTGGTGATTTGAATAGGACTGGCTCCCATAGACTTAATGTGTTTGAATACTTGATCGATAGGGAGTGGCACTATTAAGAGGTGTTGCCTTGTGGCTGGAGAGGTGGCTCAGAGGTTAAGGGCACTGACTGTTCTTCCAGAGGTCCTGAGTTCAATTCCTAGCAACCCACATGGTGGCTCACAACCATCTATAATGAGATCTGATGCCCCCTTCTGGCATGCAGATGTACATGCAGATAGAACACTCATAAAATAAAAAAATAAATCCTTAGAAAAGAAAAAAAAAAAAGAAAGAAAGAAAAAGAGAGGTGTGGCCTTGTTGGAGTAGGTGTGGCCTCAATGGAGAAAGTTTGTCACTGAGATGTAGGTTTTGAGGTCTGAGAAGCTCAAGCCTGTTCTCTGCCTGCTACCTGCAGATGGCGCTGTAGAACTCTCAGCTCCTTCTCCAGCACTGCGTCTGCCTACGTGCTGCCATGCTTCCCACTACAGCGATGATGGACTAAGCCTCTGAACTGAAAGCTTGCCCCAGTAACACGTGTTCTTGTATAAGAGTTGCCATACTCATGGTGTCTCTTCACAGCGATAAAACCCTAAGACAAGAAGTTTCACTCAAATGTAGAGCTTGTTAATCTTCCCTGCTAAACAAAACCACCCATGATTTCTAAGGTACCTCTGGATGTCTTCCTGCTTCATCCTTGCTGCCCAAGTCCATGAACTAGCGAGGAGTTCAGTGAGCCTTTACTGAAGGCCTTGACTCCTTGGACTAGGAGTCTCCCTCCCTGAACACCTCCTGAAAGAAGCAGGGGAGCCCTAGGCACGGAGCAGGGAAAGACAGGAAGCGTGACTGGAAATTTACTGTGGATATGAGGAGGGTCTGCTTCTGTGACCTCATTACTAGGTTTCACATGAATAGAACTGAGGTCCGAAGAAACAAATAAGTTGTTTGTGCATTCAGCATCCAAGAATGGTAAGCCAGACACAGTGGTGTTTGGGAGGCTGAGACAGGAGGGTCTTATATTGCAAGGCAGCCTAACCATTAAAACAAAACAAAACAAAAAATCCCAGACTAAGCTGGATATGGTGAAACATGACTTTTATCCCAGCACTCAGGGAAGCCGAGGCAGGTGGGACCTCTGTGAGTTGGAAGTCAGCCTGGTCTACAAAGTGAGTCCAGGACAGCCCAGGCTACACAGAGAAACCCTGTTTCGAAAACAAACAAACAAACAAACAAACAAGAGGGATCTGGACTATATGATGAAACAAACAAATAAACAAACAACCGGTTCACCCCAAAATCCCAAAGTTCAATTTGTCCCACTACGTTTCCAGCCATCCTCTGCCTCTGCAGGCTGTCCTCCCAGGTTAGATGTCACCTTCCTCAGTCTTCTTCTTTCTAAAGAATTAGGCTAAGTCCTTTGGCCTCCCAAATGCATAGAATCACCCTTGTCTTTAGGTCTTGGTTTCTCCACTCTGCGATTTGAGGATGTGTGAAATTCATCGTAAGGGTGAGAGCGGAGGGCTGTCCAGAGGGCCGTTGGATAGGACACACTGGAACAATTACATTTAATGTCGGATACCTCTGTAAGACTACTTTCATTGCAGATGTCGTTGAGAAACTACATTTCATCCCCAGAGGAGTGGAAGGATGGAGTGTATCCCAGTCCCATGCTTAACAGCCATTAACCCTAAACCCTCTATTTACACGACATCTTGACTTAAGTTCAAGCTTTAGCTGGGGCCAGTCTACAAAAATCATTTGTAATTCTGACGTCAGAAACTCATTTCCAATTCTTTGGGGGCCTCCTCGGGTCTGGGAAACAAGCTGGCAGAATGCGACTATACTATACACTAAACATAAAAGAGAACCTGCCAGTGACATGACCCTCCCAACACCGTCAAATTATAAACTTGGGATCAATGTTGGAGGTGTGCTTTGGGCAGGACAGAGGACTCTGATGTCTTTCCTATCTCCTTTTACTGTCTCCTGCCCTCCTTGTCCTTCCCTCACATCTCTGGTGTGGTCACAGGACCCCTAAAGCAGCCCCGTGCCTGGCACATTATCGTCGTAGATGAATGAGGGTCAGTGTGTTTGCACAGTCTGTGGTACTTGAAACTATGACTATATTTCATGCAGTCTTGGTGCTAGGTTCTTAGCTAACCCACGTCGGAACGGTGACTGAGGAAACGCAAGGGTCTGGGCAAAGCAGAAGGGAAGCGTTTGTTTGGACAGTAACAAAGACAGTCTGTCGTCATTTGGGGACAGGTTAGAACGTATAGCAGAGATGAGGCTGCGTTTTAGCGAAGACTCCGTCAGAGAAAGGAACAGAGGCTGGGAGTCGCCTTCTCTGGGATTTCTTAATCACAGGGTTTGGAGGGTAGGTATCAGAATTGAAAGGTGGAGACCGTGGGGGTGTTGAGACGTGTGTGTGAAGATGCTTTTGAAGCGGGACTGTTCTAGGTAAGTGGCAGGTTACAGGGTAAACACTACTAGCAGCGGTGTAATAATACTTTGCTTTTCACTCACTATGAGGGCAACTCGGCCTTCCCACAGCTACTTTATGGTGGGCTTACCCCTGTTGGATTCCTAGCCACTTTAGGGACTCTAGCTGGTTTGTTTCCTAGTGTGCTCTGAAGTGAAAATGCCTTAAATGTGCCAGATATTTTGTGCTAACCTACACTCCCTAGGTCCTGCCTACAAAGCTAAACTACCCTAGCCAGAGTGGAGAGCTAGTAGTTCCGCCCCGACCCAGGCTTTTTTTTTTTTTTTTTTTACCCTAGGCTTCCTGGGAGAAGCTCTCTTCTCCTCCGCCGCCCAAAGTCGCAGTCCCTAACCTCACCCCGCCCCGTCCTAGTCTTCTCTCCCCCTCCCCTTCCCCTAGGGCAGGATTCCCTTTGTAATTAATCCCAACACTCAAACCAGAGGGGAGGAAAATGTGTTAATGAGCGAGCGTCCCAGTCTGACTAGGCGGTCTTCGCTCACAGCTAGAACACTGAGTAATTAAATTATTTTTGGAAGAAGGGGGGTATAGTGTCAGGGAAATCCCGTATACATGGGAGAGGGGCCGGTCTCTTGTCACTAATTAATATCAGGATGACCCTTTTTGCAGCTCTGGGCCGGAATGGGGTAGGGTGGGGGAGGAATCAACCTTCCCACATCTCAGATTCCATTGGATTTTGTGTGGCAGGGTTTGTGGTCCCAAAGAAGAGAATATGGCCAGCATCAGGGCCTAGGGGAAAGGTCTTCAACAGGCAGTCAAAGAGGACAGCTCCAATGGACCAACGCCAAGAATCGAGGCAGCATCAAGCACACCTTCCTGGACAGGTCCGCAAACCGGGCGCGGATTCCCAGGATCCCGAGGGCGCAGGGCATGGCCAGGCGCAGGGCTGGGGGTGCCGCGACTCGGGGAAGAGCCGGGCCGCAGACAATGGACGCAGCAGCGGGAGGGGCGGTGGCTGCGGGAACAGCCGGGAGGCGGCACCTGGGAGCTCGCTCCCCGCCCCCTGTCCCCCCCTCCGGTCCCCTCCCCCTTTGTCCCCTCCCCCCCCTCCGCCGCCGGCTCCAGATCTGATTCCTGATCCCCGATTGCTTGGTCCTCTGGTCCCGCCATGGGAGCCTGAGCGCCCTGCAGTCCCCCGGCCCCCTGCCCCCGGGGCCTCGAGGGGGAAAAGAGGCGAGTGGTCTGGGACGGAGCCGGGGTGAGCGACCTCAGGAGTCCCCCTCGCCAACCCCCATCGCCCGCGTTGCCCGTCCTAGAGCGCGGAGTTCGGAACGACCCGGTGCGCTGCGGATACAAAGGCGCGGAGCGGGGCGTGCGCCTAGTCCACCCGGCTGTTCGCAGCGGCGGGTGAGTGGCGGGCCGCGGGGGCGCGGGCAAAGTTTGAAAAAAAAAAAAAAAAAAGGAAAGAAAGAAAGCAGCAGAAAAAAGAAGGAAATCATGCAAAGGACTAGGGAGCGCCCGGCCCTGGAGAAAGCGGGGTGGCTTCTGGGGGAAGAGGGGCTTGAGGCAACCCCCTTCCGGTCTGTTCTCCACTGCACAGCGGAGTACCCCCAACTTTGGGGAGGGGAAGGGGCGCTTGGGCAAGGGGCGGAGCCCAGGCCTTAAGAGCCGGGGACTTTCCTGGGCCAGGGGGCCCGGGGCGGGCGCCTGAACGATCCCAAGGGAACCCATTGAAGCCGGGGATTGGGAAGCGTGTGTTGGAGGTGGTGGGAGAGGCCGTGGAAGGATCGGAGGCTGGAGCTATTGGAAGCTGAAGGTATGGAGGGATGCATACACACCTCTGGAGAGTGCGGAGGGAAGGGGCAGGTATATGTTTGGGGTGTAGAGCGGATCCCTGAGAGATGGTTCTGAGTGTGTGTGTGTGTGTGTGTGTGTGTGTATGTGTAGCCCAAAGGCGATACCGGGGAATGTGTGTCGAGGTGGGTGTGGGGGGTAACCGACGACATCTTCTCTTTCCCTCGTCCTGTTTACTCCTCGAAGGACCTGGTCACAGTGAGTTTTAAAGGGTTAGTTGGGGGATCAGTATGCGTGATTCTTTGTGTGTGTGTGTGTGTGTGTGTATGTGTGCATGCCTTGACGTACTGCGTGTTCCTGCAGGTGGGCCGTGGGATGTGTAGGTGTGTGTGTGTAAGGGGGGGGGGAGCGCCCCAGCTGACCATACATCTGCTGTGTGTTTGGGTATGTATTCGCGTGTATACTCAAGGGAAGGGGTGTGTGTCTGTGTGTGTATGTGCTGAGAGAGGGGCTTATGGGAAAGAGATGAGTAAGGTATTAGAGGAGGTGGGTTTACAAGAGCAGAATGGGTGGTGGGCATATATGGATAGGTGTGTGCACCTGCGTGGTGGGAGTGTGTGTGTGTGTGTGTGTGTGTGTGTGTGTGTGTGTGTGTGTGTGTGTGAAGCTATGCCTTGTGAGTAACCTGTACTGATGGGTGTGTATTTTTGAGTGGTTATTGGGGGGGGGGTTCTCTTGTCTCTACAGGCAGATTTTCCTGGCAGCAGGCCCGCAGGGAAGGCTGTCTGCAGGATTTGAATGGCAGTGTCTTGAGTATCTGAGACCCTCCTAATGGGGATTGTGCATTTGGGCACGGGCTGAGGGGGGCCAGGGGGTGGGAGCGGATGTAGTGAGTTGTCTTAGGAGGTGCTTATTTGGGGAGATGGACTTTTCTGGAAGATGCTGAGTGGAGACTGGGGAATAGGTTCAGGGGAGGTGGAAGGGCACGAATGGGTTTTGAGGGTTGGAGGAGTCAAGGATACAATGAGAGTAGTGACCTTTCTCAGTGGGCTTCAGTGCTCCTTGATGCTATGGGCTTGGTTCTCTGCCCCAGTTACCTGGTAGGGAGACGTGGGATTGAGAAAGTGACGCGGGGCGCTTCTCTGGGAGCTTCTGAAAGTGTGTCCAGGTAGTTTATCCTACAGTTTCTGGATGAGAGGCGGCACTCTTTGGATGGAGGGTGTGTCTATGTGTCTGTTCATGAATGTGTGCTTGTGTGAGTTTGCATGTGTGAGTATGCTTGTGTTCAAACTTGTGTACGCGAGTGTGTTTTTGTGTTGCATGTGTGTGGTTTGTGCATAAATTTGTGTGTGTGCTTGTGCTCAAGCGCGTGTGACTGTGTTTCTCTGTGTGTGAATTTGTGTGTGTGTGTGTAGTGGAGAGGCCAGATGTGCACATGGTGGGAAAGGGTCTGTATTTATCTCCATGAGAGTGGCTGGGCAGTCAAGCTCGGTGGCGCACACCTTTAATCCCAGCACTCTGGAGGCAGAGGCAGGCGGATTGCTCTGAGTTTGAGGCTAGCCTGGTCTTCAAAGTGAGTTCAGGAGAGTCAAACCCTATTTCAAAACAAAACAAAACAAAACAAAACATAAACAAAACAAAAAAGACTTTTCCTCTCTGAGAAGTAGCAGCTACCTTCTTTCTCTCTTTGCTCTTGTTTGTTCTCTTTTTGAGGTGAAGGGAAGAGAGAGGGGTAGTCCTCCTCCTGTGGGACCCAGCTGCAGGTTCTCAACTATTTTCCTGTTGCTGCCAGAGGTTAGTTAGGCGGAGCCACTGGCTTTAAGGCAGAGGCTGTAGTTGCACATGCCCATTAGGGTCCTGGGTAATTGCAGCTGGAATGTCGGTCTCCAATGGGCATGTGCAGTTGGAATGTTCCATCTTTAGCCCTCAGAGCTCCCTACCCTTCATAAAGCCTGGGGAGAGGAGGGGAGAGCTTTAGAAAATGTCAGAGTAGGAATAGGAACAGGGTAGGAGTAGGCTAGATTCTTTTTTTCCCTACCCAGTGTTTTCATTCCTTCAAACCGGACACCTATCAGATGGTTCTTCCCAGGGCCTGCAGGTCCCCTCTGTCAGTGCCCTGGTTTTCTGGCATACCTATCAGGAGGAGTTGCCCTCCTAGGAGAGGGAATTGTGGCCAGACAATAGGAGGTACCATTTCAAAGAGTACTTCCAGACCGGGAGCCAGTGGCCACATTGGCTTCCCCTTCTCTATTGTGTTGGTCCTGCTTTCTACTTTCTCCCAATTCCCCACGGCCTTCCTTCCTTGATGTCTTCTGCTCCCCTCACCTCCTTGTAGGTCTTGAGGAGGGAGATCTTCTTCTTCCCTGGACCTGCATTCCCTCTGAGTCTTAGGGACTCCAGTTTGCTCCTTTGCTGGCTCCTCCACTATGAAGCCACGAGGAAGACTCAGACAGATTCGCTTAGTGCTGAGCTCAGTGTGACCTGATGCGTGTCGTATAGCTCCGCTCCCGTAGCCTTCTGCGTGTTTGAAGACACGCCAAGCCTACACCGAACCCATCCGCAAAGAATCCCAAGTCCCCCACCCTGCACTGTGACCGGTCTCCTTTGTTGACAGTTTGCTCTGAACGTCTGAGTTCTGTGACCTCAGATGAAACGGGGTGGCTTTTGAAAGCCTCACCTGTTACATGGAGTTGGCGCTGGGCCCCACCCCTTAGGTTTATGAGGACCAAGTGAAATAATCTGGGAAGAGCGTGTTCCTCAGTGCCTGGCACAGGGGAAATGACTTAGTAACTCCTGGTTGTTGTGGCTTGGATTTTAATCCAAGGATGTAGTAAGGGCCCGAGGGCTGGGCAGTAGGGCAGGCGAGTGAGGGAGACTTGACTTGGTGTTTTCCTCTGGCAGACTGCATTCATCACAGTCCACTTTCTGCCAGGTGCTGTGTGAAACACGGGGGATGGATGGGGAGGGGGGAAGAAACTGTTCACAGGGGAAACATGCTTAGACACGTCTATCCCCGTAACCCCCCAGCGGCGTACGGAGGTGTATTCTGGAGGCCAGTGAAGCATAGACTTTGGTTCTGAGGTAGAGCATTGGGCGAGGATCTTGAAGGAGATGTGCTGGCCACTGGATTTTTTTTTTTTTTTTAAAGAAGTGAACATGAAATGATCATACTTAAAGAGAATGGAGTTTAGTGCGCACACAATACCGTTTGGCCACGTCTGCCTAGTTTTGGAGCATTTTCGCTAGCCCTGAAAGAACTGCAGACACATTAAGCTGTTGTTTCCAATGCTCTCTTGTTTGGTCCTTGTTCATCCTTGGTGTGTGTCCGTCCCGTGTGTCGTCATGTGTGTGTGTGTGTGTCGTGTGTCCGCGTTGTGTCCAATCCTTCCCACCGTGTCACTGCCAGCCTGCATTCTGTCTGTGTGAAGTTACCTGTTCTGGCTCGTTCCTCTAAATTCCATCGTTTTATGTCCGGCTTCCTTTCAGAATGTTTGCAAGGCTCGTTCATGTATGTACTTCACCCCTTTTTTATGGCCTAGTAATATTCTACTACATGCATGTTCCTTAGCTGATCCCACTTATTCGTGTGCCAATAAATATAGTTATTTTGGGACAAGGTTTTGCTTTTCATTTTTGGAACTTGCTGTGTAGACTAGGCTGCCCTGGAACTTTGGGATTAACGTCCTGCTCCATTACACCTGGCCCTTCTTCTCCTTTGTGTTTTTTTTTTTCCTTTCCGAGACAAGGTCTCTCTGTGTAGCCTTGGCTGTCCTAGACTCACTTTGTAGACCAGGCTGGCCTCGAACTCACAGAAATCCACCTGCCTCTGCCTCCCGAGTGCTGGGATTAAAGACGTGCGCTGCTAGCTAGCTAGCTACACTTGCTGCCTGACCCTTCTTGACCATTCTTAAAGGATAGGAAGACGGGGAGGCAATCGAGGGGTTGTTGAGGCTGCTGAGCATGAGCAAGAAGGAGTATGGGGTGTTTGCTGCTGAGGGACCTTAGAATACAAAGTGGAGATTTGGCCTCAGTTTCCCTAGCTATAAAACAAAATTAACTATCTTTTTCTGTCCTGGGATGTGGAGGCATCAGGGAGAGAGGCTGGGATGGTATTGTGTCAAACATATATTATATATATATATATATATATATATATATATTTATCCTCCCCTTTTCTCCTCTCTCTTTGCAGCTCCCACCTGTGTGCTGTGTGCTTCTCCTCTCATCCTCATCTTCCTTCCTGCTTTGCCTCCAATCAACTTCCTCTCACTCTGAGTTGACCAGAAACCTCTCACTCCTCACAGGTGGGTAATCTTCTGCGCCATGTGATGCTCATGGCAGAGGTGCAGATGGACAGACTCTCTCTATCCTGTTTGGCCTTTGGTAGCCCACTGTCTTCTTCTCTGCTGTGATCTGGCTAGAACCCCAGTGTGTCAGGCAGAATCTTTGCATCTGTCTTTTTTTTTTTTTTTTAACCCCCTCTGCTTGGTACTGAGTGGGAGGCAGAGGCTTCTATGGTGGGGCCCTTTGGAAATGAGCTGTTGTGGTGCCAGTCTTCTGCCCCTGGCAAGGTTGGTAATTATAGACAAGACAGCTGGGAATGGGTTTGGGAAAAGCGAGCTTAGAATCAGTAGCACTGGGCCTATCCTGGTAATCAGGGTGGGGCCCTGAGAGGGGAGTGTGGGCAGTGTCTGGGGGCTGGGGTGGGGCAGGAGGCTTGGGGCCTCTTTCCCTGCCCATCGATGAATAGCTAGGGGGAGAGCCTGGAAAAGATTGGGAAGCCATTGGATCCTAGGCTTGACTTCACTGAGGAAGAAGAGAGAAGTGGGGTTGGGGGTCGGGGGTGGGGTGGACCCAAGTTGCGGAGGAAATGGTCAGTGTGGGATTAGTTCCTGGTCCATGCTCCTGTTGGGGGGGGGAGCCACCCCTGCCCTCCTCCTTTACTCTGAGGGGAATCTCCTTTTTAGAATGAAGCAATAGGAAAAGAAGTGGAAGGATTGGCTACACAGTACCTAAAAGAGTTGGGAAACCAACATTTACTGAGCATCAGTTTTTAATCTGTCCATCTATTTATCTACCTACTTACCTTTTTTTTTTTTTTTTTTTTTTTGAGACATGGTCTCACTGTGTGGCTTTGCCTGGCCTAGAACCAAGCAAGTGCTTTGTAGACCAGTTTCGCCTCAAACTCACTGAGATCTGCCTGCCTATGCCTTCCAAGTGCTGGGATCACAAAGGCATGTGACCATCACACTGCCCTATTAAGCAACTTGCAGGTTACAACTTCTGTGATTTTTGGATACATTATTATATAGAAAACTATTGTTCCCATTTTACAGACAGGAAAATAAGCTTGGAGACGGCAAGAAAGTCTTCAAAGATGGTGTAGCTTCTAAACGCTCATTGGTTTTCCTTTTCTCAGAGTACTTGCTCATCTTTCCGTGCTGTCACCCCAATTCTGTGTGGTTGTACATTCTTGGCTTTAATCTTGAATGTGACAAAGTCCTCTTTCCCCTTGGAAAGCTGACGTGTTTAGCTCTTAAGGATGAGGTCTTTTTTAAAAAAAATATTTATTTATTTATTTATTTATTTATTTTTATGTATATGAGTGCTCTATCTGCATGTACATCTGCATGACAGAGGAGGGCATCAGATCTCATTGTAGATAGGTGGTTGTGAGCCACCATGTGGTTGCTGGGAATTGAACTCAGGACCTCTGGAAGAGCAAGGCAGTGCTCTTACCTGCTAAGCCATCTCTCCAGCCCCGAGATGGGGGTCTTATGGAGGAGCCCAGTCCTTCCCCAAGAGGAGCACCTCATCGTCTAAGCCATGGCAGGGCTCCTGTTGGAGCTGAGCTACAGCTCTACCATCATAGCTCACGGCTGTGTCTTGTGTGGAGAGGGACCCGGCCGCCGCTGTCATCGGATTTTCCCACAGTCTTAACTGTAGTATTTCAGGTTCTGCTCTCACCAGTGCCTGGCTCCCCTAGCCTGGACAGAAGGCAAGAGGGGGTTTGTGAATGGGGGCTCTGGCTTTTTAGGGTAATGAAGGGGGGGGTGAGATCAGACAGAAACAGGTGCTGAGCCTGAGGTGTGATGTGGTAACTCAGAACCCAGCAAGTGTGAACAGAAACACGTATTTTGTCACCTGCTTTACTCCAGGAATGGAAGTGGCAGATATAAGGCCGGGGGAGTTGATAGTTTGCTGAAAGGGCGAGGGAGGCGGGTGTTGTCAGGAGGGAGGAGCTGATTGGAAGGCCTTTTGGCTTTCTCAGTGTTCCTCCATGTGAGTGGCCCTGGACTGAGGTAGATGGAGTTTTTATGGAGAAACCAAGGCCTGCCACTCCAGCTGCCCTCCCCCCGCCACCATTGCGTCTCACACCTTGAGGCTCGCTCTATTGCTTCCCCATACAATCCAGCCTTCACCCACTGTGTCCCATATGCCTTTCTTCCCCCACACTCCTTCCCCACATCTCAGCTCTCCTGGTCCACACTGCCAGCCTGAGGTTGGCTGACTTCCTCTTCCTAAATAATTCTTCCTTGCCTTGAGGCAGGGCCTGGCTGAGGAGCAGACTTTGAGGTCCCTTGGGGTCAGGGACAGTTGAGGCTCACTTAACGCGGTAAGGCAGGGAGGCGGTTCTGTTTGACTGTGTGTGTTCAGGAAGTGGGCCCGTGGGTCAGCACAGCTCACCTACTTCCTATTGTCCTTTTCCCATTTTCCTTCGTAGTCCTTCCATACCTCAGCTGGTATGTGGGGGAGGGGCCTCTTCTGACACAGCCTGGGAGGCAGTAGCTCAAAGCCCTGCGGGTGCTGAAAATGAAATAGAGCATCCTGGCATTTCAGTCTCGGTTGCCTCTGCCTAAGTTCTGTGTCCTCTCTCTCCCTATAGCCTCCGCCTGGGAAAGATGCCAAAGGGAATATTCTTCCCTCAGCATCCTGCCCGAGATTGACCAGGGATGGGGCTAGAGAAAACTAGAGGTTGGGATGCAATGGGTTGCGCATGTGTTTGTGTGTGAGCATGTGTGTGTGTGCCAGATTGGGGGCAGGGACTTTGAGAGCCCGGATGGGGGTGGGGGTGCCAGAGAGAGCAGAACAGGTCTCTACAGAACCTGCCTAGCCGGGGTGGGTGGAGCTGGGTGGGGCGGGCAGGAACCATTCCAGGTTTCAGAAGGGGAACTAGATGCGCATGTGTGTGTGTGTGTGTGTGTGTGTGTGTATCAGTCTTTCAGTGTCTGGATTTGGAGGGTACCCTCCCCACTCCCTGGTTTACACTGAGGGAAAATTTACAGAAGGTGGAAAGGGGTGTGGCTCTGCTTTCTAGCTCCTTTTTAGTTAGTATTGTGTACCGGTGGCAGGAGGCCATTTGTGGGTTCTTCCCCTGCTACTCCGCCCCTCCCCTGCTAGGAGAAGGATCCTGCTCCCACCCTGGGGCTGTGAGGATGGTGAGCTCACGTCTGGCCCTCCTAAGAAGAGTGCTTGGTTAGCAGTATGGGGGTGGGGCACCCGGTGCCAGCTCCTGGGCACCTGGTCCTGCAGCTTTCCCACTGGGCCCCCTGAGGTCCAGCTGCCTTCTTTGGCCTCTTGGGTCTCACTACAGTCACTGGGTTTTTTTTTCTGAGGGTATAAAGAGTGCGTCAGGGAGCCCAGTTTTTATAGGCTTAGGGTGGTTGTGGTCCTTTGCCCATTCTTGGTTCTTTCTATGATAGGAAGGACCTAGCGTGAGCCTCTTGGCATGAGTAGCTTGACCGTGTCCAAGGCTGGATGGGGACAAATGAAGGAGTGTTTGAGTTCTTTGGAGTGGTGGCTGGTTGGATCCAGAAAGAACCAGAGGCAGAGGGTGGTCTGTGGAAGAGTCTATTCACCTTTCTGGAGATCCCGTCAAACCCAAGTGCTAGCAAGGTTTTCCAAGCAGTAAGAGGCCAGAATGGGCTGTCCCGGAAGTAGTGACCACGGGCTAGCCATTTATTATCTGTAAACCCGGGTTGATTTTTATGGCTGAATTACCTTTCAGCTAATGCTCACAGCTGCAGAGAGTTAGGTGGGCCAGTGAAGGAGAGTAAAGAGCAGTTTCCGAGAGCTCCACCACTTTTTTTACAGCTCCAAGTCTCCGTTACTCACGCTCACTACTACTACCTCACAGGGTTACCTGGTTAGACTCAGGGAACAGTGTAGTGTAGGGCGAATGCTAAACCTCTGAACCTCTGTTCTGTTTCTTGGTGATCAGCCTTATGACTAGGTGCTCCCCAAACCCCCACCCCGACCCAAAGTAGGTACTCGGCAGTTGAGATGGCAACCTAGGAGTCACCTAACCATGGGTTGTGGTGCAGATGTGGGGGTAGGCCGGATGTGGGGAGACCTGGTTCTTGTGAAGGATTCAGAGGGTTGTAACAGGCCCGCAGATGGATGCCTCTTCAGGAGGGCTCCGAAGGAATAACTTCGGAGTTAGAACACACTTTGGAGGAATAACACACACCCAGGCAGGACTACCCTTCCTGGTCCCCAGCTGAGAAGAGGAAGTGGGACCTGACAGAGACAGACCCCAGTCCAAGATAAACTTTAGCTTCTTGTCCGTTTTACCATCCTCATCTTTTTCTGGCCAAAGTCGTCTCTCACGTGAAACTCAGGCACCTCCACCCCACAGGCCTGCTGCCGTCACCCCTGTCATACGGTGCAGATGAAGAAGAGTTAGCCCCCCCCTCAGGTGAGCACATGTGATCTGTCCCTTCCCTACTTTCTCCTCTGGCTGAGCCACCCTGGCTTCTGCTTTCCCAGGTACACCCTCATCGTGTCCTGTCTCAGGTCTCCATCCTAGGTCTGAAGACATGAACTGCACTGCAGGGCTAGAGCAGTGGCAAAAGATGGTGACCAGGGACTCCTGGTGCCTGGTTGTTGTCCTCAGCACCTGCCACATGTGGGGTGCCTATGTGTGCGTGCGCATGTATGGGTGCATGCATGGGTGCATGCACGTGCACGCGCGCACACGCGCACGCACACACACACACAGCACCACACAGCACTTGGCTATTCGCTCAGCACTCCTGTGAGTGGCGGATGAGGAAGGGTCAGTTGGGCCTGTTCCCCGGCACCCCTACCCACCCACATACCACGTACCCCAGGGCCTTGCTCTCTCTGCCTCTTGCCAGGTTTTCAGTTTATATTTTCTAGAGGCCTCCAATTGTTTCCTGAAGAAACTTGATCCCAAGCTCAGACAAAAGCTGGGGCTGCCAGAGGAGAAACCCCATTCTTTCCCCCTCTATCCTATTCCCCCACCTCTATAACCTTTCTCGCTTTGGATGCTGGGTATGGGTTCCAGGACCTGGCTGCCATCACCTAGGCAACAGGGGGCTTTGGTTGCTATGGTGATCAATGTGGGAGAAGCTGGGCAGCTGGGACAAAAGCCCCCACATTCCCTTCAGCCCTCCTCCCAATTCCCTTGGGATGATACTGAGACACATTCCATTAATTTTATTTCTGAAAGGCCTTTGGAGGGGAGAAGGGTCTCCTTTTTGTGCGGGGTTCTCTCTGCTCTCCCTCTCTCCTCTTTGGCCTCCTTTTAACCCCACATAATCCATGGCTGGTTTGAGGAGGGGACTCTGTGCCTGTGGTTGTGTCTTGAGGGGTGGGACTGAGTTGAAAAGCAGTGGGGGCATACTTGCTTTCTACTGCCTCTGCCCCTCAGCCGGGTGTAGCTCTCTGCCCTGTGCCAAGCCCAGACTTCTCTCCTGTCTCATTTCTACTTGTTGATCTCATCCACTGGTCCCCTCCCCCACCTCGTTTCCTGGGAACGCTGCCCACCCGGGAGACCCTCCAAACCTGATTCTTGAGACTGATTATGTAAGGGGACCTTCTACCCATCTCTTTGCCTACCTTTCATCCCTTCCCAGGGCCGGGATTAGCTCTCTTGGGTACCCAGAGGAACAGAAGGCAAAGGCTTCAGAAGTTGTGGTCCTCTGTGCCCCGTGTTTGGTAGCTGAGGGAGAAGCATGTTTTGCTGCATTTTTGGGCAGCCCTGTGTTATGGCAGGGCTGCAGGGTCTATCTTTTGCCGGAGGAGGAAGGCAGGGGTTCCAGGCTCGGAACAAAGAGTTGAGAGATGACTGGCACCTTGTGTGGCTTGAATTTTATCTGCAGGGGAAACAGAATGGCTTCACCTCACATCCGGGTGTGTTTGAAGTAGTGGGTCAGGATGGGGTGTGTGTGTGTGTGTGCACGAGCTCGTTCTTTATTTAGTCCTACAATTTATTTATACCACCGCCTTCCCTGGTTTCAGAGGAAGTGGTTGGGGACTGGAGTTTGAGAGCTTATTAATTACTTAACTATTAGTAGCCGTAGTGTCCATGAAAGCACTTCTTTCATCCCTGCATTCCTTGTAGCTACTCCATGAAGGAGGTATCCTCGCCTCTTGTTCTACCAGAAGGCCCACCAGGCCATAGGCACAACAGGGGCCGTACCTTGCCCACAGTGGCACAGCTCAGCCATGGGAGAGCCAGGTTTCAAACCTGGATCTTGGTGTAAATCCCAGGCTCTCTTTGCTGTTGGCTCTCCGCAGGTATTTGGGGTGGAGGATGAGGTAGGAGAGGGCGCTGCTGTTTGTCTGGATCAAATCTATAGCACTTTTTTTGTTCTTTTACTCCATCACCCGCTCCTGTAGTCTGTTGGTCTCGGAACCTCTTGGCAAAGTTGAGTTTTCAAGAGGAGAGCTAGAAAGAATAGGTGGGAGCCACATCAAAAGTGGTGCAGCTGTGACGTCTGAGCCGTACAGAGGAGTAAACCAGTAGAGTGGGTTCCTAGGGGACGGGTAAGAGGAGCCCAACATGTAATTTGCAGACAGAGGGGTGAACATGGGACGGGCCCTGTTTGTGGCCCTGTTTTAGAGAGGTTCATACCCCCAAAATATGTCTCTTATCACATGTTGCTTTGATTGGGGTCAGGGGAGGGGGAGGGTATTGAAATCACTGGCTCATGGATCTCGCCTCCGCATGGCTCTGTTAGGAGAAATGAATGGATTTCACATCGATTCTTATCTCCCCCGCAACGGCAGTTTCTCTCTCTGACAGACAGGCGTATTCATTTACGAGGTGGGTCTCAGTTACTTGGCCTGTACCCACAGGAGGGCAGATGGATGCAAATATGTATCGCTCGCTCATTCTCCAGCTGCTGGTGATTGAAAGTAGCCGGAGTAACTTCACAAAGCAAGTCTGTTTCAGCGCTTGACAGATGAACCTCTCAGCAGTGTTTGTTGGGCCTGGTTGGGTTTATTCCTCTGGGGAAGTCCACTTGTCTTATTGGCTGTCTTGAGACTACACTCTACAGGCCTCTCTGGTCTCTCCTTCTTAGTTTCTTCCCTCTTGCCTCCAGCTCCTTGGCTGCGCACGCAACTGTCCATTCCTCACAGCCATGAGCTTTGTGAATGGAGAACAGGAATTGTAGCCCGCTCCCACAAGCTCCCTCTTCCCCAAACACGCTCCTTCACACACTTGGTCCTTACAGAGGCTCAGGATCTTCTTCCTCGGTGTTTTCATTTTGATTACACTTTACTTGCTTGTTTTCGTGGGCTTGACTGGGTGTTTTTCATGTTCCCTAGCCCACCCCACACCCCCCAGTCAGCCGCCTCACCAGGCCTGGTTGGTTCTGTGAGTCCATTTCTTACCTCTTCCTTGGGTTCTAATGGCCAAGTCTTCCAGCTGTGGGACCTTCTCATGGATCTCTCCATTTCCGCTTTTTCTTTTTTTCCAATCTGTATCTGCACAGCTAAATAGACTTCTTGGTAACCTGCAAATAAAACCAGAACTCTTCAATTGGCTCCCCGCTGCTTCAGCCACCCTCTCTTGGCCTCAGCTTTGTTGCTTGTTCTTTAATTATTATTCTTATTTTTTGTTCATTTTCTGTACAGTGGTATTTTGCCCGAATTTCTGAGAGATTGGATCCACTGAAACTGGGGTTATAGATAGTTGTGAGGAACCATGTGGACACTGGGAATCGAACTCGGGTTCTGTGGTTCTTTGGAAGAACAAGCGATGTTCTGAACTGCTGAGCCATCTCCCCAGCCTTGTTGCTTGTTCCTTAAATTCATGGAGCCTTTTCTTGACTTGGCCTTCCTTGGTGTGGTGTCACTCCTTCCCTTCCCTGGGCTTTTTCTTCCTTTCTTGGGCACATTCAAAGCTCTCAGACACTCTGTTTAATGTATCTTCCATGGGGCTGGGGATGTAGCTAGCTCAGTGGTAGAGCATTTGCTTAGAGTACAGCGTTCAATCCCTGATTCATCTGTCTGTTAACAAATGTATCAATGTTTGTAATAAATTTACAGGTCATGTAACCTCTTGTTCTTTTTTCTTTCCTCACACTGACACAGCTGCTTATATTTTATAGGCTTAGCTGTTTAGTGTACACTCTCCCCCAGACCATAAACTCAGAGTCAGTAACACCACACTGTGGAGGGCAGAGTAAAGTATATGGTGTGAAATAGGTGAGTTAGACAGGTTTGCTGGATCAGGGAGTGAGGACAGGAAGTGCTCAGGGCATGGTGATGACTTGAGATACGTCGGCGGCATCAGTGAAGATGCCCGTGGTTGCTAGAGTAGCTAGGGCTTCTGTGAGAGTTGGGGCTGGCCTCTGAAGGATGGTGGGTTAGCACTTGGAAAGTCAGGGAGGAGATGCTGTCCTCTGCTGCAGAGTTAGATGTGCAGTGTAGAGGAAGCCCTGAATGGAGAGAGACTTTCGTCTTGCTTGTCTCCAGGGGCTTTAGGCTTTCAGAGGATGCTCTTTCTTTGTGTTTTTGCTGTACTCCCATCCACTTATTAATGAGAGAGAGAGAGAGAGAGAGAGAGAGAGAGAGAGAGAGAGAGAGAGAGAGAGAAAGAGAGAAAGAGAGGGAGAGAGAAAGAAGAAGAAGAAGAGGAGGAGGAGGAGAAGAAAGAAGAAGAAAGAAGAGAGAGAGAAGAAGAGGAGGAGGAGAGGAGAGGAGAGAGAGAGAGAGAGAGAGAGAAGAGAGAAGAGAGAAGAGAGAAAAGAGAAGAGAGAGATTGATTGTGCTCCCAAGCTTGTATGGATGTGCTTGTGTTTCCAAGTCTTGTTTTCCTGGCTGAGAATAAGAAAGTGGTGCCTTGATTCTTCCCAATGGGGAACCTAATGGGTGTCCTTCTTGCCCTGGGAGCCTTTGTCAGCTTCTTATACTGGGCATACTGTGGGTGAAGGGTCTTTCTAGCTGGAGGAGCTGAACCCGTTGGACAGAACAGGAACCAAGAATGAGGTATTCTCAGAGAGTGGCTGGGCTTATGTGAGGTTCTAGTGGCATTTGGGGATGTTTTTTCCCCTGTGTCCTGATCCACGGGAATCCTGAGCTACTCCTAAGCAAATGTTTTTCTTCTCAGGGAGCTGTCGCTTGAATTTCTCTGAGATAAGCCCACTCGTCCAGCAAAATAGAGTCCCTCAGGGTGACGGTTGACTTCCTAAAGGTGCCTCTTGGCCTGAAGAAGCCTGTGCTGAAGGAGGTGGCTTTGGGGCCCCCCAAGAGGCCCCAGCCCGCGGCCCTGGAGCGCTACAAGGCACGGCGTTCTGACGCCATGGACACCGAGTCCCAGTACTCGGGCTATTCCTATAAGTCAGGCCACTCCCGAAGCTCCCGAAAGCACAGGTGGGTAAGGCTGGAGTGGCGGAGAGGGATCGGGTGTATGCTGAGGTGGTCGGGTAGGGGCTGCTGAGGGGACCTTAACTCACCTCTTTGACCTTTTCTTCCTGTTTCTCTGGCTTCCTGCCGCAGGGACCGCCGGGACCGACACCGCTCTAAGAGCCGGGATGGGAGCCGTGGAGATAAATCAGTGACAATCCAGGCTCCAGGAGAGCCCCTGCTGGACAATGAGTCCACCAGAGGGGATGAGCGGGTGAGCGTTGGGGATGGTTTAGATCAGACATTTTCTGGTCCCTTGGCGGGGCAGGTGGAGTCTCCATTAGGCAAGGGAAGGGCACAGCTCCAACATACAGAAGGGCATCCTTTTGTTTGTTTTTCGAGACAGGATCTCCTTATGTAGCCCAGACTTGTTTTGTTGGGTTTGGTTGGTTGTTTTTTGTTTTGTTTTTGCTTGTTTGTTTCTGTTGTGAGACAGGATCTCACAGTGTTGCCCCGATTAGCATCGAACTCACAGAGATCTGCCTATCCCTGCCTACTGAGTGCTGGATTTAAAAGGTGTGCACCACTATGCCAGACTATCTCTGAGTCCCACATGAAGGGAAGCACAGTTGTGCGCTATGTCTTTCCTTTATTTAGTGTCCCAAGGCGGGGCCTTGTTGCACTAGATTTCAGGGAATTTCAGTGAAAACCCTTTTGGAGGTACCAGTTTCTACCTGATCTCAAGAGGCAGAGGCGATTCAACTGAGTAAGGAGAAATGCCCCTGCTACTTGGAAGCTCCTGTCAGCCAGTCAGGCTGGTGCAGGCCGGAGTAGGAGGGCAGCGCCAGTGGTGGGCAGGCCGCAGGTTCCTTCAGTCGCAGACCTACGCCCTCTGCTGTCATCTTGTGGAACAGCATCACTTAGGTCCTAGGGAAAAGAGATTTGGGAGAAGTCCATGGATACAAGCATCCAGGACCTGAGAGAAGCGAGGTTGAGCAGTTAAAAGGGGGCACCTTGTAAAAGAGAAGAATTCTCCAGGACAGAGTGAGCAGCTGCTTCTTTCCTAACTTCTGGTCCTTTGCACTTTCTCCCTGGGTAGAGAGGACAGTAGGCAGAACACAGTCCTGGAATTTAGGAGGGACAGGATTTGCCAGGACACTGAGATAGCTCAAGCTTTATTATTCCTGTTCTTTCTCTGTGGGAGTATTGTAGACAATGGAGATTCTTAGCTTCTTATTTAGAGGTTGGGAGTATGGGTCGGCGATGGAGGGGACCTGTCTGACATTGGGAACTCTCTCCTTTCTGTGATACCAGGCTTTGTGGATTTTTGAAGTGACCTTGAGATATGATTAACTCACATCCTGTTGGGTGGGGTTCCCCAGGCCTTGATGCTTGAGAGGGTAGGGGTCACTGGGTGAGGGTGTGGTTGCGATCCCACAGCTGACAGTGGCCGGCTCTTCTGCCTTCTATATTCAGATGAGATTCTTCTCCCATCCCCGGGAGAGGAGATCCCTCAGCTCTCTAGTCACTTCTAGGCCTCCTCCCACACTGCACTGCGAGGCTCAGTCCTGTAGCTTGCATCCTCTGGGTTTTAGGGTAGGACTCCGTACGGTCAGGTGGGAAGTGGATTGTGGGTACTAAAAGTGCTGGTGGTCTTGGGGCTTCTCTCGAGCCACTGCAGGTAAACAGGGTTGAGCAGACCTCACTCTGAAAGGGCTGGGGGAGCCTAGCCTGCCCATGCTTCCCTCCACACACTCTGTTCAGGTGTTGTTCAGATGGCCCCCCAGGACAGGTAGCTTTGCAGAGACCTACGGTGACCCTGAGTCTGCAACATGTTTCCTGTATTCTAATTAGAGCATTCGTTGGTCTCTCTGTCCCCTCTTCTCCCTTAATGAGAAAAGTACAGTAGCCCTTCATGGTTGGAGGATAGATGATTTTTTAAAGGCAAGGTCTCATGTAGCTCAGGCTAGCCTTGAAGTTACTGATGTAACTGAGGATGGCTTTGAACCTCTGGTCTTTCTTCCTCCACCTCCCAAGTGCTAGGATTACAGGCATATACCACTGCCCCCACGATCCTCCTGGCATTGCCACACGGCCTGCCCAGATGGCTTTGACTTCCTTTTCCTAGCCACTCTGCACTTGGACACCCCCACTCCAGCTCTCTCATTTTTTGGGGTGCCTTAGCTCATGAGTCTCTGCTCTGAATGTCTGTCTCTAGCTTCTGCTGAGATCATGGACTTCTGCAAAAAACTGGAAAAAACCTGAGAGACCTCTTCTAGAACTTGAATGTTGGGACAGTGGACGGGCATATTGTTTAAGTGCAGATTGTGGCTTGGTTAAATGTGGGGTGGGCCTGTGGTTCTGCATTTCTCACACGCTCCCAGGTGATTTTCCACACTGCTGGTCCTCGGGGCGCATTCTGACTAGCGGGGCCCCTAGAGATCATTCAGTTCAGAGTTCCCAATCTTGGCTGAACATTATAATCATCTGGGGAGCTTTTAAAAAAAAAAGGTTGACAAGCGGATCTCACTTTGCATAATTGGTATGTTTTCCAAGCTCCCTAGGTGATTCTAATGTGCGCAGCTGGGGTTGGGAACCACTAATTCAGATGAGCTTTTGCATGTCACCCGCTGCTGGGGGTCAGCTCGGGCCCTATCACTCTCTGCATGCTGTCTGTTTTGCCTGGCAAGCCTGCCCTTGGGTCATCGTCACTGCCCGAGCAGCTCCCTAGGCAATTGTCCTGTGCTCTGTTTTCTTGAGGGTCATCGCTGCCCACACGGTGTTTTCCCTCCCTGATCTCTGTGCAGCTAGCTCCCCAGGGAGTTGGGTTTTTAGATTGCAATTTCTGCAGCGTTAAGACGGGCACACGGTGAAGCTCGGTAACTTCTCCGATGATTGCATATTTGCCGACGTCCCCTTTCTCCCCCTCTCCTTTCCCACGCCCTCCCGTCTTTGCTGCTTCTCCTTTCCTCTTCATCCCCCCACCTGACTTTAGGATGACAACTGGGGAGAAACAACCACGGTAGTAACAGGCACTTCCGAGCACAGCATCTCCCACGATGACCTCACACGCATCGCCAAGGACATGGAGGACAGTGTCCCTCTGGATTGTTCACGCCACCTGGGTGTGGCAGCAGGGGCCACTCTGGCACTGCTCTCTTTCCTCACCCCGCTGGCTTTCCTGCTGCTGCCCCCACTCCTGTGGCGGGAGGAGCTGGAACCGTGCGGGACAGCCTGTGAGGGCCTCTTCATCTCTGTGGCCTTCAAGCTGCTCATCCTCCTGTTGGGCAGCTGGGCCCTGTTCTTCCGCCGGCCCAAGGCCTCACTGCCCCGAGTCTTCGTGTTACGTGCCCTGCTCATGGTGCTGGTCTTCCTCCTCGTTATCTCCTACTGGCTCTTCTACGGCGTGCGCATCTTGGATGCCCGGGAGCGCAGCTACCAGGGTGTGGTTCAGTTTGCGGTTTCGTTAGTGGATGCCCTCCTCTTCGTACACTATCTGGCTGTGGTCCTGCTGGAGCTCCGGCAGCTCCAGCCCCAGTTCACACTCAAGGTCGTGCGGTCCACAGATGGGGCCAGCCGCTTCTACAATGTTGGCCATCTCAGGTACGGGTGTGTGAAACTGTAAGTGGGACTTGCACAGGGCAAAGATGAGACCCAGAAGGGTTTGGGGGTGGGGGAGGGGAAGGGAAGGGTTTGATGGTGGGGTTAATAAGGGACGGGCTAGAGGGGCTGGGTGGAAGGGAAGTGTGCACACAATAAAGAGTTCGGTGATATTCTCAGCCTAAGTGCGAAGCCGTAAGGTAGGATTGTGGGCAAGATGTCAGTGGGAGCTGTGAGCTGGGAGTGATAGAAACAATTCCAAGTCAGGAATCTTAGAGGAGGATGGACCAAGGAGGAGCGAGACGGGGGTGGGGGTGGGGTGTAAGCAGAAGGTCTCTAGCCTTTTCTTGGAGGCCCAGTTTCTTGTGAGTAGTTAGTGAGTGATGCTTAGATGAGCCAGCCCGGGAACGGACCACCTGAAGAAGAGATAGAAAGTCAGCTCCCAGCTAGGCGGTGGTGGTGCATGCCTTTAATCCCAGCACTCAGGAGGCAGAGGCATGTGGATCGCTGTGAGTTCGAGGCCAGCCTGGTCTACAAAGCGAGTCTAGGTCAGCCAAGGCTACACAGAGAAACCCGTCTCAAAAAAAAAAAAAAAAAAAAAAAAGGAAAAAGAAAGAAAAAAGAAAAGAAAGTCAGCTTTCATAGGCTTATGGGCAGGATGTGTCCCTCCTTACCCCCAGGCTGTGCAGAGCATCAGTGGCACCTCCCAGGTCCTATCAGAAACCTTGGGAGAATGTGGGATAGGGGACAAGACCTTTGGCTGGGGCCCATTTACCCCTGGGCTTCAGCGCTGGCGGAAACGGCTAACAGACCCAGCAGTGGGAAAGAAAGGTTAGGGGCCTGCTAACTATAGGCCTCAGGCTTGAGCCAGGCTTCCTGGAAGCAGCTTGTCCCTGTCGTATGTCCCCTCCAGCCCTGCCGACCTGCCCTGATGTGTCCCTTCCCCCGCGCCCCTTGTCTGTCCCTTCTCCCTACCCCCTCCTGCCGTCTCCCCAACAGCATCCAGCGAGTGGCGGTGTGGATCCTGGAGAAGTATTACCATGACTTCCCTGTCTACAACCCCGCCCTCCTCAACCTGCCCAAGTCCGTCCTGGCCAAGAAAGTGTCTGGCTTCAAGGTGTATTCTCTCGGAGAGGGTGAGCGGCCCTGCTCCTCCACCCCTCCCGGCCTCTTCCTGAGCAGGGCTCCAAGCTACTTCCCTAGTCTTTTCCTTTCTCTGGCCTGTGTCCCTGCCCCTTCTGTTCTGTCATTTCCCTTGACTTCAGGTAGCTGCTCTTAGCTGCTGATTCTTCTTACGCTATGATTTTTATGCTTGATTTAGCTCCTGGGTCTGCTCTTAGCCCCGGTCTCTACCCTTTGGCCGTGCGCTGCAAAACCTCCTGCATCGCGAGGCATATATACAGGACTCCTGCCTTTTCCGATGCCTTTCTGGTTGCTTTCCTACAGTTTCTCCCAGAGAGGTGGCCAGGAGGGTTGGGACTGGGAGGCATTGCTGGGTGGTGGGGACACATCCTCTGGATGTGTCAGGCCATGTTCCCAGAACTCCAACGGAGTGCAGAGGCTACGCGCTTTTTTTATATTTTATTTTTTTATTTTTGACCATCTCCTCTATCCTCCTGTGCAGAAAACAGCACCAATAACTCCACTGGCCAGTCGAGGGCTGTGATTGCGGCAGCGGCACGGAGGCGGGACAACAGCCACAATGAGTACTACTATGAGGAAGCCGAACAAGAGCGCAGAGTGCGCAAGCGCAGGGCCAGGTGGGTACGGGCTGCATGAGCGCAGAGTACGCAGGCGCAGGGCCAGGTGGGTGCTGGCTGCATGAGTTCAGGGCTAAGTGGAGACCTCAGGGAGGGAGCCTGTGGGATGAGCAGGGGCGAGGAAGCAAAACAGGTATGAAATAGAGTTTGTATATTCGTTCCCTAGTGCTGCCACGACTGACTACCACAGCTGTAAAACAACACACTTATTATTGCTGTGTTCCGTGAGTCAGGTTCAGGCTTGCTGGACCGTCTGCCTGGACCCTGTAGGCTAAAATCTGTGCAACTCCCATTGTGCCTGGATTTCCCTTTCAAGCTCCCTGGCTTTTGATGGGATCACCTCCACGTCCTGCTACCCCACAGTTTTCAGCGTGCTGGTTGGCTTTTTCTGACAGGAGGCAGCTCTTTCTGGTATTTTCCACCTACAGAAAAGACTGGTTTTCAGGCCCAGCGGGATAATTTGTGTGTGTGTGTGTGTGTGTGTGTGTGTGTGTATGTGTGTGTGTGTGTGTGTGTGTGTAGGCCAAAGGACAGTCTCTGCTATTGTTTCTCGGGTGTCATTCACTTTGTTGCTCTGGAGCTCACCAAGTAGGTTAGACTCAGCTGGCCGGCCACCAGGTCCCAAGGATATGCCTGTCTCTGCGTCCCTAGTGCTGGGATTAAAAGTACAGGCCACTATACTTGGATTTTTTTTGTTTCCGGTTTTTTTTTTGAGACAGGGTCCTGGCTGGCCTGGAACTTAATATGGAGTGCAGGCTGGTCTTGAGCTGCTGCATATATGCTCCCACTCCAGTCAGGTGTCAGCACTGCATGTGCTGTTGTGGCTGAATAGAAATGTTGTTTTCAGGGCCAGGAGCCCTGCCAAGCCCGATGACCTGAGTTCAATCCCCAGAATCCATGTTGGAAGGAGAGACTGTACTCTAACCCCCACAGAAGGTGTGTGCATGTCTCCCCCAATAAATAAAAAAATAAAAATAAAAAAAATAATAGTAGTAGTAGTAATGAATCATGTCCCTTTAGTCATTACTTATGATTTTTTTTACATAGTGTAGTGTGGTGTGGAGTCTTTTCCTAGGGTCTGATGGGCTACTTGGCGTTTTCTGTAGCTTAGTTCCTAGGCGACTTTCTGGATTTGATGCTAGGCTCATTTACGTTAAGTCCCTAATCCGATTCCACTGAGTACAACTGTTCTTGCTGCCTGTGAGGAAAGCACCTCCTATCTCTTAATCCCCAGGCACTTGGGCTCCACACGGGCTTCTCTTATTTGAGGGAGAGCCTAGCGGCCTGACCTCGCTCTGGCTGCAGCAGTCAGAGCCCATGGGTAGAGGGTAGGATGAGCCGTGGGCATCTGGTGCAGATACTGCCTGTCTCCCAGGCTCGTGGTGGCCGTGGAAGAGGCCTTCACTCACATTAAGCGGCTGCAGGAGGAGGAACAGAAGAACCCCAGGGAGGTGATGGACCCCCGGGAAGCAGCCCAAGCCATCTTTGCATCCATGGCCCGTGCCATGCAGAAGTACCTTCGGACCACCAAACAGCAGCCCTACCACACTATGGAGAGCATCCTGCAGCACCTGGAGTTCTGCATCACCCACGACATGACGCCCAAGGTAGGCCTGCAGCCGTGTCCTGCCGCTGTGTCCTGCCGCCGTGTCCTGCCGCTGTGTCCTGCCGCCGTGTCCTGCCGCTGTGTCCTGCAGCCGTGTCCTGCCGCGTAGGCCTTTCTCTGGGTCCACTTTCCAGTCCCTTTTGTTCTCACCTCCCTCCTCTGCCTTCTCCTCACCCCTTCTTCGTCTCTTCTTTCAGATCTCTTTTCCTGTTCTGTCTGTCTTGCATGCATGCGTGGAGTGGAGGAGGCAAGCGTAGGCTTCTGAATTATTTGGGGGATGTCAGAGGCCTGTTTCTCATCTTTACAATGTCTGCATTCCAAGTCTCACCTTTGCCTTCCTGACCCCTTTCACTCCCAAAGTAAGCTTTTTGCGGGTGCTTACTTTTAGCCATTGCTTACCTCACCCCATCTACCAGCTTCCTAGTATAGCTTTCTTGGTGAGCAGGTGAGAAAGAGGTTGTGCTTTGAGGCTGGGAAAGTAACTCAGTGCTAGATCAGGCCTGTGTTCTTGATTTCAGTCACCAGTAAAACCTGTGCATGCACACATACACACACATACATGCGTATATGCGCGCATGCACACACACATACATGTACATGCACACATACATGCATATATACTCATGTACGCACACACACACATACACACACACACACACACACACACACACAATGTTGCATATGAATCTTTGCTTGGCCCACTTCCCTCTTAGGGCAACCCTCCATGGCTCTAATCATATCAGCTGTATTGAAGGGAAGGAAGAAAAAAGAAAGACTTAGGTTCCTAGTTGGCCTGGTGCAAGGAACAGAGTGAAGGATGGGGGGGGGGGTGAATTCTGGTCCTGACTGGAGCTGTGCCACTTCTGTGCATGTCATCATGCCATATGTACGTCAGGCGTCTCTCAGACTCTCCTCTGCTTTCACGTTTGAAGACACCAGTTCGTTCTATAATAAGCTCAGAAGCATCTATCTTTGAAAGCTGTGTCTCAGGGCCTGAAGGAGAGGTGGGCGGGAGAGATGCCTAGACAGAGTTCTCTCACTCTTCCTCAGGCCTTCCTGGAGCGATATTTGGCAGCTGGACCCACCATCCAGTACCACAAGGAACGTTGGCTGGCCAAACAGTGGACCTTGGTGAGCGAGGAGCCAGTGACCAATGGGCTGAAGGACGGCATCGTTTTCCTCTTAAAACGCCAGGACTTCAGCCTGGTCGTGAGCACCAAGAAGGTGCCATTCTTCAAACTTTCTGAGGAATTTGTGGATCCCAAGTCACACAAGTTCGTCATGCGGCTGCAGTCGGAGACCTCTGTGTGACTTTACGGCAGCAGGGGCAGGGGACATGTGGGAGTTCCTGCAGGTGGGAATGGCTGGGTTCTCTGGGCCCGTCACATCTCTGCCATCCTACTTGCTCTTGCTCTTGTTTTTGTTTTGCTTTGTTTTGTGCTCTCTCTCTCTCTCTCTCTCTCTCTCTCTCTCTCTCTCTCTCTCTCTCTCTCTCTCTCTCTCTCTCTCTCTCTCTCTTACTTGAATTAACTTATCCCGTATCCGGTCTCCTCCTCTCCTCCTCAGTTTCCCCCATGTAAATCTGGAGAGACCGTCTTGCTTTAACAATACCTGGGAACCACCCTGCCCCCAGTTTTGTTATCACTCCAGGCCCTGCAGGAAACAGTGCCTCATACCCTGTTCTTCCCCCAAATGTCTCCTGGATGCGAGCCCCTTCTGAGAGATGCAGGGCCTTCCTGATTGTACCTTTATAAACCGAAGTTCTTAGTGCCACTCTCTCTAGTGGCCCCGATAGGGTTTCTTTAGGGGAGGGCACAGCTCTGACCCCGGAGAACCATGGTGCCAAATTCTTGTGGGACAGCAGCTAACCCTATCCCCTGTCCCCAGCTATAGCCCGGAGTCCCTGGGCAAGGAAGCACCTGTAACGGTCTCAGAGTTAAGATTCTCCCTGCAGTGTTGCTTGCTTTCCACTGTTACATCTGTACTCTCTGGTATACACACACACACACACACACACACACACACACACACACACACACACAGGGAAGTGCTTTCTTCTTCTACCCAGGAGTCTTCACTGCTGTTTCTGACTTGTATGGTCACACGATCATAGGTGAACTGAGATGAAATCTCTCTGACCACTCTACCAGGGCTGTGGGGGAGGTCCTGTGTGTCTTTCTTGGGACTACTCCTGAAAGACAGGATAGACAGACAGGCAGGATACACAGACCCCTGAGGTTGGAGAGACCCTTGCCCTGACCCCTCTGAACCCACTGACCCCTCTCCTTCTGAGCCATTCATTCTCACCCTTACCTGTGAAGGATGCATGTTGACTTCTGTAAGGACTATATGGTATGCAGACCCCGACCAACCCTGTGGTCCAGGGCATTTTCTGCACCAGCTACCCCAGTCCTGCTGACTTCTAGCTCCAGAGACCTGTGGCCTCATCTCTTCTTCTTCGGGGGAGGGGCCAGCAGCTCCTTCTCATCCCCTGCCTTAAGTCCAGTTCTTTGCCTCAGGGGTCTCTTTTCCATGGCCTCTTCCAGGGTCCCATCCTCTTCTCTTTCCGCCTCGTTTTCTGGGCTCTCTATCAGGGTGAGGGACCAGGGATTACTGCCTTTTGTGGGTATTAGCTCCTCACCCCACTTTAACTAACATAGCCTTTGCACCAAATCTAAATCTCAGTAATTTAAAGCTCATTTTTAGCAGGATTCACTAACCCTCTAATGGATATTTTCAGAGCAGATTTGAGCCTTTAAATCAGACACCTCTAAAAAAATTGTTTTATACCATAAGGAATAGAAATAGGACATACCCACACATCCTTCTGGGATCCGTGTGGAGATGGTGTTTATGGCTGGGATGGAGCGATGCCCCTGGACCACTTCTCTAAACAACTCCCAGAGCCCCTGCATAGGTCCTTCACTTCCTTGGAAATTTTGCTGGTATCTGCTGTGCAAAGCCCACTCTGAGATGAGGTACCCACTGATCTCACCGTGCGGCTGTGGGAGCCTGCCCATCACTTGCTAAGGGGCTCGTCCATTAGTGCTTGCTTTGTTCCCATAGGAATGGTGTTTGGAGCTGACTTAATGCAGGGCCTCAAGCTTAGCTTAGGGCTGTGGTAGAGGTGCCTGGATAGATTCCAGTGAAATTAATGCCACTGGGTCATGGGATGGTATCTTTTCTTTAAAACAACAACAACAATGACAAATCAGCTTTCAGAAGAGAACCTTTTGGGTCACGTAAATACCTCACTATCCTGGCAAGCAGGGCCTGGATGGTGATTGGGGGTGTTGCCTTTGTGAACAAGAATGGGGTGTGGTGTTGGTTTTAGCCATGGGTGGGGTGGGCAGAAGGAAAATATTTGGGATCTTAGTTGATGCCCTAGGTTAGGGGCACAGGAGCGTTTATTTTTAAGAACCTGCCATGTTTTTTAATCACTGTGATATTTCCATTCCTTTTTCCTAAAACAAAAAAGAAAATGTCTCCCCGACTCTGTCTAAAGCACTAAGGGCTGTGACTAAGAATGGTAACATTTTGGTCCTTTGTGTCAGAACTGTGGTATCTTCGTCTACTTTGGTTGTTATTATTATTATTTTTTTTAAGTGTCAGGATGAATTGCCAAGTGTATGGCTGTGTGTATGTGTGTGTGTGTGTGCGCGCGCACACACACGCGTGCACGCACGCCTGTGTGCCTGTGTGCGTGTGTGGGTCTGTCTGTCTGTCTGTCTGTCTGTCTTGCTTCTCCAGGACGGGAAGTTGTCTTCATGCTGTGAACTGCTATGGGTGGGCAGCTGACTTGGTCCCTCTGAGAAGTTTCCCCAACCAGTTCTGTCCCACAACTTGCTTTCTGATTCTTCCACTGTGGGAATGTGGCTACCCAGCTCAGCGCTGTCACTACTGTCTCCGTAGGGGATGCTGTGCTGGGCTACTCAGGGCACTTGCTGCTCTGGCTGTGTGGCATCCTAGCTCATCCCTCATCCCCACCGCACAACTTGGCCTTGGTTTTCATGACCTCGGAGCTCTTGGCTCTTTTCCCTCCACACCAGGACAGCGTGCCTCAGTCCTTCACCTACCTCGCCATGCTCACTCTCCCCATTGGTCCCTTTCTACTTTCTCCTAAGCTTGTGTTTTTGTTCTATTTTTATTTATGTCCCTCTAGCCTCTTGCTTCTTCCTGCTTCCTTCTGTCTCTGCCCTTGTGCTTTTGCTCCCAGCATTCCCATTGCCCCAGCAATCCCACTGTAAGCCCTGCCTAACTTAAAAGGTAAGGAGGTGGGATCTTGCAACAGCCTCCTGCCCAGTGTCTGTTTCCCAGGGTCTGCACTTTCCCTGGTGGTTGGACCTAGTTCTGCCTTGTCCCTTCCTGGTGTCTGTCAGTCTCTTTTCTATCCTCTGTTCTCCCTGTGGGGGGCAGCATCTACTGATGGATTCTGTTCTGATGTGTGATTGTTGTAATATGTTCTTCTGTGTCCAAAAGGAAGGGGCTTTTTAAATCTCTTCCAAGTGAGATTGTAAATGTAGAATTTTCCATTATTGGATCTAGATTTTTAAAAAAATTCCTTTTTTTCTTCCCCTTTTCTTTTTCTTCTTTTGTCCTTTTTATTTTTTTTATCTTCTTTCTTTTTATTTTTGGGCTTTTTTTTTGTTACAGAGCTGAGACCTTGTGCATGCGTGTAGAAAATTGTAAAATGTAAATTTTTTTTAATATATAAAAAGCTTGTTTTTACAGTTTGCAGTGAATTAAACATTATGGCAATTTTAGGGATTTTTTTTCTTAAACATAGGAACTAAAACTGTACAAAATTTTTTTTATATAAAATAAAGACATTTGACTTTTGTGGGGGCATTCTGTTGCTTTTCTTTTTTCATAGTGGGAGCTAAAGATGGTCAAGGAAGAGACAATATGTGACTGGGCAGCAGGGGGCAGTGTGAGCCTTGCCATGCCACTGGCTCCAGGCAGTGGGAAAATGAGACTATTTGCTGTTAGCCCTGATTCTGAGGCAAGATAGCTGTGATGGTTAATCTTCCAGGGTGATCATCAGGATGGGGGGCGGGAGGATTACTTTCAGCCTGTGTCTTTCCTAGTAAGCCTGTGTGTGCCTGGCCTCCAAGTGAAGGACAGGAGTGGGCTGTCTGGACCAATAATGCTGACGTGACTGGCTCATCACGTTTCATTTATAAAAATCCCAGAACTTTACCTCTGGCTTTACATTTTTACATTTATTTTTAAAAGGTGGGGCTGGAGAGGTGGCTCAGTGTTAAAAGGACTTGTTGCTATTACAGGGGACCCCAGTTCAGTTCCCAGCACTTACATAGGCAGTGACTCATAAAGGCCTGAAACAACAGCTGCAGGTGATCTGGTGCCCTCTTCTGGCCTCTGGGAACAACATTCACATGCATATAAGAAGATTTTTCATATATATATATGTTTCATATATATTTTATATAAAAGTGTATTTACTTTTTAATGAAATCTACATTTCATATAAAAGCATATTTACTTTTTTTTTCCTCTCCTACAATACATCCTGATCTCAGTTTCCTTCCCTTTACTCCTCACGGTCCCCCTTCCATATCCCCAGTTCCACTGCTTCTCTATTTCCCTTCAGAAAAGAGCAGGCCTCTGAGAGAGATAGACTGAGCATGGTAACAAGATGCAATAAGACTTGGCACAAACCCTCATGTCAAGGCTGGTTGAGGCAACTGAGGAGGAGGAAATGGATCCCAAGAGCAGACGAAAGAGTCAGAGACGCGCTCACTTCCACTGTTCAGGGTCCCACAAGAAGACCAAGCTAAACCCTAACACATGTAGAGGATGTCACACAGACCCAAGCAGGCTCTGTGGTTGCTGCGCCAGGCTATGAGCCCCTATGAGCCCTGCTTGGTTGATGCCGTGTTCTCCTTTGCATAATCCTCTGACTGCTGGAAGCCTTCTGTGGGCTTCCTCAAGCTCCACCTAATGTTTGGTTGTGGGTCTCTGCATCTGCTCCCATCACCTGCCAGAGGAAGCCTCTCTGGTGACGTTTGGGCTACGCCCTGATCGTGTTTGCCGTTCTGGGTCTGGGTTGCCTCACTCAGGATGATTTTTTTTCCTAGTATAGCTCGTTTGCCTACAAACTTCACGATTTTTTTTTTTAACGGTTGAGTAATACTCCATTGTGTAAATGTACTACATTTTCTTTATCTATTCTTTGGTTGAGGGACATCTAGGTTGTTTCCAGTTTCTGGCTATTATGAATAAAGCTGCTGTGAACATAGTTGAGCAAGTGTCTTTGTGGTAGGATGGAGTGTCTTTTCAGTGTATGCCCAGGAATGGTATAGCTGGGTCTTGAGGTAGATCGATTCCATTTTCCCTAGTGGTTGTACAAATTTGCACTCCCACCAGCAGTGGAGGAGTGCTCCCCTTGTCCACATCCTTGCCAGCATGAGCTGTCACTTGTGTTATTGATCTTAGCTATTCTGATGGGTATAAGATGGAATCTCAAATTAGTTTTGATTTGCACTTTCCTAAAAAGCAGACACATTGATCAATGGAATAGAATTAGAGAACCATACATAAATCCACACACCTATGGACACCTGATTTTTGATAAAGGAGCCAGAAATACACAATGGGAAAAAAAGAAAGCATCTTCAGTAAATGGTACTGGTCTAACTGCATGTAGAAGAATACAAATAGGCCCATATTTATCACCCTACACAAAACTCAAGTCCAAGTGGATCAAAGACCTCAACACAAAACCAGATAACTGAGCCTCATAGAAGAGAAAGTAGAAAGCTGGGCGTGGTGGTGCACACCTTTAATCCCAGCACTCGGGAGGCAGAGGCAGGTGGATCGCTGTGAGTTTGAGGTCAGCCTGGTCTACAAAATGAGTCCAAGACAGCCAAAGCTAACACAGAGAGACCCTGTCTCGAAAAACAAACAAACAAGCAAGAAGAAAAAAAAAAGAAGAAAAAAAAAAAAAGAAAGAAAAAAAAAAAGTAGGAAATAGCCTTGAACTCTCTGGCACAGGAGACAACTTTCTGAACAGAACACCAACAGCTCAGTCACTAAGATCAACAATTAATAAATGGGAGCTCATGAAACTGAAAATCTATAAAGCAAAAAAAACACGGCCAATAGCTCAAAATGGGAGCCTATAGAATGGGAAAAGATTTTCATCAATTCTACATCTTATAGAGGGCTAATATCCAAATATATATAAAGAACTTAAACTAGACATAAGTACACCAAAGAATCCAATTAAAAATGGGGTACAGATTCAAACAGAATTCTTGATAGAGGAATCTGAAATGGTTGAGAAACAAATGTTCGAAAAAAAATCTGAAGAAGGAGGCAGTCTTAGTATGGAGCCCAAGCTGGCTCTGAATTCCTGGGTTCCTGAGATTCTTCCCCCTCAGCATTCAGAGTGCCGGGTTAAAAATTAATCTCTGGGACTGGAGAGATGGCTCAGAGGTTAAGAGCACTGTCTGTTCTTCCAAAGGTCCTGAGTTTGGCTCACAGCCATCCATGATGAGATCTGGTGCCCTCTTCTGGCATATATATGTAATAAATAAATAAAACAAGAAGAAGAAGAAGAAGAAGAAGAAGAAGAAGAAGAAGAAGAAGAAGAAGAAGAAGAAGAAGAAGAAGAAGAAGAAGAAGGAGAAAAAGAATCTCTGTGGGGTGGTGGTGGTACATGCCTTTAATCCCAGCACTCAGGAGGCAGAAGCAGGTGGATCTCTTGAGTTTGAGGCCAGCGGGGTCTATGGAGCAAGTTCCAAAACAGCGAGGGCCACACAAAACCCCTGTCTTGAAAAAACAACAAACCAAACCAAACCAAAACAAAAAGGATGCACCTCCATAGCAGGCTCTCTATGAGTGCACGTGCTCGCACTGTCTTCTCTCCCTTCTCTGCTGTGTAGTTGGGCTGGCCTCACACTGCTATCCTGATGTCACTGCCTCCTGAGTACTGGTGTTATAGGTATGCTCCAGGCTAGCTTGCCAGTCTTCCAAGGTTTAAAATAGACCTAAGCTTCTCTCTGTGGAGATGACACATTTACTAGATAATGTCTTCCTTTTCCTTGCCTCATGGCTTTTCCAGGTGTTGTGGATGCAAATGTAAGACCCAACCTATTGGAGATGCCAGCTCAGGGAACCTAAAAGGGAGACCCAATCAGCATTCAGCGGTGTGAATATTCTCATCTTAGGGGGTGGGGCTGTGGAGGGGGACTTTTCTCCTTGAAGACAGACAGGGAGTTTAAGACTCACGTGGGGAGGACTTCTTTGAGATTCGGTCTTATTTTGCTCACCTCTCTCCCAACTCCTCACATAGTGTTGGTGCTTAACAAGTAGATTGCTGATGATGCTGATGAAATGGCTCAGCAGGTAAGAGCACGGGATGTTTTTTGAGAGGACCCAGCTTTGACTCCTAACACCCACAGGGCAGCTCACAACCATCTATAACCCCAGTGCCAGGAGATATGAGGACACTACATACTTGTGTGATTCATGGACAACCATACAGGCAAAAACTCCATTTTTTTTTTTGTTGTTTGGTTTTGGTTTTAGGAGACATGGTTTCTCTGTGTAGTCTTCACTGTCCGACACTTGCTTTATAGACCAGGCTGGTCTCAAACTCACAGAGATCCATCTGGCTCTGCCTCCCTGAGTACTGGGATTACAGGTGTGTGCTGCTGTGTCCAGCTTCCTGTATATGTATTTAAAAACAAAACACCCAAAAATAAAGTTAAAAGCATTGCTAGATGGCTGGGCACGGTGGTGCATGCCCGTAATCTCAGCACTCAGGAGGCAGAGGCAGGCGGATCTCTGTGAGTTCGAGGCCAACCTGGTCTACAAAGCGAGTCCAGGACAGGCAAAGCTACACAGAGAAACCCTGTCTCGAAAAACAAAACAATTTTTTTTCTAAGTGAATAATGGGTTAGATTAACATGATAAGGACAGGAAAGACGTCTCAGTCAGTAAAGTGCCTGCTACACAAGCATGAGGACCTGAGTTCAAATCTCCAGCACTTGTATAAAAGCTGGGTAGTCACAGTGGGTTGGCATGGGAGGAAGGGAAACAGACAGATCCCTGGAGCTCATTGGCCAGCCAGGTTAGCTAAATCAACAAGCCCCACCCTGTCTCAAAAAAAAAAAAAAAAAAAAGGCATCAATCAAGGAAGAAACCATCTACACACACACACACACACACACACACACACACACACACACACACACACACACACACACACACACACGACACATAGGCCCCTTAGCTTTTGTTGTTTTGTTTTGAGATAGGGTCTCACGTATCCCAGGCTGTCCCAGGGATGATCTTCAATGTCCCAAGTGCTTTGTTTATAGACCTGCACAACCACAGTCAATCAAGGTGGAGCTAGGGATTAAACTCAGGGCTTTCCTGCATACGAGGCAAGCACTCTACCAGCTGAGTTACAGCGCAGCCCCTTGCTTCGCCGTTAAGGCTTTCTCTCTTTCTTCCCCGCCCTCACAGCACCCCCATAGTTTCCTCTGTGTAGTACTATGTACTCACTTTGTAGACCAGGCTGGACGCACAGAGATCCACCTGCCGCTGCCTCCCTTAGTGCTGGGATTACAGGCTCGTCACTACGCTCGTCTTAAAGTTTTGTTTTGTTTTTGTCTTCTTGGGGGGCACAAAAATACTTGTCTTGGAACAACTCCCCTGTCCTCTTTGTAGTCAGGCTTAGGCTTGTGGAAGAGGGCTTCTATTTGTTGTTTTCAGTTCCCCTCACAATCTTTTGCCATGTAACAAAGGGTATTTGCAACCTATGGCTGAGAAGGTACAGTTGGAAGCACGTCAGTCACCTATAACTGAGGAAGACAGGGACTCAGCTTAGTGGATTGTCAGGGTCATGACTAAGACTTGGTGACATTGTTGCTCAAATGCGATTAGCCTTTGGCTTTGCGATGTGACTGGAGGAAAAAAAAGCGGCTGTGGCTTTTGGCGAAGTGACACAATGTTTGTTACACTCTGTTCTTTTAGATTTGTTACTAGTTTTTTGGGGAGAGATGGACAGTTCAATCTACAGAGTTGAAAGCCGGCTACTTAAAATAGCTCCTGGCTTTATTTATTAGTCTAAGCAAGTGGTGGACAGGCTCTTACAGTTGCTGGGAAAGTTGGGTCCGGGGAAGTCAGCTTTTAGAAAGCTATTGCAGCATTAGTGCATTGTAAAGGGATAGAAAGGAGGGAGGAATGGAGGGAGAGAGGGAGAGACATGCTTGAGGGCACACACTACAAAGGGCAGGGCAGGCAGGATAAGGTGTCTCCTACTGTTGACACCTAAGGAAATACATATACTTCCCCCCAGAGGTCTATGGGATTGGCAAGGGACAGGCTGAAGCGAGCAGTTTGCGAGTGAGTACACTATTTTTCAAACCACTACTCAAAAGGTGGTCTGTACTCTGATATCCTGCAAGACCATGTGTGGTTGGAAAAAAATTTTTTTTGAATATGGTTCTGTCTTATTCACTCTTGCTTTTGGACAAAACTAGCCTGTGTCACTTGTTGCTTAACCTGGCCAAATATGTGCTCTAAACTGGAAAGGTAGGCTGTGAGGACAGGGAGCTAAGAATATTACTATGGTGGTGAATAGTATCATAGTTTGTTCAAAGCCACAATGTACCTTACCAAGACTGAGCCCTAATGTCAATTATAGACTTTGATAATGTGCATGATTGTGGGTTTAGCAGCTGTGACCAATGTCCCACTCCACGCAGGGTGCTGATAATGGAGGAGGCTGTGTATGTGAGGGATCCAGCGTGGGGTGGGGAGTAAGGGAAATCTCCATGCATTAGATTCAGTTTTCTTGGGAAACCACAACACTTAGAAAAATGAAATTTGCATATATAAAACAAACAGTAAACTAAACCTTAAACCAAATACCAAGTACAGCCATATGTAGTTTTAGATATAAACTGAACAATAAAAGCACTAGTGTGGTGCTTAAGATTTTGGTTTTTAAAAGGTGGAAATGTGACCCCCCCAAAAAAATCTGAAGAGAAAAGGGAGAGGTTTTGTGATCTATCACAGATGCCAAAAATGTGCAGGAATTTCACTGTGCCTGGAGATAGATTAGGGGCGAGTTTTGCTCCTTACAAATGTCTGTTAATGTTAGTTTCCACTGATGCCCTAACATGTAATTTTGGGGTGGAATAGACCAGAGAATTTTTACAGCCTTGTTATCTTCTGTCTCTGCTCTGATCTCCTAATACAGCACCTTCCCCCACAAAGATGGATTGTGAGGTGGAAAGAAAGCAGATACAGCTAACCCTGAGATTTCATTTGCAAGGACTGCTATGAAATCCAGTACCTCTTGATTCAGAGTGCGTTAACTAACTGGACATTCTTTTTAGGACTGGGATGTTCAGGTGATTTTATTCTATCTTGAAACGGCTCCCCCCAAATAGAGCTTCTCCATCTGTCACTGTGCCTATGACAAGTGTGCAGATCACTCAAGCACTTTCTAGAAATGCAGATTCTGATTTGGCTGGTCTGGTATAAGCCCTGGGTGTCTCTGTGTCACCCTGGATGTCCTGGAACTCATTCTGTAGACCAGGCTGGCCTCCAACTCAGAGATCCAGAAGCCTCTGCCTCAGGGATTAAAGGCATGTGTCACCTCTGTCAGGCTTAGAGTATATGTTTGGAGGGTTTGGTGTCTTACTAGCTTGGGGTGATAAAGTACCACAGATTGGATGACTTAACAGAACTTCATTTTTAAAAAAAAATTTTTCTGGGAGTTAAAACCCAAGGTTTACATGGCTAGAATCTGGGGAAGACTCTTGAGTGGAGGCAACTTCCATTTTAAGAAAGGGTCTTTTTAAAAAAAATTATTTTATTTATTATGTATACAGTGCTCTGTCTACCTGTACATCTGCATGCCAGAAGAGGACATTAGATCGTATTAAAGATTGTTGTGACCCACCATGTGCTTGCTGGGAATTGAACTCAGGACCTCTGGACAAGCAGTTGGTGCTCTTAACCTCTGAGCCATCTCTTCAGCCCTGGCAGCCTCTGTCTTACTGTGGCATCACATTGAGGCTGGAGAGGGAGAGAGATAAATTAGATTTCTGATTTCTAACCAGGTCAGTAATGCCATGATGAAGCTGCTCTCTCATGCTCTCATCTTACCCCAGTTTCTCCTCAAGGCACATGGAATTAAGTGAGGCTTCATTCAGCATCTGAATTCTGAGAACATAATTCAGTCTACAGTGCTAGGAGTCCTTGCGGGTGCTGTTTGGCTACTTGGAATAGCAAGCCCCTACGAGAAAGTTTATATACCCATGAAGTTTAAGGTGTCCAAACCTGCCTTATCAAGAAATAATACTTAAACTGGGCAGGGGTGGCACTTGGGAGGCAGAGGCAGGTGGATTGCTGTGAGTTCGAGGCCAGCCTGGTCTACAGAGTGAGTCTCAGGACAGCCCAGGGCACATAGTGAAAACCAAAAACCAAAACCAAAGGAAGCTTCCCCGTGGGGAATTCCTTGCTTCCAGCATGTTGTGGATGCCCCCTGCACATTCAGTGCTCAGCACTACCCACTTGAAGAAAGGAAGAAAGAAAGAAGAAAGCAAGAAAAGAAATAAGAAAGACTACTTGATGCAAGAGATCAAAATTGTTTGCGACGGCGTGTGGTGGTTCACACACCTGTGAGCTCAGCCCTTAAGACACGGAGAGGCAGGAACATCAGTGCACAATGTCTTCCAGGACAGCCTGGTCTACACAGTGAGAGCCTGTCTCAACAAAAATGATTAGAAATAAACTTCATGACTAAATAAATATCTTGTTAAAGTCACTGTTGCTTGTGTAATATGATTGTGTATATGTATCAAATTATGGTTTCTGTAAGACTTCTAAATAGTACATTCTGAGACGGCCTTACATGTGGAGTTTATGCAAGAGCAGTGGACCTCTTGGTATAAATGATCCAAGCAAGAGCCACAGTGATGCTGACGTTTATCAATAAAATCCCCTGCTCCTCCAAAGGACCTGAGTCAGGATATCAGCATCCACATGTAGCAGCTTAAAACCACCTAGAACCCCAGTCCAGGGGAATCTGACATCTTCCTCTGGCTTCCATAGGCACTGCACTCACATGCACATACCCAAGTACACACACACACACACACACACACACACACACACACACACACACACACACACACACTTTAAAAAGTTAAAAATAAATCTTAAAAAAATGCCAAGAAATTAAAGCAGCAGCTTGCATACTGTATGAATTAATTATCTTCTGCCAGAAAGTTCCTGTCAACACTACTGATAAAGCAAAGGATATTTAGAGCTTCTGCTATGTTTAGAGAGTCCCAGATAAGACGCTTTGACACACTCTGGATAGAGTGAAAGTAGACAGAGACATAGTGGGAAAACAAGAAAAGACCTTGCTGCTGGGCAGTGGTGGCCCATGCATTTATTCCCAGCACTTGGGAGGCAGAGGCAGGTGGATATCTGTGAGTTTGAGGTCAGGCTGGTCTACAGAAGAGGTTCCAGGACAGCCAGGGCTACACAGAGAAACCCTGTCTTACAAAACTGAACCCCCCTCCAACCAAACAAACAAGAAGAGACTCTGCCTTAACCAAAATAAGCAAAGTGGAAGGTGAAGACAGATTCCTGAAATTTTTCTCTGATCACATGTGCACCATGGTATGTGTGCACCCTGGTACGAGCCCACTTGCACTCATATACATAAATGTATGCACAGATGCGCACACACAGACACATACAGAAACGCAGACACAGACACACACACACACACACACACACACAACACACGAGAGCGAGAGAGAGAGGAGAGTGAGAGATGGGAGCGAGGAGAGGAGGAGGAGACGAGAGAGAGTGAGAATTGTGGGGGGGAGAGAGGACGAGAGAGAAGGGAGAGGAGAGGGAGGGGAGAGAGAGAGAGAGAGAGAGAGAGATTAAAACAACAAAACGAGGCAGGCAGATCTCTGTGAGTTCGAGGCCAGCCTGGTCTACATAGTGAGGTCAGGACAGCCAGGAAACCCTGTCTCAACAAAACAAAACAAAACAACCAAAAAAACTCCACCGTCTTTTGTCAAAGAGACCTTATCCTTTCTGTTCCTTGATGTAACTGTGAGAGTTGCTAAGGAGTGATCACAGAAGTCACTGGGCCTTATAAAGTTGCTTAAAGATTTCTTGGAGTTAGTACCAAGAGTAGAGTGTTATTAAGAGCCGTGATGGTGTGATGGAGTACTCATCCTGTGCTGATGCGCTGCTGGAAAGAGAGAGATGCTAAGGAGAGATGCTTGTGACCTTACCTTTCACATCAGGCCACAGCAGGAATGCAGAAGTCTGGAGCTTGAAGCTAGCTTTCAGGGAAGAGATACAAAAGGCCAAGACCTCCTTCAGGAAAGACTTTGTTTTTGCAGCAAGGGGCAGGGTTTTTCCTGCGAACCTCAGTAAGTTTTGCCGTATAAGAACTTAACATTGTAAGCCCTGTGGGGGAGCGATGCATCACAGACAGGAGGGCTGAGCAAGTTGGTGTTTTATTTAATAATTATGGTTTAAAACCTTAACTTCCACTGTGGCCCTCATCGACTGCAGGGTAATTATCAGGTCAAAATAATAGTGCAGGCAGCCATGGGATCCCTGAAGTGGACCAAGCAAGCGATCATTAATGTTTTTCAGGTTTCCCATTGCTAACAACTTGTTACTCCAAGGACACAGCTACATCCTCTCAGGGGACTAATAGGGTGATGTCTCTCAAAGTTATCTTCACTATCGCTATCTAAGAATAAAGTTAGGATTTTTTGATAGCTAAATAAGAATGTGCTCGCCTAGTGTCTTAGTTAGGGTTTCTATTGCTGCTATGAAACACCGTGACCAAAAAGCAAGTTGGGGAGGAAAGGGTTTATTCAGCTTCCACATTCACATTGCTGGTCACCCCCAAAGGACGTCAGGACCAAACTCAAGCGGGGCAGGGTCCTGAAGGCAGGAGCTGATGCAGAGATCTTGGAGGAGTACTGCTTACTGGCTGGTTCCCCGTGGCTTGCTTTCTTTTAGAACTCAGGAACTCCAGCCCAGGGATGGCCCCGCCCACAATGGGATGACCCTTCCCCCACAGATCACTAACTGACAAAATGCCTTCCAGCTGGACCTCACGGAGGTGGCTCCTCATCTGAGGCTCCTTTTCTCTCTGATGACTCTAGCTTAGGTCAAGTTGAACACACAAAACCAGCCAATACAGCTAGACTCTGGATTTGATCCCCAACACCATATAAGCCAGTCTCAGTGGCACACGCTTGTCATCTGGCACTGAAGAGGTGGGGCAGGAGGATCAGAAATGCAAAGTTGTCCTTGCATAAAGTAATGATTCTGGGTCAGCCTACGATACATGAGACCCTGTGCTCAAAAGAGTGCTTCATGTGATGTTGAGGCTGGGTCTGTGGCTGGGTCATGTTGATTATTGGTCAACAGTAGACAGAACACTAAGAGGTTTGTCCTGCTGGACCACACCTGAGTTACCACAAAAGACAGTAATTATTCGTGGTAAGTCAAGCCACTTTATGCAGAGTCACATGTATTTCCACAGAAGTCTGGAAGGAGGATCCTCTGCATAAACAAAAATAGAAATTAAGCAAGAATAGAGTAATGTACACACTCAGCTTTAGGATTTATTTATGGACTTTTAAAAAAGATTTATTTATTATGTATATAGTGTTCTGCCTGCATATACACACACATGCCAGAAGAGGGCACCAGACCTCATTATAGATGTTTATAAGCCACCACGTGGATGGTAGGAATTGAACTCAGGACCTCTGGAAGAGCAGCCACTGCTCTTAGCCTCTGAACCATCTCTCTAGCCCTCTCTTCTATCCTCTTTTTAACCAAGATCTCACTATGGAACTCCAACTGTCCTGGTACTCACTTTGTAGACCAGGTTGGCCTGGAACTCACAGAGATCCACCTGGCTCTGCCTCTCCAGTGCTAGGATTAAAGGCATGAACTGAAGGAACCAGCCCCCTTAAGGACCCCCATTAAGGCCAAAGTCTGGGAAAATGTAAAAGTCTATTCAGTTCTCCCTTAAAGACCCCCATTAAGGCCAAAGCATGTAAATTTCTAGAGGGTCCAGCTTGAACCAAGGACAGACAGATATCAGATCACTGTGTGTGTGTGGCAGGGACAGGAAAAACCTTGAAGAGTCCAATTTGACTCAAGGTCTCAGTCTGTGCTCAGAGTCCAGCTGGACTCAAGGACAACCAGCTGTGTTTAAAATTTCCACTACCCCTCCTCAACTAAAAAAGTTCCTAAACGTCCCTGTGACTGCTTTAACCAATCTTTTCCATAGGTTGACTTGCCCGTCTGCCCATTATCCAACCACCAAATGCCAAGACTTGTAACTCCCTGCTTGCAGCTTTTCTGCCCAAATGCCAATCAATCACATACTGTAAAACTAATTTCTTTGTCTAAAATCTATAAAAGGCCCATGCCTCTGTTTCTTGGGGTCTGCGGCTTGAAAGAGTGGACAGACCCCATCGCGATGGCTCAATAAATTCCTATTCTTATGCATTTGCATCGACAACGGAGTCCGTCTCTTAGTGGGGACTCTGGGAATAGAGTGGAGATCTCTCTAGAGGTCTCAGTCTTACAGAACCACCATCACACCTGGCAACATAACTCTTTTTTTTTTCTTCTTTTAGCCGGAATACAAAGTAATGGGGTTTTAATGCAACATTTTCAAACATACTTTATATTTTGTTCCTTTTGTTTTAAGATTAAGCTTGTTGAGACCAGGGATGGTAACTTTTCTTATTCTTCTGGATACTATACTTCCAGCCTTTTGTGCGTCTTGCTAATGTAGTGGGGTGAGGTAGTTTCAGGGGTGGCTGGGGACTGTTGTTATACCCCATCCTGTTAGCAGGTACTTCCTACTTCCTCTATATTACAGAAATAGTTTGGGAAATGTTGAGGGTTTTTGTTTGTTTGTTTGTTTGTTTGTTATGGTTGTTTTTAGTTGTTTTAGAGTAGACCAACCAAACCATTTGCTAGCCCTGGTGAGGCAGAAATCCCCGCTGGCAGAAAGCAGCGTGCAGGTGTCAGGAAAGGGACCTTGATGACTCCTGCTGCTGCTGCTGCTCCTGCTGCCCAGGAAGTCTCATGTGGCCACACCTTGCCTTTATCTGTGAATCCGTGAGGTGGCATTGGATGATTTGAAAGTGACATCTTTCTCTTTTCTTTCTTTATGTCTCTTCTTCTTTTCTTCCCTCTCACCCTTCCCTCCCCTCCTTTCTTATCTCTTCCCTCCTTGTCTTCCTTCTCTTCCTCTCGCATCCCCTTTTGGACAGGTCTTTGATAATTATCCAAAACTGTCTGTTAACTCCCTCAGCTGACTAAGAGCTAGAATTACAGGCATGCGCCACTAGGCTCATCTTTGTTTTGTTTTGTTTTGTTTTTGTTTGTTTGTTTTTGTTTTGTTTTATTATTTAGATTTGTAAATCATAAGTAATTATTTTTCACATTGGTTTCGTGGGGATCCTTACCAGAAGCAAATCCCTCCCAGTGACTATGTGTCAACTGCTCCATACAGCCCACAACCTTGCTCCACACGTTACCAAACACATAAGCAAGAACATCCTCTTTCATGCAGTAAAATGGAGCAATGGGAGGGTACCCTACTTTCTGTTTCTTTGTAGCTGCTTATGATTTGTTTCCATGAAATCCTTCTTCCAAATCCGTGTGGTCAAAAGCCAGGTACCCCTCAACTATTCCTTCAGAAGAGATCATACAGTTGGCCTCCTCTCCTCCCGTGGCAGACAAGCCAGAGGGTTTAATGGTGAGAGATGCTTTGTAAGAAGATGAAAAATGTCACTTCTTTCCCCTTATGCCAAGTATGGTAGAATCTCTTTCTTGAGACAAGGTTGCTTCATGCGAAGCTGACACAGCAGGAGGGGACCTAGGGTATCATCCGAAGCCTTCACTCGAAGTGATTATCTGCCTACCCAGAATCCTGAGGTGAGTGAAGCCAGTCGCCCACTGCTGGCATTCCTCCTGCAGACTGTGTGTGTGTGCGCTCACGCTCAGCTTCTGCTCACGCAGGAGCTCATCGACGGCCGCGAACATTGCTCGGGCTTTCTCAGTGGCAAGTTGGTCAAGTTCACCATATCGCCAAGAGAATGCGGAGCTGCCTTCTGTAGAGATCCCTGTGCCTGCACAGCTTGGAAAAGCAGAACACGAATTCCCAGTGTCAGTCGATGTTAAAAGGGTGATTCTTGGGTGATGTCAGACTCGTTTTGAGAACTTGTGTCTGAGGAAATGCCATCCGGCCACTCTGGAAGGGGGATGACGGTTAAGGTCACGTGCTTGGTTAGTCCTTTCAGCTCCACGCTCTGTGGCAGGGCCTTCCGAGTATATCTGGAAATCATGTTCCTTTTTTCTCCTCCGCAGCCGAGGCGGGCCCACTATGCTCATCTTTCAGGTGGATAAAAAAAAAATAAATAAAATCGTGCATGCATTCCACAATTATCTGGAGAACAGAGGACAACCTTGAATGTTAGTCCCCTTCCTCCTCCTTGGCTGGGACAGGATCTCTTTGTTGCTTGCTGCTATGTAAGCAGGCTTGCTAGCTAATCCACTTTTGGGGGTTCTCTTTTCTCCTGCCTCTATCTTGCTCAGGAGTACAAGGACTTCATGTTGTCTCTTATATTTGATATTTATCTTTACTGACTCAGTAGTTTTGTTATTTGGGGTGTATGATGGCATTTCAGTAGTTTTGATTTGCATTTCTAGATTGTTAAAGAAGTTGAGCATTTTTCATGCCTTGAGTGATTAGCTGGATTTCCCCTTTATGCTTTTGGAAATGCCAGTTCACGTGTTTGTCTATTTTATCTTATCCTATCTTATTTTATTTTTTTGAGACAGGGTTTGTGTAGCCTTGGCTGTTCTGGACTCACTTTGTAGACCAGACTGGCCTCAGATTCTCAGAGATCTGCCTGCCTCTGCCTCCTGAATGCTGGGATTAAAGGTGTGCGCTACTGTGCCTGGCATGCTTGCCTTTATTCTTTCTCAATTCATTCTATGTTTCTGCGTAGTGGTCCTTTGTCAGTCATTTTTTGTTGTCAAAATTGCCTCCCAGTTTGTAGCTTGGCTTTTTCACTTTCTTTGTTTTTTTGCTAGGTGAGCAGATTTTTAAGAATTGAATGAACGGTTAGTGTTTTTTTTATTGACACATCTTTAAAATGTCTTTTAAGATCATATAGTGTCTTTTCAGGTAATTGTTTTGTCAGAATTTCTGGAATTCAGTGTTATGGGTGGTGACAAGTAGCATAGAGGGAGATTTAATTCTTTTAAAATAATTTATTAAACAAAAAATATAGCCACCTCACTGTTACCTCTGCTGTTTATTAGATTTTCCCAGTCTGAATCATCAGTGTTCCCCGTCCAAAAGTGAGAGGAATGGAGTTATGAACTTGGTGTGTCTGCTCTTCCGTCTTCCCCATTTGTTGTCTTTGTGTGGTGATTTTACAGTTCTGGCACAGTGAAGACACTTCCACACACCCAGGGCCCAGCACTTCTTAACTCCCTTGAGGTAGCTTGAGGCAAATCATTGCGATCACGAGGACCTGAAAGTTCCCTTTCATACTGTTTGCCAAGCTGACACGAAGTCAAACAAATGACAGTCACCTGCTTTGTGATATTTTAAGAAGTAGAAGGGATAATTTAGGTCACCAAGCAAAGAATTGTGACAGCAAACCAGTGAGTAGTGCCTTTAGAAGTTGACTATTAAGTGTTGGACCACCTGAACTCCAGTGTCTCTCTGACTTCTAAAATACAACAGGACCGTGTTCCCATCTTTCTGTGTGAATACAGGAATCTAAGTATCCTTTGGTTTCTTTCCCTATTGCTCCAGATTTTCCTGTAGCACCTGTTTAGACTGAGTGCTCAAAACATGTTTCTTTTTTCTTTTTTCTTTTTCTGCTTTGGGGAGAATTGTCCGAAGCACCTAAGGAGAAACAGGAAGCACGGTGATTGTCCCCGTGGTCTCCTTTAGGAGTCACTGGGATGCCCGAGGCCAAGACAAGGAATGCTGCAAACACGACTCTTTCACGTGTAAATAAGGGCAGCAAAATAGCAGTTTTGTTTATTATATTTGTTGGGAAGTTCAAATGAGGTAGTAGTTATGCAAATGATAAAGTAGGGGCTAGAGCAGCTCGGTAGTAGAGGCCATGCCTGGCAGTGCGAGGTCCCGAGGCCCTGGGTTTAATATTCACTACTGCCCCCCCCCCCACAAGAGTATTTAAAAAACAGAAGCAATTTTATAGACACTCATTTGGTACCTGCTCTGGTCGTGCTATACCATATAACATATGTCAGCCTCAAGCAGCTCATGGTTGGACTCTTAACTTCCCTAGAGGTAAGCCTGGGGTGGCCAGTGAGCCCCTGGAGTGCAAGCAAGAAGCCTGTCTCCCGAGTTTCTTCAAACACGAGCTTTTGTGTTTGTAAAATAAAGCATGGTGAGCTGGCTAGGTTTTTGTTGTTGCTGTTCTTGTTGTTTGTTTGTTTGTCAACTTGACTCAATCTAGACTAAGCTGGGAAATGAGACCCTCAACTGAGGAATTACCTCCATCACATTGGCCTGTGGGGAACTTTCTTGGTTAATGATTGATGTGGGAGGACCCAACCCACTGTAGGCAGCGCCAACCCTAGGCAGGTGGTCCTGAGTTAAAAGCAAGCTGAGCAAGCCGTGGAGAGCACGGCAGAAAGCAGCATTCCTCCACGGTCTCTGCTCCAGTTTTTGCCTTGAGCTTCTGCCTTGGTTCCCCTGGATGGAACCTCTAACTTGTAGGTCAAAGAAACCCTTCCCTCCCCCAAGTTGCTTTTGGTTGATGTTTGTATCGCAGCAACAGAGCAATAAGCTCGGACACACGGGAAAGATAATTTCTTTTTTTCTTTTTTAATGAGTCAATTGTAAAGGTCAAATGAGAAGTGTGTGAAAGGACTTTCAAACCCGATGAGGCTGTGCAAATGCGGTGCGTGCCCATTGTTACTGTCCTTGTCTCTTACTCCCCAGCGTGAATGGGTCTCACAGTCGGCTACAGGAGAGAGTGACAACAGACCCCATGTGATAATAATACACGTCTCAAGCCCATGATTCCAGACCTAGCAATTTTGTTCCCAGACGGCAATTTCCCGACACCCAGTGTATCTGCTCTCCTTGAAGCCTTTGGTGGCTTGTGGAATGAAGGAACTTGCCCTGGTCTTTTTCATACGTCTAAGGCAGTACACAAGAGCCAGCCAAGCAAGTTATTAGGCACTTAGTAAGAAAGTGTGGCCTTCATCAGACGGGATTACGTAGGCAATCCTTGTTTTATATTCGTTTTTAATTACTCAGCAGTAGCATTGCTTTACTTCACTGCTAGCTTATCTTGACTCAGTTGACACACACACACACACACACACACACACACACACACACACACACACACATCTCCTTCAAGTGGCTCTAAGCAGTCTCCTGGACATTCCCACCAATGTCACCTAACTTCTTACTCTGTTGTCCTTTGTTTTCTATCCTGACATGCTCCTGGCCGCACTCCAGCGTCCCCTGTCTTGAAAACGAAGCTCTATCCTTTGGCTTCTCTGTTACTTTAATGCTCTTTGCTTTTTTTTTTTTTTTTAACTTGCCTCAACTTTCTGTTTTCCTTGCTTGCTAGCATAGTCTTCAATCCTGGAAATTGTCATCTGCAGCTATCCCCTCGTCACCTCCTCTCCCTTCCCTGTGAACAGAGCTACTTTTGAGTTTTACAAAAATCTTAAGGATGCTGAGGCTTGGGATTGTTTGATGTTGGGGCATATGGAGGGCCTAGGGAAGCTTCAGCGTTTTAAGGTGAAGGATAATTAGTTGTGTGATGTATGGGCCCGGACAGCTATGAAACGAGCTGTTACAGGATGTGGTCATTCACTCATCACTGAATGTTGTGTAGCTAAGTTTGGTAACAGCTCATCGGATATAGTGCAGAAGAAGCACAAGGCTGGCTGCCTAGGGTCTTCTGGGACTTGGATCGGGCCATCCCATGATAGCAAGCTTGTCATCGGGTGACCTGTCTCTACAGGCAATCCAGCAACATGGCAGCTCTGGCTGGAATACGAACATGTGCTTAGCTCACACACCTTTAATCCCAAACTATGAGGGTAAAGTTAGTTTGTAGAAGGAAGCAACCATGTTTGAAGGTGTTGTCTAGTTAAGAGGCAGACAAAGTGATGAACCAGAGAAAGACTTGACAGAATGACTCAGAGATAGAAGACATCCAACGCTCACCAGAAGGGACAAGAAAAAGAGGACAAAGGAGAAAGAGAGGAGGCAATTTTACCGGGACAGTTGTACAGAGACAGGTTGCCGAGATAGAACAAGCTAGTGGTAAGCCTCTGTGACAACTGTATCAGGCAAATAAATGTGACTGTTGCAGTTACCTGCTTGTTTTTTCTGTTTTTTTCTTTTTGAAAATCTGTTAAACTGAAAATGGGCATGCGGACCTTATAGGGTGAAGTGACCAACAATTAAATTGAGACGGTGATGATACAACTCTAACTTTTCTAAAAAAAAAAAAAAAAAAAAAAAAAAAATCACTCAACTCTGTGTGGTGAATTATACAGCATGCAATTTATAACTCAATAGGTGCTTCTAGTAGTGATTTTTAAAGGCATTTATTTTTATTTTCTGTGTACAAATGCTTGCCTGAAGGTATGTCTGTGCATCTCATGTGGGCATGGTGCCTGCAGAGACCAGAAGAAGGCATTAAAATCCGCTGGAACTGGACTTACAGATGGTTGTGAGCTGTCATGTGGGTCCTCCTCTGGAAGAGCAATCAGTGCTAACAAACGCTGAGCCATCTCCCCAGTACCATAATGCTTCTTAAAACCACCATGATCATATTTTTAAAATAGTGTGTTTATTTTACAGCATACACTTTTATGTTTAAAGTAATTGAGATTCTCTTAAGAGACTAAATGTTTAAAGTAGAAGTTAAACCTGCTTCTGGAAACGTACCTGGAGAGTTATCTAGGGTGTACTGTGAGTCAGCGCTGGACTGCCACTCTGTTTGTTCAAAATTACTGTTAACTTTAAGTTGCAACACACTGAAATCCAGGTTGTAGTTTTATGGGTTTTCACAAAAGAATGCAGCCATAAAATCACCCTTACAATCAAGATACAGAGCAACTCTACCACACTAAGAAGTTCCCATGCGGGCCTGCCTTGATGTTACACACTGGGAATCCCAGTACTCAGCAGGTGGATAGGAGGGTAGTGAGCCTGAGGTCAGCTCAGGTTACGTAGTGAGTGATACCCTAAAAGAATTTTTTAAAAAAAGTTCTCCATGACACCAATGTTTAGTTAACCCCCTTTCTCATCCCTAAACCCTACTCAATTCTCTGAACTATAATTTTGTATGTTCTAGAACAATGTGTTATATGTACATTTTGAAAATGTGGTCTTTTTCTTTTATTTGTTATCATTTATTTTTTTTGGTGTGTGTGTGTGTGTGTGTTTGTGTGTGTGTGTGTGTGTGAGAGAGAGAGAGAGAGAGAGAGAGAGAGAGAGAGAGAGAGAGAGAGAGAGAGAGAGAGAGGAAGAAGAAGGAGGAGGAGGAGGGAGGGACAGAGAGGGAGGAAGGGAGTGGGGGAGAGAGAAACACACGTGTGCCATGTGTGTGCCATGTGTGTGCCATGTGTGTGCATGTGTGGAGGTTAGAACACATCTTTGTAGAGTTGCTTCTCTTTTCCACTGTATGTTCCAGGCATCAAACTCACATCGTTGAGCTTGCATGACGTCATGTGCTTTTACCCACTGAGACTTTTATCTGGCTACTGCATCCTGTGTGACTTGGACCTGGGAATAGGGGTGGTGAGGGAAAGAATGAAAGACAGACAGACACACATACAGAAAAGCTGGGGTCAGGTGGGACATGCACACGCAGATGGAGAGGCCCCCCGCCCTCCATCAACCTGTAACTGGCTTCAGCATTTTCGTTGTGTATAGCACAGAGAGAGGAGTTAGCTATTCTGGGGAGGAGGTCTCTGCAGGCAGCAGTTTCAGGCTGTGAACATCTGGGATGAGGAACCTGCCAGTTGCTCCTTTTTGCACACAGTGGTCCAACCATTTATAAACACTCATGCTTGCACACACTGTCAACATGCACACTTGGACCACAGGAAGGTTGTGCCATACCTCTGAGACTCACACGTGGGGTAAGGCTTTGCCATTGCCACAAGTGTGAGGCACTGGGTCCTTGACATGATTGTGCTCATGTCAAACACACTCACTCAGAACTTCATCTTCTCTTTACACTCTCACTCAAGGCTTCTGTGGCGTCACACCTTTTGAAGAGATTTTCCTTCCTTCCTTCCTTCCTCCCTTTCTTCCTTCCTTCCTTCCTTCCTTCCTTCCTTCCTTCTTCCTCCTCTTCTTCTCTTTCTTTTTTTGAGGCAGGGTCTCCCTTTGTTGGTTTGGCTGTCCCGGAAGTTGCTATATAGAACAAGCTGGCCTCGAACTCACAGAGATCCTCCTGTCTCTGCTTCTCAAGTACTGGCAGTAAAAGGCGTGTACCACCATGCCTTGTCTTGAGATTTTCAAATGCAAGATATGAGTTTTAATTTTTGAGTTACACAACTAACGGCTATTTTGGGATTGTGGGGATTTTTCTGCTGTCACCTCCTCAGACTGAGAAGGGAATAAAGTGGTCAGAGGAGTTCATTAGTCCCCTTCATCAGATTCAGAGACTCACAGGCCTCAGAGTCAGCCACACCCCAGCTCTACATATAAAGAAACTGAGATTCAGAGGAGAAGAGCCCCAAATTTACATAACTGGCCAAGAAGGGAATACCCTAGCACTCCTTCTCATGGTGTCGACTTCATTACGCTTTTGGCTACTAGTGCTGAGATTTTCCTTGTCATCTTTTTTTTCTGACTGAGTTCTTGCAAACATTCTGCCCTCTTCCGCTTCCCTCACAATATCCCTGAATTACTACTTGTTTTTAACAACACTTGGTATATACCATGAGTATTAGAAAAAATAGTTTTGTATTATCATCTCACTAAGTTTTTGTTAATATCTGCATCATAAAACCATAACTCATTATTGCTCTAGTTGTGTTTCTATTTCTGTGATAAAAAGCCAAGACCAGAAGCAACTTCCAGAAGGTCCTTTAGGCTTATGGCTCCAGAGGCATAGGAATCTATCGTGAAGGGAGGGCATGGCAGCTGCAGCAGGAAGCTGGGAACTCACAGCTTGGACTAAAACATGAAGCAGAGGCAGCAGCTAGAAGTGAAAAGTGCCTCTCTAATGACGCACTCCCTCCAGCAAGGCTGAGTCTCCTAAACCTCTCCAAATAGCGCCTCCAATGGGAGACGAAGGACGTGGGCCTGAAGATTCCTTAAGTATCCCCAGAGTCCCTACTTGGGGTGCTTCGGGGAAGGTGAGATGAAAGCAACCTGCTACCATTTTCATTCTTTTTCTTTCTTTCTTTCTTTTTTTGACATTTATATTTTTATTTAGTTAATTTATTCAGATTACAACTCAATTGTTATCCCATCACTTGTATCCTCCCATTCCTCTCTCCCTCCCACTTTCACCCTATTCCCCTCCCCTAGGTCTATGGCCGAGAAGGACCTCCTCCCCCTCTATATGGTCATATGCTATCAAGTCTCATCTTGGTAGCCTGCTTATTCTTTCTTTGAGTGCCACCAGGCCTCCCCACCAAGGGGAGGTGGTCAAATATGGAGCACCAGAGTTCATGTCAGAGTCGGTCCCCGCTCTCCACATAACTGTGGAGAATGTCCTGTCCATTGGCTCAGAGTAGGGGTTCGATGTTTACTACTTGTATTGTCTTTGATTAGTGCAATAGTTTGATTAGAACCCCTTGGGCCCTGATCCACCCGTCATGATGTTCTTCTTGTAGGTTTCTAGGACCTGCTGGATCCTTCCATATCTGAAGAGTTTCCTATAACATTCTTTGTAGTGTTGATATGCTAATGACAAGTTCTCTTTGGTTTTGTGCATGTATAAAAGTTCTTTTTGAAAGTTATCTCCAGGGTTGGGAGATGGCTCAGCGGTTAAGAGTATTGTCTGCTCTTCCAGAGGTTCTGAGTTCAGTTCCCAGCAACCACATCTATACTGGGATCTGATGCCTTCTAGCATGCAGGTGTGTGTGCAGATATACAGAACTCCACTCATATATAAAAATAAAGAAATAAATAAATCTTTAGGCAGGGGGAAATCAGCTGTCTCTCTTCTTTTTCTTCCTTTGTACTTCCTATGCTTTTTCCCTCTGGTCACTGTAATGATTTAAAAAATAAGAAAATAAGATAAGATACCAGGCAAAAGATATTATATTTTATGAGGTTTATTAAGTGAGCATGGGAAGAGAAGGAAAGGGGGGAGGGGTACCCCAGAAAGAGACAGAGAGAGAGAGAGAGAGAGAGAGAGAGAGAGAGAGAGAGAGAGGATAGGGGAAGAGAGAAAGGGGGTAAGGGAGTAAGAGAGTAAGAGAGAGAGCCACACGAAGGCTTTATCTTTTTATATGGCCTTGGACAGGGCCGCGCCCCCAAGGCAGGTAGGTGATGACATCACAGGTAGGTAGGCAAACTAAAGCGGAATCCTAACAGTCACTAAACATTTTTCTTTTTAAGAAGGAAAAAAATACTTATTTTATTTTTAATTATATGCATGTGTGTGTGTGTGGGGGGGGGGGGAGTGAGGATATTTGCATGTGAGTGCTGTAGGTAGGCGCCTGTAGAGTCCAGAAGAGGGCACTGGATTCCCTGGAGCTGGAGTTATAAGCAGTTCTGAGCTGCCTAATGTGGGTGCTGGGAAATAGAGTCCTCTGGGAGAGCAGTATGTGCTCCTAACCACTGAGCCACCTTGCCAGCCCCATGTGTTGGGTATCAGATTCTGTGACAATATCAATATTTACATTTGAAGTTTTTGCATTCTTCATAATACTTCTGAGTGTTGTGTGTAAAACTTATTTGCTTGGAAATTGTTTACCACTTTGAGATTTGTGTGTTTTTAAGTTGTGCTGTGTGAGAGTAGACACAGAACTCTTAATTCGTTTGTATATATCTGCACTGATATCCAGACTCTTTAATTTTGGCCTTAAGAACTTCCTTTAACATTTCATATAATGTATGTCTTCTAGCCAAATTCTTTTGATTTCAATATGCAAAAGCTTTACTTGCTTTCCTGACATGTTTTCTTTGGACAAAACTTTAGATTTAGTGGTTTTATTTTTACCATCTTCTCAAGACTTTAAAGAAGCTGTTTGTCTTCTGGATGGCCATTGCACTTTACTAGAATTTTGCAGCAAGCCCCTCTCTGTCCCCTGTGTTTTCTCTTTTCTTAGATTACTTTTATGACTTTCTTTTTAGGCATTCTTTTTTCAACTTGGTCTTATTACTTGGCGCAGTTCGCATTTTGTTTCCCTTATCTGAGGCTCACTGAGCACCTTGGATCTCTGCATTTGGAGCTTTATCAAATTTGAAGGACTTGAAGCTATTAATAGTTCTAATTCTTTTTTTGCTCCTTCCTCTTTTTTGGGGGGTGGTGGTTTCTGATTCCATTTATAGTATGCTGCTTAACAGTGCCTCACTTCACTAATAGTTTTTTTTTCTTTATTCGTAATTTAGATGGGTTGTATTGAATGCCATCACGTCTACTGTTCATCTTCTGCGCCAGTTAACCCTAGTAGTCAATCTTATTTCAGATGCTGTATTTTCAGTACAGCTTAGTTTGTTTTCCACGAAAGGAGTGAGGAGGGATGTAGAAATATAATTATGTATATAATTATTGTTACACACACACACATACACACACACCGCCCTCAAAAGTGACTTCTGCTTTTAAAATCTTTTTATTGAGGCAGCTTAATAAAAGGACAACTACTCAAATCCTTTGTTTTGAGAAAGTCTAAGTGATGGATGACCTAGCAGCTGTTCTCTGAAATCACCACTGTGTTTGCATTTTTAATGGGCTTTCCTAGCCAGTGATGGAGTGTGCAGTGAATATTAATGCAGGCCTTTGCCTGCAAGATGCAGACTCCTTTGATGGGTGACTTTGACTGGATGACTCTCCAGTGGCCTGGCTGGCACAGCAGTGTGAGACCCAGCTAATCTAATTCTTTGCTCTCCTTTTCCCAGGGCTCAGAGCTACGCCACTGGCTCCTGCTCTCTCCAGCTCCCATTACTTTTTCTTTCACAGGCATTTTCTCAACATATCTTTGGCATCTGCTTCCTGGAGGACCCAAGTGAATCTACTTATTATTGTGATTATTTTGTTTTTACTTATAGTCAGAAGAAGGGTTTGCAGATTGGTATTTGAAGACTGGTGATCTACTTTTCATTGCTTTAAGGTTGAGGGAGTAAATAGCAGAGGCCCTTTTAATTAATTAACTTTTAAAGTTAATTTATTCTTTGACACTTTCACTCATATAATACATTCTGGTCACACTCTTTCTGTTCCTCTCTCTTATATTGTTTTCTCACCATTTCCCCACTTTTGCCCAAGTCCCCACCTCACGTTCATGTCTTTTTGTTCTGCTTTTGTTCATTAATTAGTTAATGAGTTAATTAATTTTGTATGTGTGTCAGGAGAAGCGTGTATAGCAACTGTGCGTGTGAGATAGCAACTTTCAGGAGCTAATTCTCCTTCTGCCCAGTGGGTCGTGGGATCAAACCCAGGTCAGCATGCTTAGCAGCAAGCGTCTTCAACCGCAGAGACACCTTACTGGTTCTTCCTACATCCTTTTGTTTTGTTTCGGTGCTTGTTTTGTGACACATTGCATTTAACCAGGGCTACACAAATGACCCCAGGTGTGAAGCCACCCATAGGAATATGGGTAATTGTCCTGTTGCTTCCTCATTGAAGACAGTAATTTCTTCTGCCCTCAGGAGCCCTAGATTGCCATTAGGTCCCCTGGGTGGAGTGGGGTAGCATTGACTGCATGCTTATGGCTCAGTCTTGTCTGGGCTCTTTGTGAACTACAACATTGTGAGGACATAGCTCTGGCTACGCCATGCACATGAGGCATTGTTTCACAGCCTTCGGCTCCCTTTTCTACAACTTTGCTAGAAGCTTGAAGGGAGTGATGTGGTTGTCCCATCTAAGACTGAGCACTCAACAGTCACTCTCCCCCAGTACTCCGACCAGCCACTGGTCTCTGTATTAACTGCTTTTCATTGCAAAGAGAAGCTTCTTTGATGAAGACTGAGGCTTCCACTAGTTCAGGGATATAAACATTTAGGGGGCAGTTCAACAACATGTTTATGAGGCAAAACAAATACTAGTTTTACTCCTAGTGTCTATGACTGCCCCAGGCATGGGCCTTTGACCAGAACTACAGTATTGGGAATGAACTCCCTTTTATGGAGTGGGCCTCAGACACAACCCCAAATGATGAACCCCGTAACAGTTGTTCCCTTACTGTGCCAATAACCACTTCTTACCTGGAAGGTTGGTATGCTAGCTTGCAAAGGCTAAAGCTAAGGAAGGCTATTATTGATAGCCTTTCTTTCTCAACAGCCTTCCTGACACCTTTTGCTCCTACGTAGGTCAGCCAGCAGAGACAGCTTCCTGCTCAGTTCCAGCACAGTTTCTCTGTGTTCTGTAACTAAGTTGTATGGGGTTTTAAGCAGAAGGATCTCACCATCCAGACCTGGCGGGCAAGCAAGGGCAATGAATGGCCATAGCTTGGATAGTTTTGCCGGCCTCTGGAGGCTTCCTAGACAGCAACTCCTGGGGGGTGGCCTACACCTGGCAGTGAGACTCCTGGTTTCTGGGATTGGCACTACTTACCCAGCATTCCCTCTCTACTCAAAGTTCTTTTTTTTTTTTAAATTATTGTATAAAGTAGCACATTCCAAGATGACTCCTGTCTACACGTTAGTTTTGCTTAGCTGTCTTCCTGCACCTGCTCTCTTCCTCCGTTCCTTCACTCCCATCCTTGTTTAAACCTTGATGCCGCCACTGTTTCCGAACTCTGTTTTCATGGAATGGTGGTAATTCTTCTACCATTCCCATCCCCCTGCAGGCCAGGGGTCCCTCGTGAACTGACTTTTACACCTAAAACAACCTATATTTTGGTAATAGTCAAGCCATAAAGGCTGTGTGTGTGTGTGTGTGTGTGGTTTTTTTTTTTTTTTTTTTTGGTGGTTTCAGGGAAACCTAAGAATCTCCACAAAAATTGAGAATCCCAATTTTTATATCACTGCCAACTTCTTTATAAGTTAGGCAATCCGCTTGGCTTCCTTAACCTTATTAAAGAGGCCCAGGCTCTTTCCAAGTCTATAGATGAAGAAAATTAATTTACCTGACCAATTATCCAGAAATTTATTAGGGGGAAAGCCTCTGGGTTTAAATTATTTCTTGAAGTTGCAACAAGTGTTTTGGATCCCAACCCCTCTCTACAGTGTTTATAACTGAACTTAAAATATGCTGATAAGCCCTCTGCCACTGAGCTATATTGCAGCCCTCTTTCCCCCCTCCTCCTCCTTCTTTTTCCAGACAGGGTTTCTCTGTGTAGCCCTGGCTGTCCTGGAACTTCCTGTATAGACCAGGCTGGCCTTGGACTCAGAGATCCCCCGTCTCTGCCTCTTGAGAACTGGGATTAAAGTGAGCACCATTACTGCTTTGCCCTTCTCCTTCTTTTTAATAAAAGTTCAGGTGGCCTGGGCTGTCCTCTAACTTGCTCTGTACCCTCTCTCTCATATACAGGTGCTGATATTGAACCCCTAACTCTGCTGTTTCTATTTCCCAAGTGCTATGATTATATAGGTGTGTACTATCACTTCTAAGACATTTTTCTTGAACTGTCATTAAGAAAATACCCAATAAAACACTCATGATGGAAGAAGTGACCCAAAGACAAAGAATTTAGGAACCACATAGGTAAACTTTTTATTTTTTAAAAATTTATTTTGTGCATGGGTGCTTGGCCTGCATATATGTCTGTGCACCACAGGTGTGCAGAGGCAAGAAGAAGGCATCCAATTCCCTGCAACTAGATTTACATGCTTGTGAGCTGCCATGTGGGTGCTGGAAATAATTCAGATCTTCTGGAAGATCCTCCAGTGTTCTTAACTTCTGAGTCATCTTTCTAGCTCTGAAAAAAAATAGATGTGGTTGGATTTTTCTGCATAGGAAAAGGAAAAAAAATATCTAGTTTTGACCTTAAGAAGAAACAAAACATTGACGACAAAGAAAAGAAAAGGAATAGAAACCATTAGGAGACACAAGGTGTGAGGTAGAATACCTGGTTTAAGGTGGTTAGGAAGGCAAATGAAAGTGGGTTGCTAGGGGCTGGAGAAATGGCTCAGAGGTTAAAAGCACCAACTACTCTTCCAGAGGACCCGAGTGCAATTCCCAGCACCCACATGGCAGCTCACAACTGTCTCTTAACTCCAAGATCTGACATCCTCACACAGACATACTTGCAATGCACAGAAAAATAAAAACAAACAAACAAACAAATAAATAAAGTGGGTTGCTAATGTTTTGTAAATTAAAGTAATTAATCAGAAGTAGGACTTTAGAGCTGGAGTGACCGTGAACTTCACCCTGGAAGAAGACGTTGGAATACCAGAGGGTCTAGAATGGAAACTGTGTAACAAGAACTCAAAGGCTGATTTTGGAAAAAAAAAAAAAAGGAACCACTGTTATTAGTCATTTTTTCATAATTGTGGCAAACAGTTCAGAAAGACAACTTAAAAGAGGAAAAAAATTTTTTTTTTTCAGATCATGATTTTAGAGGCCTCAGCAGCCCAAAGTGTAGCTGGATCCATCACTGTGGTCCTGAGACAAGATGGAAGTCCATGTAGCGAAAGGTGTGTGTGTGTGTGTGTTGCCTGCAGAGGAGGAACAAAATACTTTTCAAAGGCATTTCCCTATTGCTTCCTCCAACTAGGCTCCATTTCTTACTACCCCCAGCTATCCCATCAGGAGCTAAGTCCCCAGTAAGAACTAGATGGTCAGACCTTGTTGCTAAGATACCACACACTTCAGTTGTAGGCCATGGAGAAATCAGACAGGAACTGAGTTGGAAGCGCCTTCCCTGCTGGCTAGCTTTCACAGAGCTGGAAGGTGCTACGCAGGTGGCTGAAGGAGAACCACCATCAACACTCTTAGCTGTGAGCCCTTTGAACTTCAGTGCCAGCCTGGCAGGCGAGATGTGCCTGTTGGTGTGCTAGTGGCATGCCTGTTACAAAGACAATGAATTGCATTTGGCTTAGGTTAGAGACCTGCCCCACAGAAGGGAGTTCAGGACTGGTACTGTAAATCTGGTCAAAAGGCCATAGATGAGGAAGGTCATAGGCCCTAGAGGAACACCAATTACGGATGCTTTGCCAAACGGATGTATTATCACAATGTCTCTTAAATGTTTATGCCTACCGATTAGGTGCTTTTGGTAGTTAATAGAGGCTAAGGAAGGAGAAGTCATCTTTCCCCAGTGGTGAAGCTACTAGTAAGCTGTCCATGCTCTAGTAAATAACGCCACACCTATGCTCATGGAAGCAACCCTAATTAAAATTAGTGAGTCATTAAAAACAACAATAACAGTAGCAACAACAAATAAAGATAGGATGGAGACGTATTGGGGGAAAAAAGAAGTGAGGGTGCAGAGAAAATGGGAAGCAGATAAGAGAAGGTAATATGGATGTGTGTCAATATGACCAAAATACAGTATGTAGGTATGAAATTACCCAATAATAAATAACAATCAGTCACTAAAAAGACTAGCCAGTTGATCAGGTTAGAGTCATCGTGATCCAATCTCCTCTCAATGACTGGATCCACCAACCTATGAGTCTTTTTGGAGGAGTTTCATTTCCAAACCAGAAGAGGCACAGCCATGACTTCTCACGTGGGCCTGCAGATGGGTAGCTAAAGGCAGAGTAAAGCTTAATGGCTCTTTGCTTCTTTTGTGTCTGTCCCTTACTCACATTCTATTCTGCTCAGCATACAGGCATGTCAATCGCTTAGGCAGAGCCCATGCAAATGCTGGCGACACGAGGTTGCTTAGCCTCAATTGTTGTATTTTTATTTATTTTTCTTGGTTGGCTTCACAGTCACCTAATCTGTCCCACTATTCAACATGCAAGGTATCGAAAAATAAAAGCAACTAAGGCACTTTACTGCTGGCTTTTTACAAAACCTCTTGCCGACCCCTGAAAATGTATCTGAAAGTTTCTAATGTTGAGGTAAATCTGCAGTCATGTTGAATTCTCGCTATAGGGGAACCTGGGAGGCAGACAACTTCTTGATGAGACCGTTCCACCAGGCAAAGGCAAGTATCCTACTCCAGAAGCAGAGGTACAATGATCCCTTAGTTGATATGACAATGACTTCTCTGGACCCACCTAATAGAGCAAGACTTGAGATAAGGATCAACAAGACTACGGTTTGACCAGGGCCACTGACTTATGCATTCCTACTGCCCTTATGCCTCAGTCATTCCTTCATCAAACCTAAAGCTCGTCAAGTACTTGAAAAGCTAGGGTTGGAATACATCGACTTCTTTTGTTTTCTAAGTATATTGACTACCCCTCCCCCGTATACTATTACTTTTTCTCTTTGGCTTCTGGAGTGAGTGGTCAGGCCTAATCTGTTGGGACACCCCAAAGTCAGGTCCTTTATAGCCTAGGACTTTGGTAACAGCTGGAATACATCTTACATCTGACTGTGATGTGAAATGTATCATGCATGAAATGGAAGGCTATTTCTCCCATCGAATATACTTTAGGTTCTCTGAAGATTCCTCTGCTGGGAACTGATGACTTGGATATTATTGGTGATGCCCCTTACCTGCTGGCTGTTTTTTAATTTTTTAATTTTTTAAAATTCTTTAAAATTTAACTGCAGTCTTTGGATTGAACTATTCCTAGTCTGCCACAGAGTAGTGCACTTTCAAACTGATTCCACCTCAGGATGCTTATACTGATCTGTAAAAACACGAGTGTGCGCCTGTTCTACCGTATGTGGATGGTTGATCTCTCAGCTCTGTGCTCTCAAGCACATCCACCACAGTCTCTCTCCTTCTGTCTATGCCTCTCTGAATGACTTGCTGGTTTTTCTGCTGAAGCCTGTCTATTGACTTGAGATGATGGGAGATTTCTTTGCCCAGAGGGAAGAGGAATATAATACAACATTCTAAAATGTCCTGCCAAAGATATCCTTTCCCCCTTCTTGTCAGCTTCAATCCCTGATGTAGGTGATGTGCCAACAGTCACACCAGCTTTTGTTTTTCTTTTAATTTTTAAAAAATTTTTATTTATTTTATGTATATGAATGCTCTAGCTGCATGTACACCTACATGCCAGAATAGGGTATCAGATCTCATTATAGATGGGTGTGAGCTGCCATGTGGTTGCTGGGAATTGAACTTAGGACCTCTGGAAGAGCAGCCATTGCTCTTAACAACTGTGCCATCTCTGCAGCCCTTGTTTTTGTTTTTCAAGGCAGGGTTTCACTTGGAGTCCTGGCTGTCTTAGACTCGCTTTGTAGACCAGGCTGGCCTCAAACTCACAGAGATTCACCTGCCTCTGCCTCCTGAGTGCTGGGATTAAAGGCGTGTGCCATTACATCTGGTTAGTCACACCAGTTTTAATTGTATCCTTTGTAAATCCTCAAATGAATGCCCAAGCTTTGGATTCAGGGAAATTTTATAGCTTAGATTCTGTTTTTTGGAGCACCAGTTCAAGCAAAATGAGAAAGAATCCCATTTCAAATTTCTCTTGCACATGGACTATCCCCCTTAATCATTTAGGTATGGTGGTGCCATTTTGCACACAGGGAAATTGATATCAAGTGGCTTGTTTGAGATCACACAATAGTAACTGGCTGAACAGAGACTGAACCCAGGTCCCTCTGGTGTCAAAGTCTGAGCTCTTTTTCTCTTGCTAACCATAAATTGATCTCTATAGCGTCCCGGACCTGGAGTCTTTGGTTTATGTTTTGAATTGGCACACACAGCCTTATTATATACTGGAGCCTCTGACTCAGCATTGTGTTCTTAGTCTATTCATCTCTGTGTCTGTTTTCCTTTTTGTAGGATGTGGAACATTAGACTAATACTTAAAAAAAAAAAAAAAAAACCAATCTGTTTCCCAAAAGAACTGCATTGATGATGAGGTTTGCAGATGGGTGGGTAGGAAAAAAAAACCACATTAGAAGGACTATTATTTATTGAACATCTACAGTTATGTGTCAGGTAAGCTCTATGATAGGTTTTTACACACAATACTTAATTTATTCAGAGCTTATAATATATGCAACTGGTACAGCACAGTCATGGTACACAATTAAGATGGCACTAGCCACTAAGGGTCCTAACAGTAGTGCTGTGCTGATGAAGGTTGCTGGTATAGGACAAGCTGGTCAGTGGGAAAGGCCAGCCTTTATTCTTAGAGCCATCGCACAGCTAAGTCTGTCCTCTTGCTGATTACTTGAACACTTTAGAAAAAGTAGCCCCACACAAAGGCTAGCTCGCACTGTCAGTAGCAGCCATGTTGAGGCAGCCATGTTGATGCCGCTTGGACAAGGAGAAACAAAGCTAAGAAGCTCCATCTCTATGGTTATTCTTTCTTTCTTTTTAAAGATTTATTTATTCTTATTTTATATTTATAAGTATTTCCCCTGAATACACCATGTGTGTCCCTGGTGCTCTTAAAGTCATAAGAAGGCATGGGATCTGGAACTGTAATTAGAGATGCTTGTGAGCTGACAAGGGGTGCTGGGAATTGAACCCTGGTCCTCTGGAAGAGCAGTCAGTGCTCTTAACCTTTGAGATGGTTGCTCCATTCCCTCATGGCTACCTTTTCAAAAACACATCTGGGTTTTTCTCCTTGAAAAAAAAAAACTTTATTTCTTATGTGTCTAGTAGACCAACTCAGAATTCAAGTAGAAGCTTCAAAAAATTTCTAAAGGTTCACTTCCTGCTAGAAGTGGTGGCACACACTTTTAATCTTAGCACTTGGAAGGCAGAGGCAGGGGATTTCTGAGTTCAAGGCCAGCCTAGTTGACAGAGGTAGTGTCTCTTATAGAGAAGCTCTTTCCCAAAACAAAACAAACAACCAAGCTTTATTTCCTGTCACTGTGATAACATCCCTGGTCCAAGTGCCTTTAAGCCACGAAAACAACACCCAAGAAAAGTCAAAAAAGGGGGAGGGTGAAAGAAGATCATGAAGAGGGGAGGAGAGATGGAGGGAGGGAAGTGGAGAGAGAGAGGGAGGTGGGCGGGAGGGGGCGAGCACACACACACACACACACACACACATGAGCAGAGCTGGGTTTGGAGCTTGTATCTACCTGTTTAATCAAGACAGGCTTACAGTGGCTGGAAAGTTTGCAAATTCAGAAAGTTAAGTTTCTGGCTTCCTAACAGTTTTCAACATCAAAGGCTTTACAGGCCGCAGTAGACTCACTCAACACTTGAACTGTGAAAATCATGCCGGGGAGGGGAGCTGAGGGTGGGAGCTGAGGGTGGAAGGTAGGCTCAACAATTGTCTGAGGAACAACGGAGGACAAACAGGAAGCACTGAGATGGAAATGACTCACAAAGGAGGCCCTGGGGGTGCTCTCTCACTTTTATTAACCCCTCCTCATGGAGGAGAGAGTTTCCGTTAGCCTCCCAAATCCCTCAGTGAGGGAGCATCATCATCTTTTCCAAAGACACCACACACCTCCTGACCTTATCTTCCGTTTTAACTCCTGGTGAGCCGTCTTTGTTCTGAATGTTTTGTTTAGTATTTATCGCTATTGATGAAAACAGTGACCGAGGGGGAAGATCTGCTCACAGACTGTTTAGAAACTGTTCACACTTGCTTAGCTTTGAGAAGGAGAAGGCTCTTGGTCTTAGGAACATCTCAGTGGGCTGCTTTTGCTCAGAAGTAGGCCCCGGAGCCTGTTCTGAAAAGGGAACAACTGTTTAACAAAGCATTGGAATTGCTCTGAATTTTAGAGTAATCAGTGTGTTTCAGTTTCCTAAGGTGGGTAAGGGGAAAGGGTACTGTGCTAGGTTAAAAAAAAAAAGAAAAGAAAAAGATAAAAACTTTGGTTCATTCATAGCAGCTGCTAATTCTGTGGAAGCATTGGTACCAAGTTACTGGAAAAAGATGCCCACTGGTATATAGTATTTCATTATAAGGCAAACAGATATAAATAACTTCTAGAGTGACAGTAGGCGTCAATAAAGAATGGTTTCAGGGGCTTGAGGAAATGATAGTAAGATTGTCCCTGTGCAGGAGTGGCCAAGGAGTTCTGAGCACAGCAACTCAGAGCACTTAATTTTAATGTTTCCTATTATTTAAAAAATTATTGATTTTTTTATATCTATATGGAGACCAGAGGCTGATGTAGAGTGTCTTCTTTTATCACTTACCTTTTTTTTTTGAGCTGGGGTTTCTCCATAAGTCTGGGGCTCATTAATTGACTAGCCTGGCTAGCCAGTAAGCTCTGAGTATCTGCCCTTCACTCCTCTGTCCCCAACACTAGGGTCACAGATGCACACACGCTATGCCGTGCCTGGATGCGGGGACTCTGAACTCAAGCCCTCGGCCGGCACTTTACCACCAGGGCAGTCTCCCCAGCCCCGTACTTTCTATCCTGTAGGGTGCTTTAGGTTCCCGCCCTCGCCCTGAAATCTTCAAGTAAAAGTGAGACAGGCACACAGACACACAGACTTGTATCAGTGGTCTTTGGAGGGGCCTGAGTTTAAGATGGAACAGCAAGGTGAGAACACCTGTAGGAGGTGAGATGGCAGCAGGGATGGGAACGTCTGCAGTCACAGAAGCTTGGAGAGGACACAAGGGGAAAGTAAGCTCCACCTCTTCCCAATCCGGAAAGCTTCAGAAATGCAGACTCTCAATGGAGTACTCAAAGGCCGGGAGAGAATTTTATTTAGACGTCAGATGAAAGGAAAGTCTTTTACCTCAAAAGGCAAAAGATACAGACAAATTTCATTTACATATTTAAGAAATATTTATATTAATGTGGCTTAAGTAAACAAGTGTGGCACAAGAAGTTTTGGGTCACTATTGTCATTGGATTTTAGAAGTTGGTTCTCTCCTTGCACCGTGTGGGTTCTGGGGATCGAATTCAGGCCATCCAACTTAGCAGTAGGTGCCTTTACCTACTGAACCATCTTGCCAGTCCTGCCATTATTAGATAAAGGAAGAAGCGTGCTAATTCGGAAGGGCGTATGTACGCACGTGTCACCTTTCCATTCTGATTTCTTTCTGGACTCTAGGGATGGCAGGGCCTATGTATGGAAAGTATGACGTAAAAGCCATGACAGTCAAATTATTACATAGACATCCTCAGACTTTGAGAAATGTTAAGAAGAGTTTAGGTACTAAAAAGAGAGCTCTGTAAGAGAGGGTCTTGGGCCGTCTCTCAGCCCTTTGTTCACAGAGAAACAGTGGCAACTGTGTCCTCGGAATACAGCAAAAATGAAATGGCTGGTTAGAAGGCACTGGAAGTTCTGAGAGGCTCTTATAAAACAAGCAATTAGTATTCTCTCAATAGGGCAGGATCTGATAGAGAGCCCTGATAAAGTGTGGTAATTAATAGCCACAGTGACAAACATGATTCACCAGGAAATGGTGAAAGGGTAGTCTATTGATGGTTTTCACCAAACAATGACTACCAAAGAAGTTGCTGAAGAGGTTCTGAAAAACAATTCGTGAATCAGTCATGTTGTTCCTTAAGGGCACTGTATAAAGGCAGATCTATTAGTTTTTTAAAAAAATAATTTGAGTTCTAAAACACTCCTGTAGCCACTCTTCTAATTTTCCAGGTTTGTTTATGTTACTGTATAATTATATAAACTAAAGCATCTCTGTGCTGCATCTCTAGCTGTACTTTTCCGTTTACTGCTCCGCTCTTACCTCATTTTCAATTTATTTACAACTAAAACACAAGTTCGATGAAGTCTACTTCCTGTTCACAACTCTGAGCCTCTGTTTTTGTCTCACAGTTCTCAGGTGAGGTGCCCTGGATTGATGCTTGAAAGCTTTCCCATTTTTACGCACAGTCCTTGCAGTCATGACGAAGGCCCTTTGTGTTTTCTTTTCATGTTTCTCCCTCCCAAACCTTGGTGACACTCTAGTTGTACTTTCTAGGTTTTTGAACTTAAGCATGATCTATCTATCTATCTATCTATCTATCTGTCTATCTATCTATCTATCTATCTATCTATCTCAAACAGGAATGAGGGAAAGATATTTAAAGGCTAAAACCACAAGAAGACCTTGAGTGTCTGCACAAGCAAGCCGAGAATAGGTAGTCAAGGTGACTTCAAAATAGTCCTTGAATGTCTGCATAAGCAGGTTACAGAAGCCAACAAAGCAAAACAAACCAAAAATCAAAACCCCAAACCAACCAACCAACCAACCAACCAACCAACCAATGAGTGTATATGGCTGACATAGCCACACCATGTGGATGACCCTAATGCCTATGACCCTTGGGGATGGCAAGGCCTTCTCCTGGTTGGGAGAGCTTGTAGACAGTGTCAATCATAGCCTGAGAATGCTCCCCTGCAAAGACTTCCTATGAAGAGGAGCTAACCTACCTCCCCACTCAGTTGTATATAATAAACCCGCCTTCTTGTTCAGTGCTATATAATAAGCTCTCTGGGTTGTCCAGGTTGCTGCTGATCCATTAGAATGCATGGTTTACCTGATCCCAGCTTTTATGTAGGTGTCGGTGTTGAAGTTACTTTTATAAAACAGTGTTTGTTTCTCTTAGCTTATTTCTTAACCTGGCTATCACACAAAAAATAGAGACTCTTTTATAATACAAGGCTTCAGAACACAATCTGAGCCGTTTAAGTCTGTTCTCCACCCTCTATGCTATTTTATCTTACTCCCAGCAATACTTGCACTTTGTAGCTTTCCTCGGCTCCAGCTTCTTCCTCCTGATCTTCCTTGGACCTCTCCCCAAAGCTGAATCCCCTACTTCCTCCTCTGACTCCTCCTTCCCTGGCTGGCAGGAAGTTCAGCCCTATTCTCTCCCCTGCTCAACAATTGGCTGTAAGATGCTTTCTTGGCGTACTGGGGGGACAACTGGAAGCAGTGTTCACACAGCATTAAAACAGGAGATTATCAGAACAAGGATTGCAACCAGATATGAGAGATATGGAAATCAGCATTTAAATACACAATAATTTTATGCCTACATGTCTGTGTCTGCCTGTTTTTCCTTTCTTCCTTTTCCCATCACACCAGTCAGGTCAAGCCCAAAGCTGTGCAGGTTGCTGCAGATAGCATCTGAACAAGGACCTTGGCTACTGGGAGTGCACATTGGTCCAGGGAGGGAATATGTCAGTGAGACACTCTCAAATAAAGGTGAATGGGAGGGCATTTCTAAGCAATGAGTGCAAAACCTGGGACAGGCAGAATCTAAAGAGAGGTAGCTGTATGTTAGTGCTTTGAAGGAGATTTTGAGGGACTGTAGAACAGCACTGGTTGCCAAAGGACAGAGGAATAACACATAAGGTGTTATGAAATGATACCATTGCAGAAAATGGTTTGGTCCATCTCTTATTATAATGTGGGGGTGAAGGTATCCATGTGTATTGCATGAAGGCCCTGAAGGTGCAGGACTGCCACTTTGGGTACCTTCAAAACAGATAAAGATATACTGATCCAGTAAAGAGCCTGATTCCAGGTACGAAGGACTCTGGCTGAGACCAGAGTCCACGGAGAGATTGAAAGCGTGGCCCTTGAAGCTGGTCAACTCTTGCACAAACTACAAGGAAGATGTCATCACCAGCCTGGGGTCAGATAATGAGGCTGATGCAAATGGCAGAGGAGAGAGCATGAGACGTGGGTTTGGGAAGTAACATGGAAGCTATATTTTTGATATGTCTGATAATTATATCCATACAGGTAACTCTAGTCAGGGGAGACAAAAAAGACAAAAAAAATCTATACTTTTTATTTTTCATTCAGTGGCTTGGTTACATCCTTCATATCTTTTTTTAATTAATTTATTCATATTACATCTTGATTGTTAGCCCTTTCCCTGTTTCCTCCCATTCTTCCCTCCCTCCCATTTCTCTCCTTCTCCCCTCCCCTATGTCTGTGACTGAAGGAGACCTCCTCCCCCTATATATGCTCTCAGAATATCAAGTCTCTTCTTGGTAACTAGCTATCCTTCCTCTGAGTGCCACCAGGTCTCCCCATCCGGGGGACATGGTCAGAAAAGGGGCACCAGAGTTCGTGTGAGAGTCAGATCTCACTCTCCACTCAACGGTGGAGAGTATCATGTTCGTCGGCTAGGTCTTGGTAGGGGTTTGAAGCTTACTGCCTATATTCTCCTTGGCTGGTGCCTTAGTTTGAGGAGGACCCCAGGATCCAGACTTGCCTGTCATAAAGTTCTTCTTGTAGGTTTCCAGGACCCTGTGGGTCCTACTATTTCCTCATTCTTCCAGGCTACTCTTGCCTAAAGTCTCAATCGGATGTCCTCTCCTCTGACCCACTTTCTTGGTAAGTAAAGATTTTCATGGTACGTATCCCTTGGACTACTGTTTTGATATAAGTGAGTATATACCATTTGTCTCTTTTTGTTTCTGGGTGAACTTACTCATTATGATAATTTCTAGATCAATCCATTTGTCCACAAATTTTGGGAATTCTTTGTTTTTAATAGCTGAGTAGTATTCCATCATGTAAACTTCATATCTTTTTATACAAATGATTCCCTCTACTTTTAGAGGCCATTTCTTTAACCGCCTGAAGCTTCAGTGGGTTCCACTCAACTGTTTGAGGCTGCCGAGCTTACAACAAATTGAAGAAAGGCAGAGAATTGCCATACCGAGGGGGAATAAAAACTTCGTCACTAACTGAGCTATGACAAGGTCTAGAAGAATTGTACTAGACTTTGGGGCCCAGGTCTTCAAGCAGCCCAGAGAAATCTCACTGGAGGGGGAGGATCTTACTACTTTTTTAGTTTTTCTAGTGCTTTTGGACAGAATGAGCCAAATTCCCCAGGCCTGAGGCCACGGCTCTTCTCAGTTGGGCTCCGGAGACTATGTAGAGCTTTGCAGGACTGGAACTGAGATGCATCAGGAACACTGAAGAAATAAGAACGGAGAGATATGGGGCACCAGAGTTCATGTGAAAGTCAGTCCCCACTTTCCACTTAACTGTGGAGAATGTCTTGTCCATTGGCTGGATCTGGGTAGAATTTTGATGCTTATTGCACGTATTATCCTTGGCTGGTGCCATGGTTTGAGCAGAACCCCTGGGCTGAACTCTGGTGCCCCGTATTTGACCATGGTCCCTTGATGGGGAGGCCCAGTGGCACTCAGAGGAAGGATAGCAGGCTACCAAGAAGAGACTTGATACCCTAGGATCATATACAGGGGGAGGAAGTCCCCCTCAGTCACAGTCATAGGGGAGGGGAATAGGGTGAAAGTGGGAGGGAAGGAGGAATGGAGGATACAAGGGATGGGATAATAATTGAGATGTAATATGAATATTATTAATAAAAAAATCAGAAAAAAGGGGAGATAAACGGGAAACGAATGAAATCCTGATTGAGTGTGTGTTGTTGACAGGGGCTTGGCCATATCAAGAGCTCTGAAGCCTCAGGCAGCCCCATGAATGACAAAGCCTTCTCCTGGCCTGGGTACGTATGTTGAAAGAGACTACAGAAGATGTCAACCACAGCTTCCTCCTCCCAGGAAACTACTGCCTAAGACAGTCAACCCTTTATGGAGATGAGATGTATCTCCTACCTCCTCCCCCATCTTCTCACCAGCTGTATAGATTAAGCTCACTTTGTGTCAGCCATGCATCATACATGCGTTGAGTTTCCAGGTTGCTGCTGCCGTGTCTGCCAGAGAGTGCATGGCCCCTCGACCCCAGCTTCTCAACATGTGTGTGTCTGCTCTCTCTTCACCCTCTCACCATCCCAGTCAGGTCGGGTCCAGAGCTGGACAGACAGGTCATGGCAATTTTCAAACCTATGGTGTGTCTTATTGGTTAGAAGTGCATTGGGTGGCTTCTTCCAGCTGCAGAGAAGCTGGGGGTGGAATGTTTTGGTTTTCACTGTCTCCTTGTTAGGGGTAGGCAAAGGGGAAAAGAGTCAGAAATGTAAAAACTCAAGTTAGGAACTTGGGTTATATCTCTTCTCCTCATTCGCAAGCCTTTAGATTCCTCTGATTTGTACAGATCTTTACATATTTTGAAGAGTGTTAGCTAAAGGGCACAAACTTGGAGACAATAGCTTCTCCAAATTAGTGGCATTTACTATCATATAGGCACGTAGAACTGTTCTTAGTTTTATTGTTTCCCTCTGTTATTTATTTACTGTAGATCTTTAAAAATAATTAAAAATTGTATTTATTCTCTCTCTCTCTCTCTCTCTCTCTCTCTCTCTCTCTCTCTCTCTCTCTCTCTCTCTCTCTCTCATGTTCATATCCCATAGCACATATATGGAGGTCCAAGGACAACTTTGAAAAAGTGGTTCTCTCCCACCATATGGGTCTTGGGGATGGAACTCAGATTATTGGGCTTGGCAGCAAGTGTCTGTACCTGATGAGGCAACTGGACAGCCCTATTATGAATATTTAACCTCAATTATCTTGTTTAAGTCTGTTCCTTATAGCCCCTTAACTCTCAACTGACTGTAGTCTGCTGAGAAAATCGAGGCCACAACATATGAAATTCCTCAACATCCATAGAGTTTAAAGAGTAGGACCCACGATTGTGGTCTTTATCTCACTCACATCCAGTATGCTACAAACTACTTTATGCTGACTTTACTCTTTGTATCCTAATATTTGGAATCTTGTGGTAGCAGGCATACCATAAGGATTAGCTAGACATTTATTGAAACCTCTTTACAGGATTTAGACACATCAATTCTTCCTCCTAAATATTTTCTGCATCTCCAACTTTTAGTTTACACTTACTCAAACATGTATTTAACAATGTTTGTTTGTTTGTTTATTTATTTGTATGTATGTATGTATGTATGTATGTATGTATGTATGATGTATGTATGCATGTGCATGTATGCAAGCCACAACATACATTTAGGGGTCAGAGGACAACTTGCAGAAGATGGTTCTCTATTTCCACTGTGAGAAGTCTTGGAAATCAAATGTAGGTGCTCAGGCTTGGTGACAAACACCTTTACCTGCTGAGCTATCTTTCCCACCTTGAAATTTCTCTCTCTCTCTCTCTCTCTCTCTCTCTCTCTCTCTCTCTCTCTCTCTCTCTCTTGTTTTTTTGAGACAGGGTTTCTCTGTGTAGCCTTGGCTGTCCTAGGCTCACTTTGTAGACCAGGCTGGCCTTGAACTCACAGCAATCCACCTGTCTCTGCCTCCCGAGTGCTGGGATTAAAGGCGTGCACCACCACTGCCCGGCTCATATTTATCTCTTAAGATTTATTTTTATTTGTGTATATTCATGAGAGAGAAAGAGAGAGTGAGGGAGAGAGAGAAAGAGAGAGAGAGAAGGGGAGGGAAAGGAGGGAGGGAGGGAGGGAGGGAGGGAGCGAGAACACCATGTATATGGGTGCCTGCAGAGGCCAGAAGGGGTTGGATCCCCAGGAGCTGGAGTAGCAGGTGAGGTTGAACTGTCCAATGTGCTGGAATTGTACTTGGGTCCACCAAATTGTCTCTCAAAACGCTCAAGTTTGTATTTTGAACATGAAATCGCAAAATACAGAGATTCCCCCAAACACACGCCTTCCTGACGTGTATTCGCATTCACCCCATTGCTAACACGGGCCCTTCCCTATACAGGCGTGTATTCTCTGCTGAGCTCAGCTTCTCAACCGTCTCCAGTTGCAGTTTCTACTTCCACTTCTTCCTCTCATTTCTCAAGGCCTAGCTTTCCAGCTTCAGTGAGTGTGGAAGCTCCCTGCTGCCTTCCTTCCTGGCAGACTTGGGTATTACGTAAGTTTTCTGGAGAATTTACTGACACGTCTCTTATTTCTTGCAATTCTCCCCTGCCCTGAATTTTGTGAAGCTAAGTTCTTCTGGTTCCCCTAATGTATATCAATTCCTCCTTCCCCTCCTCTTGGGATCCCTGTCACTAAGGCTCTTATGCTGTCAAACCACATACTACTCTCACTTAGCAGTACCCTGGCTCTTGCTTCCTCTCAGATGAAAACAGTTCCCAAACCTGTAACTCTCCAACCATATGATTTTGTTCGTCTCTAAAAGAGGTGCAGGAAAATAAAGCAAATCACGTGTGTATATGGAAGACTATCTAGGGAGCAGAAGTGGAGACTCCAGAAATAGGAGTGTACTTGCGTATACAAGGTATGACAAGGAAGTCAGTGAGGATGGAGCTGAAAGGTTGGACATTAGTAGAAAATGATGACAGAGATGCAATCGTGAGGGGTCAAGCCACGTAGGCCTTATGGACAGTTTTAAAGCTGGAAGCTAGCACAGTCCCTGGTGCACAGTTCTGGTGTTGATGGTGTTCTAGACCAGGGGAACAGCAGGGAAACAGCTGGTTACACATCTGTATTAAAGGGAGAGCCAACACTATGCGACCACAGATTGGGTGGGAAAGGACGACTCCAGTGTTTTTGTCCTGCAGCTGGAAAGGTGGGGTTGTGATATACTGAGCTGGGGAACACCGTGGCCAAGACAAGTTGTGGGGAGGCTTGGTGGGTGTCTGCTTGTACTGATTAATACATTAAAGAGGATTTAGTGGGGAAGCGTTGAGGTAGCTGGATAAAGAGGAGGGAAATAATAAGACGGGGAGCGTGACCTGACCTGTGGACTCTAGAGGATGGCGGGTAAGACAGAATGAACGCGATTGAGAAGGCGTTGATTAGAGATGGTGGGGTGCTCAAAGTGAAGATTATGGAGGAGCGCAGTGAATGTGTGAAAGGCTTTTAAAGGAATGGAGGACAGGGTCACTGGAGGGGAGGCCAATGGCCAACTCGAAAGGTGTAGAACACTGAAAGTCAGCTGGGGGCTGCGCACTTCAATCGATGGGGAGTGGTGACCACAACAGGAAGAGCAGGGTGAGGCAGTCTAAAACCACCCACTCTATGGCCATGCGCGATCGCCTTCTTACTAAAGTTTTATCTGAAGTTTTCTTCAGAATTCGTCATCACTTCTCCTTTTCTCTTATTCTTTCTTTTGTTCTTTGCTTTCACCCTTCCTTCTTCTTAATTCCTTATTGAAAAAAAATTAAAAAAAATTTAAAGTCTTGCTATGTAGTTCAGGCTGGCCTTGAACTTATAGTTTTCCTACCTCGGTGAGTGCTGGGATTGTCGGTTGTACACATATGATTGTCTAATCCTGGATAGCACTCTCACCTTCAATTATTTATATTTTCTTGAGATGTTACAGTCCTGGGATCTGTTTGTTTTCCCACCTTTCGGGGCAATTTCTTTTTTTCCCCCCTTCAACTTGGGACCTTTTTTTTTACTCATTGAAGTTACCCCGTGTTTCCTACATCTTCTTTCCTCTCACCGTGTGCTACTCAAATGCATACACCCCCGCCCCCCCGCATCTTTATTCCCAGCCTCCTCTGAGTTCCTCTGCTCCCCTGCTGTATTCGTGAATGCTCCACAAACAGCCTTAAGATGTCCTCCTGGCACCTCGGTTACTGGGGCTCAGTTATGTTTTCCAGTTCCCTCTCTTCATTTTTAAATTTCAGCCGATCACAAAGGTGTTTTGCCTTATCGTAGTCTAAGCCTCGTCTCCCACATGCACTCAGCCACTGATTCCTGAGGATTCTAGTTTTTTCTTTGTGCGTCTATGTGTGCGTGCATGTGTGAGTTTGGGCGTACACCTGCCTTGTTGAGCGCATGTAGGATGGAAGACAACCTAAGGTCTTGGTCTTTTCCTTCCACCTTGTTTTAGAGAGCGTGGAGAGATGGCTCGGTGATTGAGAGCGCTTGCTGCTCTTCCAGAAAATCCAAGTTTGGTCCCTGCATCAGGCAATTCACAAGCACCTATAACTCCAGCTCTAAGAAACCATGTGCCCTCTTCTGGCCTCGATAGGCACTTTCATGCATCTGTGTACACACACGCACACACACACACACACACACACACACACACACACACACACACCAGGCTAGCTGGCCCACAGACTTCTAGGGATTTATTTTTCTGCTTTTCCCTCTCATCTCTCTGGAGGATGCTGGGTGGCAGATGTGCATTTATGCTCTTGGGTTTGGCTTGGAGTCTGGGGTCATAGAGTCAGGTCTTTATGCCTATGCAGTAAGTGTTTTGCTCACTAAGTAATTTCCCAAGCTTGTGGATTCTGCTTGAGAAATATGAATTCTATTTCTGAAATGTCAACACTCATTGAATCTAACCCTTTTTCTCTGTTAAGTAAAAAAAAAACACAAACAAACAAAAAACAAAGTGGCATTTATCTCGCTTCCTGAAAAGCTAGAAAATACACTTTATCCTATATTAATTCCTGCAGTACAATGAATTTGGGTATGGTGACACAGTTGGGAGGCTGTTACAGGATGATGAGGCTAGCTTGAGCTTTATAACAAGACCCTGGCTCATAAAATTAAAAAAAAAAAAAAAAAGATAAAATCAGGTAAATAGAATATTGTGCAGATGTGACGTATCATCCCACTATAATCTATGATTCAGATATATGACGTTATAGTTTGAAAATCACTCTAGGACTCCAAATGAGATAAAAGGTTATAGCTGTAGTTTATCACTGTAAATAAAAATAGAAACAATAAAGAAGTCACCATCTATGGGGAAGTATTCCCCATAGGCTTCTTTGTAGCATTAATCATGTCTTTATTTGTTTATAGATGTTGAAATATCTGTGTTAAGCAATACATTCTGTGTTCTAGGAATGTAGCAATGACAAAATGCCCCCTTTCTTGAACTTAGAGGAAAGTGGGTGCATCAGCTCTTTGTAATGGTAACAAAATCTGACAAGAAGCAATTTAAGGAAAGAACAGTTTATTCTGGGGACTTGGGGGGGGATACATTCTGTCATGATGGCATCACAGAATGGAATAGGAGGCTGGCTCGCCACTGCAGTCAGGAAACAGGGCAACAGATGCTTGTGCTCAGCTTGCTCCCTGCTCTGCATCAGCCTGGATCCCCAGCCCATAGAATGATACCATCCATACTTTGAGGTTAGTCTTCCCACCTCAATGACCCTAGTCTGGATAACCCTTCACAGACATGCCCAGAGATGTGTTTCCATGGTGAGTTTAGATTCCATCAAGTTAACAATCAAGGTTAAGCACTGCAGTGTGTGTATGTCGGGGGTGGGGTGGGTGGGGTGGCGGCAGCGGATGGCAGGTAAGAAACTCTACAGGAATGAACAGCGTGACTGGGATGTAGCTTGCCCAGTATGGCGGAAACTCTGAGTTGCATCCTCTAAACCATGTAAGCTGCATAAATAAAATCCACATCCTTGGAGGGAAAAAAGAAACAAAAGATATTTTCCAGTAGCGGTCAGTGCTATGAAGAAACAAAGGCCAAGAATGAAAGGGGGGGGGGGGGCGGGGCGGGAGGCAAGAAATCATTTCAGGTGAAATATCAGGGAAAGCACCCCCGCCTTTTTAAAAAAGTTGAATTATTTAGTATGTGAGCAATGAAATGAAGCTAGCTATAAAATGAGAGCAGCAAGCCTGAAAGGCCCTGAGGTAGTATAATCTTGGCGCGTGCAAAGACACGATCAGCGTCGCTGGATTATTTATAGGACTTACAATAGGGGCAATTATCTGTTATTTCTGTTTACCTATTTACCTATTTAGAGCTATTTAGAGCTATTACATGCTAGTTTGGTTTTGTGCTGGAATTCACTGTGTGACCCAGATTGGTCTCAAAATCATGGCAATCTTCTTGCGTTAGCATCCTAGGTACTGGGATCAAAGGTATGAGCCACATCGCCTGGTTTGCATGTCTGCTTGCTATATGTTGTTTGAAGATTCCTGACGACTGGGGCCATGGCCATGATATTCAAGGTCACTTCAGTACTTGCTGAACCGTAGTGGAAGTTATGTGTTAACTAAATGTATAAATAATTATATGACAAGTACTTGTTAAATAAAATATTGGTAGGATGGATTAGAAAGAGTTTTCTTAATTTTATGTGTTTGAGTGTTTTGCCTACACGTAGGCTTGCACGCCACATGCCAGGGACCCTCAGTTATCATACTCGGCAGGGAAATGATCTGTGGGAGGTGAAGAATGAAACTTGAGTCAGCACCACATCTGCAGGTGCTGGGTCAAAACTTCCAGGCTCTTACCTCAGGCTTTATTTCTCTTACCCGCTTGAACACAGTAAGAGTTTGGGCAAAGGTTACCAGGTGACAATGATCACAACAAGGCTTTAAGCAGGGCTACATAGCAACCCCCCCTGGGCAAGCAGCAAAGCACCCATGATATTTGCAGTAAGAAGGAGCCCTTTGCTTAAGGCAAGGGCCTAAGGAAGAAGGATTTGTAATAAGCTTAAGGATGTATTCTACTGATGGAGGATGCAAAATACTCAGGATAAGGGCCTAAGCAATGCTCAGGATATTGGGGGATTGAGGAAGGCTGGCTTCATACAATAGTATAAAGGTTTCCAGCTTGGAATATACCCAGAAAATGCCCTACCACACAACAGGGACATATGCTCAACCATGTTCATAGCTGCTTTATACATAATAGCCAGAACATGGAAACAGCCTAAGTGTCCCTCAGTAGAAGAATGGACTAAGAAACTGTGGTATATTTACACGATGGAATACTACTCAGCTATTAAAAACGAGGAATTCCTGAAATTTGTGGACAAATGGATTGATCTAGAAATTATCATAATGAGTGAGTTCACCCAGAAGCAAAAAGAGACAAACGGTATATACTCACTTATATCAAAACACTAGTCCAAGGGATACGTACCGTGAAAATCTTTACTTACCAAGAAAGTGGGTCAGAGGAGAGGACATCCGATTGAGACTTTAGGCAAGAGTAGCATGGAAGAAAGGGGAAATAGTAGGACCCACAGGGTCCTGGAAACCTACAAGAAGAACTTTATGACAGGCAGATCTGGATCCTGGGGTCCTCCTCAAACTAAGGCACCAGCCAAGGAGAATATAGGCAGTAAGCTTCGAACCCCTACCAAGACCTAGCCGACGAACAGGATATTCTCCACTGTTGAGTGGAGAGTGAAATCTGACTCTCACATGAACTCTGGTGCCCCTTTTCTGACCATGTCCCCTGGATGGGGAGACCTGGTGGCACTCAGAGGAAGGATAACAAGTTACCAAGAAGAGACTTGATATTCTAAGAGCATATATAGGGGGAGGAGGTCTCCTTCAGTCACAGACATAGGGGAGGGGAGAAGGAGAGAAATGGGAGGGAGGGAAGAATGGGAGGAAACAGGGGAAGGGCTAACAATTGAGATGTAATATGAATAAATTAATAAAAAAATGGTTTCCAGCTTGTTAGGCAACATTCACTCCTAGCCTTCGGCAGATCAGGAGTCAGCCATTGGTTTTTCCTTTGATTAAACAGGCTCACGTGTTTAACAAGTCTGGTTTCTCCAGTGCTTTCCTTAAGCCGTGCCTCCTACAATCACATGCAGGCCTGGTGCTTGTGGAGACTAGAAAAGGGCACCGGATTCCCTGGGATTGGAGTTACAGAATCATGAATTGCCAGGTGGCTTCTGGGAGTCAAACCCAGGTTCTCTGTAAGCGCAGTAAGGACTCTTAAGCATACAGCTGTCTCTCTAGCTCCATGGGGATTCGGTTTTTTAAAAGGTAAATTTTATGTCTCCTCCCTTCACTTGGCTTTCTTGAGCTAGGATCTCCTGTAATCTAGGTTTGGCTTGGACTTGTTACATAACCAAATGTGGCCTTGAACTTCTGATCTGCTCTGACCCTGTCTCTGAAGTTTAGGGGTTATAGATATAATGTGCTATTATACCCAGGTAATTTATATTTTATAAAAAAAGAACAATACTCTTAAAAGTAATAGAGGGACAATTTAGAGAAGGGCAAAGAAAAGACCAAGGAAAAGCAATAGCTGAACATGGCCGTAACATGATAGATACGTACTGATAGGATAACACTGCAAAGGCAGGGGTACCTTCGTGGCCTCTGCCAAGGTGTGCAGCTAAGAAATTATGTCATGCAACAGATTTAGTGTAAGAGGTTTATTGGGGGAAGAGAAAGAGCAAAAGGCCATCTCAGAGTTGGGACATGGGTGAGAGATAGAGACAGACAGGCTGACAGAGAAAGAACAAGACAGGGAGTGAGAGAGAACGAATGAGACAGAGATGTAGTGGACGTTTGGTCATGTTATGTAAACATGTTTTTGTTTTGATCCCAAGTGTGGGATGTTGTGGGATGTGAAACTGCATCTATCCACCGCTGATAATAGCCTTGTGAGAGGGTGCATGGTCTTTGCCATCTGGAAAACATCCTTGTGCAGAGGGTATAAATAGGACGCGGTGGGGGGGGGGAGACAGAGAGAGAGAGAGAGAGAGAGAGAGAGAGAGAGAGAGAGAGATTTGGCCCTTCTATGCACCACACCTGTCCCACTTGTCACACCTGGTGGTGGGTGCTGATGTAAGCTGATGCTAGGTCCCTGAGGGCAGACCAGGGAAATGCCTGATTGCTAGCACATACATGGAAATGTCACAGTGAAATCCACTGATAGGCATTAGCGATTTTATAATAAAACCCAACACTATTGCCTATGCCCTATCAAATTGCACATTTTGCTCTTTATCAGAGGCAGGATCCTTGTGTCCTTTGTCAGTCTCTATCTCAAGAAGTCAGGTGTTCCGACTATTTTCCTCTCTGAATTCTTCCTGTGTGTTTGGGTTGTCATAAGATCCTGAGAAGGGTTTTAACATAAACATTCATCTTTGCCTGGTTGATTAAGGCTCCTTCCTATTCATGAGCTCGGTCTGGCATTGCATGCCTTTAGTTGCAGCACATAGGAGGCAGGGACTGTCATATCTCTGTGAGTTTGAGGCCAACCTGGTTACCCAATGAGTTCCAGGAAATCCAGAGCTACATAGTGAGGCCCTGTCTTAAAAACAAACAAACAAACAAACAAATGACTCGTTCGTATTTGTGCATAGACATGACCACAGGGAGAAAGCAAAGCAGAAATTAGGGTGATAACAGGCTATTCAGGTGGTAACCCGTCAGCAGAACCTAGGGAAACAAGTTCACTTATAAGTCAGGGATTGTAAAGGAAGACTAGCTGAAGAAATGTAAGGAGAAGTCAGGGGCGGGGGGCGGGGGGGAGATGTGATTTGATGAGACCTAGGAGGAAATGTTATGACAGCTGAATTTTGTGTCGTTAAATGATGCAAAGATACAAGCGTGTAGAGGAAAAGCCTGTGCATCTTCAGGGTGCAAGTTTTGAGGGGTCGGCAGGCTGGGAGTAAGAAATCAACCTCAGCCATTGTCTCTTATTCCAGAGATCTTTTAGTTAGAACATGTCAGTGCCATGTCCTCCTCTTTTTCCAATGTCTTTGGTTCGTCTCAGGGAAGAGGAGGGGGCGGGGTCACACTGGCTTCATTCAGACTGGAGAATTCAATCACCTTTCAGCCCATTTTTCTCATTACCTTGAAATCCAGGATGAGATGCCTGTCCCATGGCCATGGAGCAGGACTTCCCAGTCTCATCTGTGGCCATCTTCCCTTAATCAGCTTTTACACTGGATCCCAAAGAAGAGGAAAACAGTTCTTTCCCAAAAACTTCAGGCGGGAGCCCTATAGCTACATATGGTCTAGATCAGTGGTTCTCAATCTGTGAGTTGCGAGCCTTTCACAGGGGTCACCTAAGACCATTGGAAAACATAAATATTTACACTATGATTCATAACAGTAGCAAAATTACAGTTATGAAGTAGCAATGAAAAACATTTTTATGGTTGGGCATCACGACAACATGAGGAACGGTGTTAAAGTGTTGCAGCATTGGAAGGTTGAGGGCCACTTGTCCAGATGTTGGTTTGGCGGTGAAATGGAGTGTGGACAAAGGGATTAGACACCGCTATTTTGAGAGCGGCTAGTGTACTCTTTTGACCGGTATAAGGTACGGCAAAGATAGATATTAGACATGTAAATAGTTTTAGGGACTGGGTAGATATGACGTGAGTGAAAGGCCATAGGAGGGATGGAGAGATAGAGTCCCATTTAGAATAGGACCAGTCCTTTTCAGGTCATTGGCACGCTGTGGGAACATGGTTCCAGCTCGACAGAAGCTCCAGGTGAGTTATTCCAGTTTCCCCTGATGCCAATAATAGAACAACCGAGGAGCTGAACACCAGGAGGGCAAACCCCAGGCCTTTTCCTACAGTGACCTGATATGCTGCTGAAATCTCAAGTTTGAAACTACCCTTTTCCTTCTTCCTTCCACTTTCCCTGTATGTACCCTTGGGTACAGTCTCCATCTGGCCATCTTTCATTTCTTGTTCGCAGACCAGCAAAGCCGTTATTGACACACTAGGTCTCCTTCAGCTTTATAGTCGTTGGGCCAATATCCAATCCAAAAAGGATTCCCTTACCCGTGAAGGACTCTCTAACAAGCCTACGCATTGAAAACATGGCACCAGCAGGGCTTGCCCTCCTCTGTTTCCTCTCCCTTGCTAAGCCGTTAGATTACAGTCCTAAAATTAGTCCTCCCCCCCCCCCCCCGAGATCCATTCCTTATTTGGCTATTTCCTTATTCCTGACTAAAATTCCAAGGTCCAGCTACCAAAACATCAAGGCCCAGCAATCGAAAGTCATTATTTGGCTGCATTGATTAGCATGTCCAATCAAGACTTATGAAGCCATCCTAGCACATATTCCCCCTTTTCTCCTTAAAGGCCACTACTGCAGAAACATCTCCTGTCTTTGCTGTCTTTGTTCCGTCTAGGGACAGCCTCCTCCCCGCTCCCCGCCCCCCTCCCCCCACTGTCCCCCTTCAGCCAATCTGCTTGTTCCTCAAGGGTAATACATCTCCACTATGTTGAGAATTTGGTGTCTGGGTATGTTCTGTGCCAACTTAGAGGCCCCTTCAACCCCCATCCTAAAGAAATCACAGAACTGTGCTGCATGGCACAAACCTATTCTACTTGTTTTTGGTGCATTATCTCCTTCAATGATACTTTCACTATTCCAGACTTTCTCTCTACCTTACATATTCCTAATCAACCCACCCTATTATAATGACTCTTAGCCTACTGGCATCTCAAAGCCACCTAGGAAGCTTTTGAAAATGCAAATGGCCGTGTTCTGTCTCCAGAGACATACTGATTTCATTAATCTAAGCCAGAGCTGAGGTGGCAGCATTCTGCAATTCCTGAGGGGGGTGGGGGAAAGAACATTTGCCTTTGCATACAGAATAGATAAGGGTACTATAAAAGTAAATTAATCTTTCCGGTGGACTGGGGTTTGTCCCTCACTGCTTTAAAAGAAGATTGATGGTGTATTTGTGGACTTGGGAACCTTAACTCCAGCGGACAAATTCATCCTCTTTCCTCACTCACATTTATTTATATAGCATCACTCATCTGCCTACTTCTCTCAGGGCCAGGGGATGAGGAGGGAAGAGAAAACAATGATAAATGAGGAAGGAGAGAGCTGGATGTGAGTACTGTGGGGACAGGAGGTAGCAAGTAATGTATGCTGGGGGCATATCTGGTATGTGTGTGTGTGTGTGTGTGTGTGTGTGTGTGTGAGAGAGAGAGAGAGAGAGAGAGAGAGAGAGAGAGAGAGAGAGAGAGAGAGAGAGAGAGAGAGAGAGATTTAATTAGAGTCATCTGCATGAGCAGATGTTGAGGATATCTGTGAATGTGCCTGTGGCTGCACCCCTGAGGAGTAGGACTTCCCCTCCCCTGTGACCTTAACTGCCAATAGCTGCTCAGGAAAGGCTAAAATTACTATTTTTTTTTTTTTCCATAGGAGCTTGTGACCAATGAAGTTTTCTTTCTTGTTTGTAATGCTTGCTTTGTGTTTTGGGAGTAGAGCACCTGGGTCTTAAGGACAAAGTTACAGTTGGTTAAAGCCACTTGTTTCTTCCAAGAAAAGAAAACAATGAGTTATATTCCGAGTTCCATGTGATCTTTAGGCATGAATAAGGTGATCTAATGAAGTATTATCAGCTGATGTGAAGATGAACAGAAGAAAAGAGTTGGATGGAGAAAAAAATCAAGAGTTTTGATTCAGAAATACTTTGATACACATTACTAAATATGTGAGTGGAGATGACAAAAGGCACTTGGTATCAGCTGGGAGGCTAGGGATGAAGACATTAGTTTGTGACCATTAGCAATAAGGCAGTGTTAAGACAAAGGGAATAATCACACCAGAACAGGACAGGAAGATGGTGGCGAAGAGAACCTCTTGAGTCTTAGCCCGAGTGCAAACCTTCTTTGTGGGTTCTGCAATAGAAGTGGCAGCTCAGTGAGGAGACTGAGGAAGAGCCAGAAGCAAAGGAGGCAAGCCAAGGAAATGCAGCGTCATGGAGGCCAGTAGGCAAGGTTGTAAGGGTTGCAGGTGGGTGAAGGGTTGTAAGGAAGGAAGAAAAGGCTGGGTCAGGAAGCACCATTTCATTACTTGGTCTTTTGCAAAACATAACCTCAATCATTCTCACACAGTTTCCTAGCCTTTTAGACACCTGTAGAGATGTTCCTTCTTTTGTTTCAGTTGCAGTTCTGGCCAGTTCAGTCTAGATGTCAAGCTAGGGTGTGATAGCCTGTTCTAGAGGGTTAGATGGTCCTTTCCAAGACATAGGCTTAAGTCTGTTGCTTCCCCAACTTTATAGATTTCTTCTACCTCTGTGAGGGTCACTGGATGTCTTGTGATGTACTATTATCATTTTTTTGAATACTTGCACACTTGAGGGGCTGGTGGGAAGGCTAGCAGGTTGAGGCACCTGCAGCCACACCTGGCAGCTCATCTCCTGGGATCCACATGGTGGGAGGAGGACCCGATTCCCTCTAGTTGTCTTCTGTGCTGGGAGTTTGATGCCAATTTGACACAAGCTGAAGTCATATGAGTGGTTAAGGAAATGGCTCCGTAAGCTAGGGTTATAGGCAGACCTGCAAGGCATTTTCTCAGGAAATGGAGGAAAATGGTGGTGGTGGGGGCATGGAAGTGATATAATTATATTTCAATTTCAAACATTAAAAAATTAAAAATAAAAAGCAAAGTGATTTGAAATGAAAATTTGTTTTTAAAGACCAACAGAATAATGCTTTGTATTGTAATAATTTAAGTATTTTATGCACATGTAGAAGAAATAAAAATTAGGATATCTTAGAGTCAAAAAGTCTTAATGGATTGTCTAAAATGATGCAAAAAAAAGTCTCAAGGTAGTTGTTATACTACAGGCATGGAAAGTAACCAGCTTAGAATGTACTAGAAAGACATGTTCCAGGAGGCTGTCTCTATAAGACAGTTAATACACTTGACTAAGTGGAGAGTTACATTGAGGACCATTTTATGTAGTTAATAGAGGATATAGAAATATGTAAGTCTACTGAAAACCGAGCAATGAAAAATAAGGTAACTATTAACTCTAAGAAAAACAAAAGGTTGTGTGAGAAGAGAAATATAATTACACTTGCCTATTACATCAGTAACTGACACTTTTTAATAGGTTCGTAATGATAAAGTCATTGAGTTTGTATTTATTTACATTAGAAAAACAAGGCAGCTCCGTGTCTTAGCAAATAGTAAGAAACCAACAGATTGTGTTTGCATGTGTGAAGTAGGGGCGTCGGGACCATAAAATTGTTTACCTAGCTCATACGTGCATTTCAAACCATTGCTGGACTTTCAACTATTGGTAGATAAAATGGAAAAAAAAAAAAAAAAAAAAAAAAAAGAACACAGACGACTGTTGGTAGGATTACATATTTCTGACTTCAGAAAGTTGTTTATGGGATATTGTTAAAAAACAAGTCAAAACAAAAAGATGAAAATAAACTAAAAGCCAAGAAAAATTTATGAAAATATTTTATTTTGGTAAATGAAATATTTGGTAAAAATAGTACTATTTTAATGTACGATTATTAATGGTAGTTATCTTGGCTGTCATAGAAAACTTTTGTTTTAGAATGTGTCAATTACTCACAATTAAAGCACATGGGATGTTTTTTGAGAAAAATAAAATATACCAAAAGAAATATGTAAAAACCCTTCTTCTCCCTCCAGAAATGCTTTTCAAGGACAGAGGAGTGTTGTTTTTTCACATTTGGAACTTGAGCAAAGGCAAGAAATGACATGAATGTAGTCAAGTAGTATGCCTTTTCTATTCTCAGTTATTTTATTTTACTTGTTGGGACAGAGTCTTGCTGTGTAGCTTAGACTGTCATGAGACTTCCTATACTGTAGCCCAGGCTGGCCTGGAACTTAGGACTTTTCTAGCTTTGATGCTGAAGGCATCAAGCAGATTCTGTGATTTCAGGAGATAAAATTTAATAGCAACGATAATGTCAGTGATCAGTTTTTTTTTTGAGACAAGGTTTCATGTAGCCCAGGCTGTCCACAAACTTTCTGTATAACAGAGGAGGGCATTGACTCCTCCTGACTCCATTTCCCAAGCATTAGGATTCTAGGAGTGCGCTGCCATACGGTAACTGGCAAAACTAGCAGTTAGACCAGATGTTTTTGAGCTTTTAAATGTTAGGCACTGTGCTAAGAGCTTCAGGTTTACATTCATCCCTTGTGTTCCTGGGAGATGGTCTAGGCTATCCCTAGATGCCAAGAAAAAGTATGTATATACTTAGTATAGATACAATTCTTTCTCAAATATTTGTTTGCACCTGATAGGATGCACACAACATAAGCAGGCCCACAGTTGCAGAGCCAATACTGTCTTATTTAATTACCACACAAACCTGTTACACATGCATTTATTTATTAAAAATATTGAGCACTGAGAATGTATGAGGCATTAATGGTTACAGCAACAAAATAATTATTGTCTCTGTTCCCATGAACTTACGCTCTTATGATGGTAACAGTATTAAAAATAAAAATAAGTGTAATAATATAAATGTATATGTAAAAAAATTTAAAAGTTAAAGAAATAAAAAATAAAATAAATATTCAATTACATGTGATAAACAACATGGAAGGCCTAGGAGAATAACAAGGAGATCCAGTTCAGGTATAGTGCTCTGGAAACCAGGCTTCTTCTGTGTCCTCTTCCAAGGGCTCAGTAGACAGGTTCTACTTGCGTCTCTTCAAAGCTTTCACCAACTTACTTGATGTCCTTACAAGTATTTATCCCATGAGAGATGGGCTTATTTTATGAGGAGAGAAATGAAATAGATCAATAGAGATCAGGGCTATAGCCTACCTCCCGTGGCTGCAAAGAGGACGTGAGAGCCCTGATGGTTAGATTGTAGGGCTATTGGTGGCACGAGGCAGGACTACGTTAAAAAAAAAAAACAAAAAAAAACTAGGCTAATTATAATAGGGGATCCTAACACAAGATAATTTAAAATTTCATCACCTTATTTATTTATTTACTTATTTAGTGTGTGTGCACGCGTGCAAAGTGCACAAGTGTGCTCTGCCTCAGAGAACAACTTGTTTCTCTCCTACGCTGTTGGTTCTAGGGATTGAACTCAGGTCATCAGGCTCCTTGAAAACTGTCTTTTTACTCACTGAGTCAACTCACCAGTCCCAAGATAAGTTTTTACATTTTAGTGATGTCTCCAGACTTTTTTTTTCTAGTGGTATTTGGATAGCTGTAAAATGGACCTTTTATTTTATTTGCAAAAATCGTAGGAAAGAAGTAAAAATACAAGAATACAGGGGCTGGCAAGATGACTCAGTGGATAAGAGTACCTGCTGAGCAAACAGGAGAATTTGAGTTCAAATCCCCAATCCCCTTGTAAAAAGCTTTCATGGGCTTGTAATGCCAGCACTTTAGGGGCCAGAAGCAGGAGGATTGGGCTTTCTGGCCACAGGCTTAGCTTCAGGGTCAGGAAGAGACACTGTGTTCTGAGAGGAAGGTGGAGAATGATAGAGCAGGTCCCTGTATGGGCGTGTTCCCGTCCACACGCACATAAGCACACACCACACACACATACATTACACACATATTCACACATACAAAATAAAAGAAGATAAAGCAGTCATGGATTTACCTCTCTGGCCTGATTAACTATGGAGTAAATTGTCATGGAATCATTTTTTATGGACTTGGAGCTTTCCATTTCCTGTAAACAGACAAACAAACAAAGAAACAAACAAAGAGTTATATGTACAAAGAGGTCCATATGTACATGTATTTTGGGAAAAGGCAGTATGACAAAGGAAGTGGTATTGCCAAGGGAAGCTGGGGACCGAGCTCCATCAGTTCAAACCTGTGAGGTTTTAGCATGCCAGAAGGTTATTGCATCTTGTCTTTTGTCTTAGCCTTTACTGGCCATAACTGGGGCCACTTGCTTCAGCTGCTCCATTTATCCTTGTTATTCTAATGGGCTAGTTAGCATGTAAAGGTGCGGGGGACCGGAAGTGTAGGAACTCCAAGTTTTGAGAGCGCTCTCTCTCATGCACTAAGTAGTAGTAGCAACAAAAATACTCAGGCCCTAGATGAATCTGTTCATATATTGTGATACTTTAATAAATTAATGAAGGAATTTTAGAGATTAATTTAGACCCCCAAAACTCTCCAAGGTATAATGCTTTTTTTTTCGTTTTTGTTTTTTGTTTTTTGTTTTTAAAGAAGCTGACAAATGGGCTAGTGATTAGTGTTTTGGGTTTGCTCCCAGTGGGAGTTGGGAATGGTAAATGAATAAGCGGTGTGAATGCCCCTTATTGGTTTCTTTTAGGAGTTTACTCCCCAAAGACTGTGACTGGCTGGGCTAGAACTGTTTGCTGTTTAGAAAAGTGGCCCCACATTTGCCTCACTCATGGGTAGTGGGGACAGAGGATTTCCCTGTGCTTGTCAAAGGCCGTCCTACTGTGTGGGAGTTCTCTTGCTTTCATTTCCTTTCTTGTGGAGGAGGTCGAGTCCCCAGTCTCTCTTGAGACACTGCTCTAAGCACTCCTATCCCCAGCTCTGCCTGGATGACAGCTCCTTCTGGAAGAGAATCTCTTCTGATCTAGTCAAGCATGCCAATGGAAAGGGAGCGAGCTGATCTAATTTGTCCCTTCAAGCAGGTTGAAGCTACCCTGAAGGGACAAGACCTACTGGTGCGTTAAGCAGCTACAGAGAGCACTGAGAAGCAAGTGAAAAACAAGGTTCCCTCAGGGGTAATCACGGAGGACACTGGGATGGTCAGCCCTGTACTTGCCTTTACCTGCATTGGGCGGATGACTTGTGCATACACAGTGTTCCCAGGGGAGCCTGGAGCATCTGTGTTCCTGGGGTAATCTAGGGTGAACACAGAAAGGCACAGCTGTCAGTGGTAGGACTCGGGGCCTGTTCCTCACAGCATCTCGGCAGGTCTTGCTGGTCTCCACAGCACTTCTTTTATTCCCAAAGCAGTTATTTCAAGCTTGCCCTTTCCTTAAGGGCTCTCTCCCCACCTCTCAATCCTTAGTATTCTGGGTTAAACAAGAACTTCCATATGATCTATTTTTAACCTCATTTTTTGGGGGGGTGGAGGTAGAGGTGGTATTCTCATGACTCAAGCGTTTTAGTGACTTTCTCGTGTCAAAACACGAAGGACTAAATACTGCAGTCCATGGGACATTGTTTTCACAGCCCCGTGGGACAGATTGGACTACTTTAGAGACAAGGAATTACAGGCTCAAGAGAGCTTAGTAGACTTATAGAAAGTCTGTCAGGAAACAATGGGATAGGAGCTGGAATGCTTGTTTTCTGACCCCTGACCTTGCGCCATCTCTTCAACAATGGCATCTTGAAACTATCACCCATGGGATGAGGCAAAAAAAAAAAAAAAAGCCTGCATTCATCTATTTATTGCACCTACTTTTTCAGCAGTGACTATCCACTGTCGAAACCTTGGCTGAGTATCAATGGTGCAGTCACAGAGCTTGGTTTTGAGTGTTGTATGCCCAACTCCTATTTCTGCCCCAAACCTGTGGGGTGACAGTGGATGGGTGGTTCATGGATGCTTTCACTGGGATTTATTTTCTCCATCAGAAAGGAGGTAAGTGATCTTGACTTTGCTATAGAAAACGGTGATGTCCCTCACATGTTTGGGAGGAGCTCTACGGGTCTCATGGCCACCAGCCAGCCTCTTGGACACCATAGGGTCCAGTTGAATAGTGATGCTCTGCTCTCTCTCCTCTCTCATTGTTCAGCCCTCTGGCAAGCCCCTCTTCTCTTTCTTTTATCTCTTCCTGTCTGCCTTAAGTTTTGTGGTCGAGAGCTTGGGTGCTCACCTGCATGTTGGCTAGCCAAAGGAAGAAAACCTAGAAAATAAAAGCAAGAAGTAGAAATGCGGGACCAGGGAGACGAGTCTCTATCCCTACTTCCCCAACGGGCATCTTTCCAGAGGATGTAGGCAACAGGTCCCAAATGAAGGGCGGGTGAGCAGGTGGATCCTGAGGCCGAGTCCTGCTTTTCTCAAGGATACCTCTCTTGAAATATTAACAGATGCCTGGCCACACCCAGGGATCATCCCAATAAACTAATTTAGCTAGAGGTTGGGTCCACCCTCCCTTGACCTTTGGCAACCAGAGACCCAAGACTCTAAACACTTGCAGGCTTAGAGGAGATAGAAGAAAGCAGAAGGAAAACTTACCTCTCCTTTTCATGCAAACATAAATGACCACGCCCACAAGGACAGCTATGATTATTGCAGTAATTATAAGCCACTGTGGATTCCAGTAAAGATTAGTTAGAATGCCTAAGAAGAAGAATAAAGAAGTGGAATTTCTTAGGGTACATAAAATGAAGGCTCCATTGAGTTTGTTTCATCTCTTGAGTCTCTTCTGGGATGCCTACAGAGGTATGGTCATTTATATTCCTGTCTGGGGCTCTGGCAGAAGTCCTCAGTGGCCTTGTGGAAGCAGGAGAGGTAGGAACTGGGGGTGGGGGGTGGGGCGGAGGAGAAAGCCATCCTGACTCCTGAGGCCTAGAAGAGGACACCGACTCACAGAGGCGGAGAGTTTTAGAGCCTGCCTGTCTCTCTGCAGCAGTTTGGCCACTCCCATAGCCACAGTCCAGGAAGTCATGTGGGCTGTGAATTCATGCTGTAACACCACACAGCTAATTGAAGCTCCTAGAAAAGACCCATGGTGGCTGGTGTTACCTTTGCAAAGGCTCTGGGCAGAGACAGAGACGGAGAGATTGCTGATAGCGTTCTCAGCTCTGCAGGTGTAATTCTGGTCACTGGAATTCTTCGGGTCCCAAGAGATAGTGAGATTTGGTCCCCCTAAAGAGATGTTCCCTGAGGCCTGCCACCCAACTGAGACAGTAGAATTTGGATTCTCCACAATACAGGCCAGGTGCATCTGGCAGGTCCCATTCTCAAACAGGAGAGTATGGTTGGTGACTTCTAAGTTACTCAGTCGTTCTACACAAAAAGAAAAGACCTTAGTTAAGAACACATGGCCTTGCTCATCAACCTGTGAACAACATCCCTCACTTTCCTGTCTTGTCTTTTGGTGTGTGTACATGTGTGTGTGTGTGATAGGATGTGTGCATGTATGTGCGGGTACATGCTCACATGCATATGGAGGTCAGTGGTTGGTGCTGGGGGCGGATCTTCCTTTATTACTCTCTACCTTATTTTGGGGGGACAGGGTCTCTCACTAAACCTGGATCTTACTAGTTGGTTGAGGATAGCCGGCCAAAAAGCTCCAGGGCCTTTCCTGTCTCTTGCTCTCTAGTCCTAGGATTACAGATGGTTGCCACCACCCCCAGATTTTCCTGTGGATGCTGAGGGCCAATGCTCGCCTTCTTAAGGGATGCTCTTTGAGCATAGAAGAGCTTTGTTACCTGCTCGGAATGACTCTTCCTCCAGATAGCTGCATGGTTTATCCTCTTAACACCAATAAATCATCTCAAATGTTATGTTTTTAATGAGGGCTATTCTGATCACTTCCTCTGAAATGCTTCCTTGGGCCTGGTGTACATTCAGCGATAGAGTACCTGCCTGGCTTACTCAAGGGCCTAGTTTTGGCCTGTAGCACCAGGTCCCCTGCCCTGTTCCCTGGCACCTCTGATCCCCCATGCCTTTTTTCCTTAGCACTCATGGCATACTGTAAGTTTATTTACTAATTAATTAGTTTGTCTTTTGAGATAGGGTCTCTATACATAGCCCTGCCTGTGCTGGAACTCACACTGAAGACCACTCTGCTGGGTCTACTTGGTCTTTGTGGAAAGTGAGACGGGTCAGTCACGTGGGATGTGCCACTACTTATCATTCCCAAGACCACGACTAAGGCTGTGCTTTGTGCTTAGCATCGTGCACACTTCATAGGGCCTTTGTAAGGAGTGAGCATGGAGACCTACTGTGTATGTGTGTGTGTGTGAATAGCATCATTAAGTATTTTGCTTCCATTAACTGTATGCTTCTGATAAAGAGGAAGTGAGGTGACTGGTGTAGACAGCCACAAGACTTAGTTTTTGACTCAGCTCTGCTTGCTGTTTCGCTGTGTAATGTTATCAAATTGCTTTACTTCTGGGCCCCCTTACGATGCCAAATGCCACCCTCATTATGCCTAGACTACAGTGCACAATGGTAGGCATGTCGGATTGAAATATATGGTTTGGATTTTGTTTTGTTTTGTTTGTTAGTTTACACATGGCTAAATGCCACATTTGGACTCACCGAACACCCTCAGAGTATAACTGAAGACGACTGGTTTAGAGTCCTCTGTGGTTATCTGCACGCTGTACTGTCCTGTGTCTGCCATTGTGAGGTTTCTGAGGAGCAGGGAATAGGACTCGGTAGCATTTAGTCGCTCTTTCCTCTGGGGATCAGGGTGTATGATCTGTGGTTTCTCAGACGGATGTAGCCGGATGATGAGGATCGTAGTGACATGCGACGCTTCTCTCCTATAATTCCACACAATGATCATCTTTCCTGCCGGAAGCTTTAGAGGAAAAGTTGCAGACTCCCCTAGGATACCATTCACTGGCTGGGGGGGTAGGCTGCTTTGTGAAACTTCATTCCCTGTAAACACAGAAGGAGAAGAGCCGTCTCTGACCACCTCCGGTCATCCCTGCATCCTTTCTCTTAATTCTGCTAGTCTGTTTAAGCTATTTGGAAGATGACCAGAGGTGTGATGATGAAAGAAAAGGGTTAGAAGTGTTGTGGTGGACAATTACTCTCCCAGTGGCTGCTCCACCTCCAGTGAAATACCTGGCAGTCTTGGTAAATGGGAAATTGATCTAATTAGACAATCCTGACTGATGGGTGGTCTCCTTCTACCCTGGCTGGTCATACTTTTGTCACTTCAGCCTTTGAAATCTTTTGACACCAATCTGTGAGGGATAAGGAAATATATTAACCCCTTGGCACAAACTCCACCCATTGCAACATTTTGTTGATGGCAGTATTGTCACAGTCAGCCATTTATAATTTAATGTTTGTCTATGTACAGTGCTTATACAATCTAGAGAGCAAGTAGCAGGGGTCTATTTACATACAGTTCTTTATATGCATTATTTCATTTGATGTGGATAACAGTCTTTAAGGCAGAGTTTTAAAAAGTCTGCTTATGGATAAAGAGACTGAGATACAGAGTGGTCAACTGACTTTCCTTGGTATGGCCTCTGAAAACCAGCAGAGTTAGGATTCAAACTCAGGCCTTTAAAACATGTGGATAAGTTGCTTGCGTGTATGTCTGTGTACCACATGCCTGGTGGCTATGTAGGCCAGAAAAAGGAGCTGGGTCCCCTGGAACTGGAGTTACAGACAGTTGAGTCGCTATGTTGGTACTGGAATCAAAGCTGAGTTCTCTGAGAGAGCAGCCTATGCTCTTAGCTGCTGAGTCAACTCTGCAGCCTCATTCTTTAGCGTCAATGCCAAATGCTTAGCTTGTGTTACTCTGTTTTCTAGGTCTCTGCTTTCTTGTCTGACTGGCCACGCTGTGATCATTTTCATATGCCAGACTTACCACTTAGCACTCCGCACGGTGTCTGACACAGGGCATGATCTGTGGTAGTGTTTGGCTATCAGTCAACAAATAACCTCGGTGACTTCAACTTTCAAGGAGGAGTTGCATATGTGTGTATATTTGTGGGATATCCCAGAGGGGACATCTCAGGGCTCCTGACACTTACTCAGCTCTTACATGAACTTGCACTTCTGCTTTCTTTCCTGAATTGCCATATGGTTACCAGGCACATCAGGATTGCCATCACACACCCACTTCTGCGTGGCATGTTTTCCATCAGCCTTTTGACACATGGCTATTTGTCATCTCCACCTCTCTTTCCTCTCAGAATCACATGAATAAAATATAACAAGAAAAACTTTGAGTCCAAAAGTGTCCCTCAAGTAGTATCCCTTGTATTTGAAATTAAAACCAAGCTAATCTGTACTATCAGAAATCAGGAGAACGGTTGAGGAAGGACAGGCAGTGAGTAGGAGGCACCGTAAGAGGGGAACTTAGGGTGTTGATAACAGTGCTCTCTGTCTTTATTTGTGTGTGTAGCACACATGCTCTTTTTTTTTTATGACAATTCATTGAAGCTAATAGCTCAGAATTTGTGCAGTTTCTCTTTGCATTTAGTAAGAATAATTATAGCAATGACAACAAAAATCAAACCTAAAAATGTCATTATAATGATCTATAAAGGACTAAGATGATTTGGCCAGTTTCCTTGTCTGGCACACTTCCTATGACTGCCTTCCTGTTTAATTTGCCCCAACTTGGGGAATTCCTTGAGCTGGCTCTGCACTTGTACCTCCCTGGAAGGCACTTCTTCCAGGCATACGCGTGGACGCTCCTTCATCTGCATAATGCCTTCAATGCTAATGTTTCTTTCAGAGATGCTTTTCTGAGATCACTCTTTCCTCACTATCAACCTCTACCACTCCTTCAAGCCACTCTCCACTGGGCTTATTTTTCTCTATGGCAATCAGCATCTAGTATACTTTATACATTTGTAGGGTTTTGTTTTGCTTTGGTTTCTGTTTGATTGTTTTGTCCTCCCTACTAGAAGTGTAAGCATCACACAGGAAAGAGTTTTTTATCTGTCTTATCACGACTGTGAACATGCTTGACTGGTGCCTGGCACACTCACGCAGAGCATCAGATAAATGCATCGTGAAGTGAATGGACACATCCCTGGTGCTCTTTTTGGAAGGTCTTTATCTAGGATGTTGAAGTTCACTTTCTCCGAATAAAGAGATTGGGCTTATTTTCTCAGTGGCCATAGGACTCACCAGGAACTCCCCTCCCCCCCCCCCCCCCCCCTACTGCCCAGCATATTCCTCTCAGTTCTCTTGATTTTTATAGATCAAAATTATTAGGGTTTTTTTTTTTCTGGTTGTGGTTTGGAGACAAGGACTTATACATAGCCCAGGCCAGCCTCAAACTGGCAATCTTCTGCCTTAGACTCCCGAGGCCTAGAATTACAAGCATGTGTCACTATGCCTGGTTTATTCGTTTATTCAAAAAGCTTACTAGTTGGTTAGTTTTGTGCTAATTTAATGGGTAAAAATTTAGAAGTCGTGGCATCCGGACCATTTTTTTTTTTTTTTTTTGCTTCCCTTCGTATACCTGCTTCTGGTGTGGATCTGGGGAATACATATGTTGTTGTATGTGTGAAAAAGATCATCCTGATTCACTGGCTCACTCTCTGCTAGAGAAGGCTGACAGGTGAGTTGCTCTATGGTGTGGTTGTGGGGAATGGCCTGGGATTAGGCTTGCCTTTGCATTGTCCAAGTACCGCTACTGTACCAGCTACATTGAGTACTCCTTTTCTTTACTATAATTATAATATTATTTCCACATTTTTCTTCCTAAATGAGAGCAGGCTTTATGCTTGTTTACTATGTATTCTTATTGCTTAGCACAGTTTCAATTCAATAAAATAATGACCTGATAGAGGTATATATGTGCTCTACGGAAACACAAGTAGTGAATGAGGGACCAGGGCCAGTTGCCAAGAAGCAAGCCACGAGATACAATGTTACAGGAAGATTTTGAACAACAAGAAGGAATTTTCCATTGCTGAGTGATTTGTAAATTTCCTACACGAGTCTGCTTTCTTTGGATTGCTGTTGCTTCGGACTGAAATTATCCTTCATTTTTACATGGCAAGCTGTTACTTTTCTTTGAAGGATTGCTGAAACACCTGCTTGCCTCTGGTTATATTTGTGGAAGTTTTCACTGGTGCAGGGGAAGGAGAAGGGAGCTCATGTTGAGAACAGAGACGTGCATGGGCATACAGAACAGTAAGAGCAGTTCCCTGCACATCTAAAATGAAATAATGACAAAACCAGGTTGGAACCAACAGGCTTATGATACCCGAAGATCAGAAGTTGCTGAGCATGCTCGAAAGACCACCAGGTGACATGGTTTGGCCCAGAGGAAACACGGGATTTTTCTTTTTTCCTGCATTGGGCACTGATGCTTTTCATCACTCTGGACTAATACCTTTCACATGGATACTGATGTTCGGGGGCATCAAGCTGCTCTGCTGGCGTAAATGTGGAAGAGTAGAGGCAGAATAGAAGAGTAGGAGTTGGAAAGATGCTTTACGGTGGCTCTGGTTATGGCAGGCTACATGGCCTTTGTGTGTGTGTGTGTGTGTGTGTGTGTGTGTGTGTGTGTGTGTGTGTTGTAGAAAGCTTACTTTTGGGACTCTATAAACCATCAGAGGACCACTTGAACTATGGGGAAGGTGTCAAAATTATCTGGTGACATCAAACCAGGCATCACGAATGTCTGGCTTAGCTTTATATTTTTGTACAAGTTGGTACAGTGTACACAATGAGAGCTCTGTAGACCGAGACTAGAATGTAGAAAGTCTTAAAGAGTCACTTGAGCCGTGGGAATCTACTTTGTAAAGTATTAGTAATGTAGAATGCATTGGGGAAGCAGAAAAATGTATGGCAAACAGTGTTTCAGGAAGGAGCAGGTAGGCAGAAGATGGCTCTGAAAAAGAATGAAAAGGCTCCAGAGATCCAAGTGTTTCTAACTTAGATGGTTGCCTTAGGTATGTTCATAGCCAAAGGGGGATACAGTGGACTGCTTTACCTCCCAGGCGATTAGTTCAGAGTGAAAGAAAGTGGGGGCTGATTTGTCAAGGGATTTGACAGAGAAAGAAAGAAAAACATAGAGCAGACCTTTTAGGTGGAGTTTGAAGAAGGAAAGGTGGTCATTAGGACTGTAAGAACCCTTGGTAATGGGCTGGAGAGATGGCTCAGCGGTTAAGAGCACTAGCTGCTCTTCCAGAGGTCCTGAGTTCAATTCCCAGCAACCACATCGTGCCTCACAACCATCTATTATGAGATCTTGTGGCCTCTTCTGGTGCTCAGGTGTACATGCAGATACAATATTGTATACATAATAAATAAAATCTTTAAAAAAAAAAAGAACCCTTGGTAAATTTAGAGAAAAGGGGAACAGTGCACGAAGAAAGACTTTAAAAATATGGTGGAAAAGGAATATTTAAAACACAGAGCTGTTTCTGAGGAGGAAGCCAAAATGGTGCTCTGGAGCACAAGTGAGGTGTCAGTTTTGAATGAAGGTGGGTCTCCTCTGCCATCAAAGCAAGCAAGAATGAGACTAAGACATTTATAGGTGAAGGAAGAGATTTAGATACGTCATATAGCTTGATCTTAAAGTTATAAGACCACTGATCTGATATGTCCTGAAGGAAGATATTCTTGGATTATTCACCAAGATAGACTATATGTGAAGGCTAACACAAGTTTCTGAGAATTCTAAAAGCCATCCCCCCAAACCAAACAAAACCAACCAACCAACCAAAAGACTCTTCTTTGACTACAGTGGAATAAAATTAGGAATCAAGAACAGAAAGAACAATAAAAAATGCACAAATAATGTGGAAATTAGACTTCATTGTCTAAAGCAGTCCATTGGCTAAAGAGGAAGCTGCAGTGGAATTAGACTATCTTGAGAGAGGCAGAAATGAAATGACAGCATGCTAAAACAGAGGGGATACAACTTAAGCACAGCACAGAGGAGTGTTTGGAGATATACATGCTTACATTAAAAGGGAAGGAAGATCTCAAGTCAATAATTTAACAACAAGGCCAAAGATATCAGGAAAGAAAAGAAAGAAAAAGAAAAAGGAACAAGGAAAAACATCTTATCCCCTCCCCCAACAGCAGTTCTCAACCTTTGGGTCACAACCATTGGAAAATACATATTTCTGATGGTCTTAGGAACTGAGACACTGCCCAGTAGCAAAATTACAGTTATGAAATAACAACAAAAATAAGTTTATGGTTGGGTGTTTCTAAGACCATCAGAAGTCTGTGGTTTTCAATGGTCATGACCCATAGGTTAAGAACCACTGCTAGACAGAATGTTTGTGGAAAAATCCTTAACAAAATGACAACAAACTGAACAGAACTCTGAGGTTATACTTCATAATTAAGTGAAAGTTATCTCAGAAATATCAGAGTAGTTAAACACACACACACACACACACACACACACAAAACCAATCAGTGCAATTCATGAATATTAACAAGACAAAGAAAAAAGGACAACATCATCTCTTTTGATATAGAAAAAGACTTGAGAAAAACTTAACACTCTTTGAGAATCTAGGTATGAAAGAAAACGTCTTTAACCTAACAAAAAGCATTTATGAAAACCTGTGGTTAACGTTCTACTCAGTAGGTGTGCCTGATAGTTTTATGTCAACTTGACATGAGCTGAAGTCATCTGAGAAGAGAAAACCTCAATAACCCAGGGTTGCAGGCAAGCCTGTAAGGCATTTTCTCAATTAGTGATTGATGGGGAAGGGTCCAGCCCACTGTGCATGCTGCTACCCCTGGGCTGGTTGTCCTGGGTGCTATAAGAAAGCCACGAGGGGCAAGCCAGTAAGCAGCACCTTTTTATGGCCTCTGCACCAGCTCCTGTCTCTAGATTCTTGCCGTGTTTGAGTTCCTGTCCTGACTTCCTTTAATGAGGAACAGTGATGTGGAAGGGTGAGCCAAGTAAACCCTTTTCTCCCCAACTTGCTTTCTGGTCATGGTGTTTCATCACAGCAACAGAAACCCTAACTAAGACAATATGCAAGACTGAATGTCTTCTGGTTAAAACTGGAAGAAGAACATACCCATTTCTACCACGTCTACTCAGTGTTGTTCTAGAAGTTACAGCTAGAGCAAATAGGCAAGAAAAGGCAACAAAAAAGCATACAAACTGTAAAAAAGGAAAACAGTTCCTGGTCATAGATACTATGGTCATATAAACAGAAATTCCTAAAGAGTATATCAAAATAACCAGAGCCAATATGTGAATTTAGCAAAGTCGCAGGTCACAAGATCACACACAAATAAACTAGTTTGGCTAGGTGTGGTGGCTTTAATTCCAGGACTTGGGAGGTAAAGGCAAGTGAAACTCTGTGAGTTCAAGGCCAGCCTGATCTACATAGTTCCAGGACAGTTAAGGCTATATAGAGAGACCCTGTCTCAACAAACAAGCATAAATCCAACAAAAGCTAGTTTGTATTTGTCTACACAAGCAATGAAGAACAATCTAGAGAAAAAAAAAGGGGGGGGGGGACAAATTCCACTTACAATAGTATCCAAAAGAATAATGTCCTGGGAATAGGGCTTCCTCCAGACCCAGCTATTCCACTCCTTAGAATATACCCAGAAGATGCTCCACCACATAACAAGGACATATGCTCAACCAGGTTCATAGCAGCTTTATTCATAATAGCCAGAATCTGGAAACCGCCTAAACGTCCCTCAGTTAAAGAATGGATAAAAACAATTGTGGTACATTTACACTATGGAATACTACTCAGCTATTAAAAACAAGGAAATCCAGAAATTTGTGGACAAACAGATGGATCTAGAAATGATCATACTGAGTGAGTTAACCCAGAAGCAGAAAGACTCATGTGGTATATACTCACTTATAATTGGGCACTAGCCCAAAAGGTATGTCCCATGAAAGCCTTCACTTATCAGGAGATTGGGATAGATGTGAGGACATCCTATTGGGACTCTAGGTAAGAGAAATATAGGAGATGAGGAAATAGAAAGACCCAGAGGGTCCTAGAAACCTACAAGAAGAACATCACAACGGGTGGATCAGGGCCCAGAGGGTTCTGCTCAAACTATTGCCCTAATCAAGGACAATACAAGTAGTAAACATTGAACCCCTACTCTGAGCCAATGGACAGGACATTCTCCACAGTTATGTGGAGAGCGGGGACTGACTCTGACATGAACTCTGGTGCCCCATATTTGACCACCTCCCCTTGGTGGGGAGGCCTGATGGCACTCAAAGAAAGAATAAGCAGGCTACCAAGATGAGACTTGATAGCATATGACCATATAGTGGAGGAGGAGGTCCCCCTCGGTCTTAGACCTAGGGGAAGGGAATAGGGTGAAAGTGGGAGGGAGGGAGGAACGGGAGGATAAAAGTGATGGGATAACAATTGAGTTGTAATCTAAATAAATTATTTAAATAAAAAAGAATAATGTCAATAGGAGCACATGGATTAGTACCAACTGTGGTCCGAGAAGTGTCATCTGTCATGGGCACCAGTTATGCAATGACTCATAGTCAAATGGTGAGAATAAATGATTCCTGTGGGCTCATCCCTAAATAGCACATCTATGTCAACCACACAAGGGTTGGGAAACATCAGGGAAGATGATGTGGAAAGAGTATAAGAGACAGAGAATGAGGAAGGATGCTATGAAATGCTATTTTCTAGACATGACGTTTTAGTTTCACTCATTAACTCACTGCAGCCATGGCCACTTGCAGAAGACTAAGCCAATACAACCAGTCAACATTCCAATAGGCAATGTTAACTGGGACTCAGTGGGTTCCAGAAACAACAGCAACACCCCCATAACAGCTCAGTGCCAGACATGGCTACCCCATATAAGCTATTGGTCAGGGAGGCCTGAGAAGAGTCTCAGATACACAGGCTATTGCAATTGCTCTTGATTGTCCATCAGAACAACATGGTGAGACCCCAAGGCACCACTCATTTTGGATACAGGGTATAGAGAAGTCAACCTCTAACTTTCCAGGACACTTGCCTCCTGCCGGCTAACTTACATAGTGCCAGAAGGTGCTATGCAAGTTGCTAGGGGAGAAAAGGTATCAACGGTCCCTCCCAGTGCTGGACCCTGTATGCGACAACACTGATATGTCGGCAAGATATGCCTCCTGGGTCAGTAGTGGTATGAAAGGTTATGGTGTGTATATGTGTGTGTGTGTGGTAACCAACTACTTTCCGATCAGATATATGGCCTGCTCCACAGGAAGGAATTTGTACCTCCTACTGTAAACCTCTTCAAAAGCCTTTGATGGGAAATGGCAGACTCTGGACAAGAAAGATGGAGCCTACTGTTGATGTTTTGTAAAAGTCTTCTTGAGGAAAAATAAATAAATAAAATAAAAGTCACTAACTGAGGTTTTGGCTCTTACTCAGGAGTTGGCCTTTAATTTGATTGGACAGGGCCACTAAGTAATAAAAACATGGGATCTAGTCATTTTGCTCTGTAAGCTGATTAGCTGCTCACGAGCTGTCCATAACTTGTGGTTTTTTCCCCCCAGAAATTGTTAGAAACTTGACCTACTTAGGCAGAGTAAAAACCTGAAGCCTGTCATGGACTTGGTTTACTCAAGCAAGCTGGGGTCTTTGGGGGAGGGATTTGGGGCTCCTGGGGGACGGTCCCTTCAGTACTGGGTATAAATAACTCTTAGTGTGTTCAGCTGTGAGTGGGTCATTTATACCAGTGTGTCACTAGCCAAGGTCCAGGGATCTTCAAAGAAGAGGGAGAGAAAAGAATGCAGGGGCTGGAAGATGAGAAGGAGAGCTGTGAAATAATACTGACTTCTAGACAGGAACGGGGTGTTACATATACACCAGGGCAGAACAGCCATGGCCACCTGCATAAGAGAAGCCAGTCAAAATTTTACATATATGGCTGCTGAGGGAGAGAGAGTCACGCATTCATATTGATATGGACGACACTAATTGGACTCGGAGGGTCATTAATGGCAGCCGAAATAAAAGAAGAGAAAGGATGACATGAAGCAGAGAAGGAGGTAACGTGGGGTGGAGGTGCTAAGGGGGAATTGGAGATGGGAGTGAATGTAGTTAATGTTCATTGTATAGATGCATGAAATTTTCCAAGAGAACAGAAGTTACTACATAACAAATGAGTCTATTAATCACACGTCAAGACAGCTTTCTTAATGGAAGAAAATCTTTACCAGTTATACATTCTAATTATAGATATTAATCTAGAATATGCAAAGAACTACAAAACATAAGCATCATAAACCAAACAACCTAATAAAAATGGCTGTGGAAGTGAACAGGGATTTTTCTCTCTTTTTTTTATTATAATTTATTTATATTACATCCCAATTGTTATCACCTCACTTGTATTTTCCCATTCCCACCTTCCCTCCCTCTTTTGCCCTATTCCTCTTCGCTAGACCTCTGACAGAAGGGGGCCCCCTCCCTACCATATGACCACAACCTATCAGGTCTCATCTGGATAGCCTGCTTTCCCTTCTTCTGTGTGCCACCAGGCCTTCCCACCATGGGGAAATGATCAAATTAGGGGTACCAGAGTTCACATTAGAGTCAGTCCCCACTCTTCCTACAACCATGGTTGTAAGCTGCCCACTGGTTAGATATGAACAAGGGGTGTAGGTTTAATTTTCAAACGAAGAAATACAGAATATTAATCAATATTTTAAAAATATTGTTCAATACCCTCTCCAGTGAGGGCAATGAAAATCAAAACTATCTTGAGATTTCATCTCAGGCCAACCAGAATGACCAACATGAAGAATACAAATGACAGCAAATACTGGTGAAGATGTAAGGAAACTAAAAATAGAAGTGCCGTATGATCCAGCAATACCATCCTTGGGTATGTACCCAAAGGATTCCACATCCTACCACAGAGCGCCTTACAGCTTTGCTCACTGATACTCTGTTCACAATAGCTTTGGAATGGGTTCACCCTAGATGATCATTCATGGATGAATGAATAATTCAAATGTCATACGAATATATGATGGGATTTTTATTGACCTATAAAGAGAAGTGAAATTATAAAAATTTAAGGAAAATGTGTGGAACTAAAATTTTCTGAGTGAAATAGCCAAGACCTAGGAAGACAAGTGCCATATATTCTCTTATATGCAGTATCTTAGCTTTGAATTTTATTTATTTATTTATTTTTTAAATTTAGCTTCTAATTTTAATTTTTTTTTGGTTTTAGTGCTTAAGCTGAAAAAAATTGATGCTAAGTAATTGTTCAAGTCCATTTACCAAACCAAAGATTTCAGGCAGCTAAAACTCCAGGCAGCTAAATATTTCTAAATGTGAAAAATGAAAGAATTAGTTGCTATCCTTATGATAAAATTAAAAAAGAATATGCTGGGACAAATGGATATCCAGATACAAAACAATGAAGCTAAGTTCTCAAACCAACTTAAACTATAGCTGGGTGTGGTGGCACACGCCTTTGATTCCAGCATCAGGGATGGGCAAAGGCAGGTAGATTTCTATAATTTCTAGGCCAACCAAGACTACAAGTGAGTCTGTCAACAAAACAAAACAAAACAACCCTTCGAACTATGTCGAATATATGTAAGAGTTAAGTCTATAAAACCTGTAGGAGAAAACATAAGGCTTGAGCTAGATATACAGCTCAGTGGCAATGTACTTGCTTAGCTCTCATAGAGCTCCGGACCTGAACTGCAAACAAACAGCCACAGGGGTCAATGTTAACGACCTTGAACTTAACAGTGACTTTTTTAGACATGATACCAAATCCGAAAGCAATGAAATCAAAGGATGTCAGTACACAGCATTGTAACAGCAGAGCCTTAACTTTCTGTTAGATGGGACACAACAGGCCAGCCACTGTGTGCCTTCACTTAGTTGCTCCATAGATGCAGAAACCAGATTGAGGTTGACTAGGAGATGGGGACAGAAATAAATGGAAAATGGGAGGTGAATAATAGCTTCTTTCTCTCCATTGGGTTGGATCCCAAAGACCTGAAACTCAAACTCTACCACTGAGCTACATGCTCTGTCTGGGATTTTCTTTTTGGGTGACGCCTATTTTAGAGCAATATAAGTGATGGTTGCAAAATACATGCTATGTGAATTTCATCTTGAAGAGAAAGGAAGGAAGGAAGGAAGGAAGACAGGCAGAAAGAAAGAAAGAAGAAAAAGAGAAAGAAAGGTTTTAGTGTGAGTGAAGGAAACAACTTGAGCTAGATCTGGAGTGAGAGACCCAAACCCAAGAGGTGTGAGGCATGGAAGGCTAGAGATCACAGTGGTGGGGACAGAACACAGAGCCTGAGTGGTGGAAAGTCACATGTTTTTTGAGCATAATAACAAGATGTCTTTGATGAGGTAAAATAACTGTCTGAATATGCAGATGATTGTTATAAAGAAGATAACGGTGCTTGGGGAGTCATTAGGCCACAATCTGTCAGCACTAGAACAGTTCCCACTTTTGGCTGATAAAATTTCAGTCAGGGCTGCAGAAGGAGGTCAGTGCATGCTTGAGGCTATAATTTGGATCCCTAGCTGCAAAGTAAATGAAAGAAGGGAAGAAGGAAGGAAGGAGAGAGCGCAGAAGGGAGGATTTCCCTTTACTGGTACATCCAACCACTGCTCTCCTCTGGGCCTCAGAGACCCTGTGTCTGTTTCCTTCCAACGCACCCAAAGAGTTAGCTCTTACTTTTGTCTGACACCGACTGCAGTGTGACTACATTTCAGAACCTTGCTGCTAAAGGTACAGTGCTTTGACAGGCAGCAGTGATATCACCTGGGAGTTTGTTAGAGCTGCAGGGTCACAGCCTCCTCTTAGAGAGTCGTCATTCCAATAAAGCCCTCAAGCTATGTGTACATTAAAGTTGGACAAATTCCTACGGAGAAAGAAGAGAGAGAGAGAGATAGCAGAGATTCACGAAGGTGCCCGATTTCATTTTTATAACTGATGTTTTGCTATATTAGGCTTTTTGTATTTTGCTTTGTTGTGTAGCCCAGTTTGCCTCAGCATCCTAAGCTGGGATTGAAAACTTGCAGCATCACACCTGGATGTCAGGCTAATTTTTGCTAGTCTCTATTAATTATATGCACTAAGAGGTTTCATTATTTTTCATACATGTATATATTTTGGTTATTTTTACCCGCATTACCTTCTCTTGGCCCCTTCCTACTCCTGTTGAGCTCCTTCTAAATTAATCCATCTTTTTTTTTTTTTTTTTTTTTTTTGAGACAGGGTTTCTCTGTGTTAGCCTTGGCTGTGTCCTGGACTCTCTTTGTAGACAAGACTGGCCTCAAACTCACAGCGATCCACCTGCCTCTACCTCCCTGAGTGCTGGGATTACAGATGTGAGCCATCACATGGGTAAGTGCTTTTCATGTACAGGGGCAAAGACACCTTACAAGTGGTCACACTACCAAGGAAAATGTCTCTCCCTCCCCAGCCAACCACTAACTACTTATAGGTCCTGAGACAGGGGCGGGCGTGATTGGTTTCTTCCATCTGTGTGACAGGATGTTGTTGGGTTTAATCTTGTGCACAGTCTTGTGTGGGTAATCACAGGTGCTGTGTGTTGAAGAGCGCAACTGCCATGTCACATGGTAGGTTAGTTTTGTGCCCCCCCCCCCCGTAAGGAAATGAGTTAAAAGCAAACGAAGGGGGCTGAGGTGATGCATAACTTGGCAAAGTGTTTGCCATGTAAGCAGGGTCATCTGTGTTCAGATCCTGAGCACCCGGAGTTAAAAGCCAAGTCAACCGATCCATTGCTGTCACCTCAGCACTGGGGAGGCAGGAGGATCTTTGGGGCTTACTGACCAGCCCTCTGCCTAGCCAAATGAACACGCTTCAGGTTCGGTGAGAGCCCTGTCCCAGAAAATAAAGGAGCAGTCATGAAAGATACTCAATGGATGTCCCCCCCCCCCCCCCCACATTTGTAAGCACACGGGAACAAGTAAACATCTGTGCATGCACACAAAAAGGAAACAGGACTGGGTTTTCAGTATGATTTATCTTTGAGCTAAGTTTCTTAAACGGAGTCAGGATGAGTCCCTGCTACTTGGACACTTGTAGTGAGTCATTTTCTCCATTTTCTCAGAGAGTATCTGTCTCTTCGTCTGACTTACCCTGCAGTCTTGTCTTTTGTCAATCACCCCAAATACTTCCCTGCTGTATTTTCTTCTCTCTCCCACACTTCTTTGACTCCTCTTTTCACATACTTTTCACCTATTCCAGAAAGTTCTTCCTCAGCACCCCATCCAGAGCAGTTCCTCTACTTTTGGTGCCCTTCTTAGTTTTACCCTAGAACCAGACTCTTCACTTTCCACCCTGGTAAGCAAGGTTCCGCTCCACTATGTGTGTGTGGGGGTGTGTGTGTGTGTTTCTGGCCACCTGCATCTATCTCCTGCAGAGTCAGTTAGCCTTGTCTTTCCCTTTGTGCCCCTCCCCCACAGCTGTGTGGCAGTTAACTGTTACTTAGGCTCTGTTGCTTTCTTTCTGCACCTTCAGATTGGTGACGGAGCCTGATATTTCACAGGCTTTTTTTTTTTTTATAACAGGAATCCTCAGAGATATGGAGAAGAGATTTTAATATAAGGACACTCAAAAAGTATTCAGTTTTATAGAGGTGAAAGTGAGGTTAAAAAGCTCAAGTCTCAGCCAAGCCTTTAGTCCCAACACTTAGGAAGGCAGAGGCAGGCAGATCCCTGTGAGTTCTAGGCCAGCCTGATCTACAAAGCAAGTCCAGAACAGCCAAGGCTACACAGAGAAACCCTGTCTCGAAAAACCAAAAGAAAACAGCAGCAGCAGCAGGAGCAGAAACAACAAGAGAAAAAACTCAAATCCTTGGTCAGTTCCAGGCCAAGACATCGCAACTTGGATGGATGCAAGTAAAATAATTCTCATAGTTTTTCTTCATTTTATATGTATTTCCCAAGGTTCTGTTCTCCTCTTTTCTCCTTAGTTTGGCTTAGTCTCTATTCTCAGCATGAGCCTTGTGGCTCAGTTTCCAGCTGCTTTCAGGAAATCTCCTCTTGGCTATTGCACCGATGTCATAAAACAGATATATCCAAAAAGGAACTTATCTTCCTCCTGTGGCTGGTCCTCCATCCTAACTCTGTCCCTATCTTTGACTGTCCAGTCTGCAACGCGACATTATATGTCTCTCTCTTGAGTTCTTTTTTCTTATTTCTTCAAAAATATCTGTCATCATTCAGTGCACATTTTACTTGTTTATAGTTTATCTTTCCTGCCGAGACATTAATTCCACAAGAACAGAAATTTTGCTGACTTAGGTGCTGATGTAGTTCCTGAAACTTCTACAGTGCCAGGCATTCAGTAGTCATTTAATGAATGGTTATCAGATGACTTAATGAATCTTTCCTTCCTCTTATTTCTGTTGTAAACTAATCGAATTAGTTCTGTATCTACAATATGTCTTGATTTGTGTATGTGTGTGTGTGTGTGTGTGTGTGTGTGTGTGTGTGTGTGTGTTACTGACAGGTTTAGTCAACCTGTTTGCTTTTCTTTTTGTTTCGTTTTCATCTTTTTGATGGCTAATAAAAATTTGGCAAGTTATTTACTTTTAGTCTCAGTTCCTTGTGTCTACGTACAGTTATTAATAGAAGAAATTCACAGACATGCCACAAGACTTCTAAATACAAATCATGCTTAACATGATTTGCTCAGGCTTTTTCCTTTTTCTGGCTTTGCCCATTTTCTGGAATAAAATAAATGCTTGCTAATTTTTTTCCTCGATGGACTCCTCGGGCATAGGTCTGAGTTAGCAGCCTTTGTTTGATCTCTACTGTGACACCACTTCAGCCCAGATGGACACTGTGTGATGTCTCAAACATGATGTGAGCCTTCTTGCTCTCCGTGTTACAGGGAGCAAGGAGAAGAAGAAGCAGGCTCAGTTAATCCCTTCCTAACTGCAGCGTAAAAGCATTGCTGGGTTTCCAATATTTGAGTGTAGAGTGAGGCTCAGAAAAGATAACAGATGCCCCTGAGTTACACAGGATCATAGTAGGTAAGGCCTAGAAGACTGTCTTCTTCTTCTTTAACTTATCTTTGTGCCACAACATGCTGGTCACAAACAGTCTTGACTTACAAAGACCCATGCCCCAGAAAACACTTCCCTTCTAGACAGCCCGAGCTGAAATGTTTGTGCTAAAGGGGTCCCATGGCAGTCTAAGGAAGCGGCTTGCTATGAACCACGAACCATGAACCACTGAATTTCCTCCGGCTCCGAAAAGAGAACCAGGCACCTCGATTTAGATGACTTAGATTCAGCAAGCCTTGCCAAAGAAGAAACTCGCTCAGAGACAACAGTCCAAAAGAAGAAACTCGTTCAGAGGCAACAGTCCACAGACATTTACCTGAGCCAAGGCAGAAGACCAGTGGGAGCAGCCAGACCATCCTCTGAGAGCCCGAGTCAGATGCTGGTGCCCTTGACACAGCCATTCTTGCATAAGCTTGTCACTGAGACTTCCTTTTCCTCTAGTGATGAGCGCTCTTCCTCTAAGTTAGCAAACCTTTGTTTATCAATTTTTTTAACAGCACACTTTGTGTAAGTTAAGACTGCTAGCAATGGAGGATATGGAGCCTGAACTGGCCATTTCCTGTAACCAGGCAAGACTTCCAGTGGAGGGACTGGGACACCTGCCCAGCCACAAACCCTTCCATCCACAATTTGTCCTGTCAGCATGATGTACGAAAGTAAAGGAGGTGCAGAATTGTGGGTGTGGCCAAGCAATAACTGGTCCACCTTGAGACCCATACCACGAGAGGGAGCCCACTCTGCTTGGAGAGTCAGGAACCAGAGGCTGGATTGTCCAAAGACACAATCTGAAAAAAAAAAAAAAAAAAAAAAAGAAGAAGAAACGAATTGCTTCCTAATGATTATTCTTCTATATTCATAGACAGGAACCTGGCCCAATTGTCATCAGAGAGGCTTCATTCAGCAACTGAAGAAACCTGCAGGGACTCACAGCCAAGCATTAGGTGGAGTTCAGGGGGGAACCCTGTGGAAGAGGTGGGCAGAAGAATTGTAGAAGCGAGAGGGGTCAAGGACACCTCAAGAAAACCCACAGAATCAACTAACCTGGGTTCATGAGGCTCACAGAAACTGAAGCAACAATCAGGGAGCCTGCATGGGTCTGACCCAGGCCCTCTGCATATATGTTAAGGTTGTGTAGCTTGGTCTTGTGGGACTCCTAACAGTGAGACTGGGAGCTGTCTCTGACTCTTGTCCTTTTCTTTGGGACCCTTTTCCTCATACTGTGTTGCCTAGTCCATTCTTCATATGAGGGAGGTGCGTTGTTTTATTGCCACTTGATACGCCATGTTCAGTTGATGTCCCTGAGAGGTCTGCCCTTTTCTGAAAGGAAACAGAAAAGGAGGGGAGGCGGGGGGTGGGGGGGTGTCAGGCATGGGGGGTAGAGGTAGGGAAAGTGTGTGTGTTGGGGAGGAAAGGTGTGTGGGAGGAGGGACTGGGAGGGAAAGGAAATACCTTGTAGAATTTTTTTAACCTTATATAATTTTAACTTAAAAATTTTAGGGAGAGTTGTAACCTGACCTATTTATGTATTTGAGAAAATGTTCACCTTGTCCATGGCATCTTCTGTAATGTCTGCCAGATTTTACTGGTTTGCACAGTTGCTCAGGGTTTTTTTTTTCTGTCTTCTGTAGTTCAGGTGATTGATGTGCTGGAGGCTTGCTCTCCAATGTGGTGATGCAGAAGGGTGGTGGGACCTCTGAGAAGCATGTCCTAGTGGGAGACTATCAGGTCATTGATGGTCTCTGACAGGGGAATTTCCGGTATGCAAATGCCTTTGAACCAGCCACACGCCTCCACCCACAGAAAGCCCCTCACCCATGCACCTGTAAGTAACCCCAGTGAACTAATCTACACTTGTGTGGCTGTTTCTCTGTTTTGTTGTCAGTGCCTTATCTGGGGTGACTAGAGATACTTGTTCAAATCTCCCCAGAAAAAGTCACAATTGGTGCCTAGACTGGGAGAAACAAGACAAAGAAGAGCATGAGAGAGAAGGGTTCACGTGACCCCTGCCTGTGGGTGAGACACAAGAATGGCGACTGATCCAACGGAAGATGGAGGATTCAGGCAGCAGTCCTGATATCATTACGCTTCCCTGTTGGTATATGAGACCATGTGCCTCCTTGCTGGAGTGTGTGTCACGCATAAGACATGCAACTGAAGCTGAACCGCTTTGAGGGGAAACCCAGGGGGGCTGCCTTCCTGTGCGGTATGGTTGGCATATCCCTTTTATGAATGTGGTCTGTCACTCAAGTACAGGAATGTCCCCAAGGTGGCTGATGGACTAGAGACTCTATTGTAATTTCTGAAAGTGGCACATATGGCGTGTGATTTTAAGCAGGTCATGGAAATAGTCCTTTGGTCTTGGCTGGATGCCCTAAGAGATGTAACTGAGGCTGAGATTTCTGCCCAGAAGGAATTGCCAGCAGGAGAGAGAAATTTCGATAGAAGAGGCACACAAATGCTCTCCTCCACATCACCTTATAAAGTGACAGGAAAAGGAAGAGAAAGGAGGATGGCTTTACCCCCCTTTCAGTTAGTGAAAAAAACTTCATTAGTCCTAGTAGAGAGAGCCCTTCCTGGAACCCCAAAAATCTTGACCCATGAGAAGAATCAGACAGTGAGGAATGAAGAGATGAGGAGGAAATGATAGAAAAAAACCCCTCAGGTTAGAACACTGTATAGTTTGGAGCTGCTAGTACTGGGAAAACTGGGAGAAAAGGGATTGTTTGAGCAGACTGTTGGGGAACTGCTAAAGGAAGAACATTTGGGAAAGAAATTAGATTCAGGTCTCTCTCTCTCTCTCTCTCTCTCTCTCTCTCTCTCTCTCTCTCTCCTTCTTTTCTCCTATCTAGTGTTAGGGAGTGAAACCGGAAGAGGGGCTGAGTTGAGTGAAGGGTGGGAAAAAGAAGATCCTGTGAAATAGCAAAGACAGGCTACAGAGATTGCTCAGGATGGGGTTCTTTTAGAAGTCAGGGATGGGTGATGGAGGTGGTCTGGAAGCAGTCTGAACCCTGTCTGGTACAACAAGGAGCTGGCTCAGTAGTGGGCGTGATAGATGACACCACTGGTTTGCTTTCCCTTGCCTAAAGCAGCCCCATGGAATCTATCAGGGTTGGGAAGATGTGTAGTTGCCCAGGAGGAGGAGATTGGATGACATGGATTACAATGATTAGAGATGATGAAGATCCAAATAAGGTGATGTCCCCATCCATGTATCTAAATTGCATTTTGAAAAAAGCAGTTGAGACAGTGATGGAATACTTTTTATGCTATGTCTCTAACTTTAAAAATATCACTTTAGCCAGGTGATTATAGCATACAACTTTAGTCCCAGAACTTGAGAGGCAGAGGCAGGAGGATCTCTGTGAATTAAAGGCCAGACTACTCTACAGAATGAGCGTCAGGATAGCTGGGACTATACAGAGAAACCCTGTCTCAAAAGCAAACCAAACCAAACAAACACAATTTAGATTGAATGTCAAAACCAATTAGCATTTGCTTAGAAGAGACAGCAATGGACCTTTAGAGGCCCTGTTCACTCTCTGTAAAAGTTTTCATTATGTAATCCTAAACTTTGTGTGTCTTACAAATTTAGAAAAGCAACTAGAAGAACAGTAAAAAAAAAAAAAAAAAAAAAAAAAAAAAAGAGTAGTTGAAAAGCTTGAAGGAATGTACCCTATGTGGGTGGGGGAAAAGCATTTCTAGAAACACGAAGTTGTTGGGTTAAAACAATATGCATGACAGAAGTGGATTACCTCTCTGAGCAATTATTGGTGAGAAAGGCCCATGAGGACCCTATAAAATATGGGCTATAGCCACTGCTGTCAACTGCATGTCAGAACTACATGCTAAGTTTCTACAACTGCAGACACTGTATGCTTTGGTTGCAGGCAGTTAAGAAATCAAATTTGAACTAAGTTGAAAGCTCATTTCTTGTTGGCCAGCTTTTGTAGTACTTGAAGGAACTATGTAGGATTGTGGAAGAGATTTGTGACCAACAGGCCTGCTTCACTATGGACATTGTGTGCTATACTAGTGACATGTCAATCAGAATATGCCTCTGATTCAATAGTGGCATGGCTGTTGTAGGCACAACCAATTGCTTTCTGCTTGGATTTGAGGCCTATCTTACAGGATAGAGCTCATATTTGGTAATGTAAGCCAGGGTAAGATCTGTGATTTGGAGATTATAGGAGTGAAGGAAGCTACTGTTGTTTTGTTAAACTGGTATTATGTACCTCTTAATTTGCCTTCTAAATATTCATGTGTATATCCACACATTACTGCAGAATTTCTTTTTTCCAGTACCTAATCCTGGAGAAGTTGACAACCAGTCAAAATACTGAGAGTAAGTGACTTTTGCTGTGGAACAGTGCCGCAGTATGTAGCCATGAATGAAAGAGAATACCCAGATGTCATTATTGTCCCTTCAAGAAGCACTGTAGAAGAGAGGCCAGAAAGAATGCAGCAGCTGCAGGAAGGAGTGGAGTTGCTGCACAGCTCTTTCCTCTAAACGGAATGATTCCTTCCTGCAGGAAAGAAGGAGGTTCAGAAGATTAAGGAAACTCACCAAGAGCACATAACTTACAAGGTTTAGGAATAGCATAAAAACTTATAAGACCCAGAAAACCCATCACCAACTTTAAAGAAGCAGCAAACAACTGTGGTAGGAGAGGAGAGTCTTCAGTGGAGATTCCTGCAACTTGTTCAGGGGACTTCAGTGATGATGCAGCTTTCGGGTGTTAACAACCATGCCTGGGTGGGCTTTTCAGTGATGCAGCCATCTGCCTTTGAGTCTCCTAGGCTTCTGTAAGCAATCCATCACCTGTGCACCTGTGCAGTGACTCTTTGCCTCACCAATCTAGCTTTGGGCGAATTGGCTTTATCAGTGCACTATCTGGGAGGAATGGATGCTTTTGTATAGCTCTCCAGGAAAAGTCACTTAACCCTTTGATAGTACTTAAGTACACTCACTGATTTGATCTATTTCGGTGAATGTATGTTGTAGCGGCTTTTGCTACTTTGTGGGTTCTTCTTTTTCCCACCCTTTGTTGCCCCAATTTTACCCCCTATCACTAGATAGGAGAGAAGAAAGGATAGAGAGATATCTATCTATCTATCTATCATCTATCTATCTATCTGAATCTAATTAATTTCTTCTGTTTTTTTCCTTGCTTGTAGCTGGTCTTGGCTACTTTGTGAGTTCTTCTTTTTCTCACCATGAATCTAATTTCTTTCTTCTTCTTTGAGCACAACTACTAACAAACTGCAACCAACTTCCCTCAATGACCACCAACCACCAACCTCAACTCTTGGGGCCCTAGAAAGTTTTATACCCTCTAAAAATTCTGCAGCTGGTAAAATCATGCCTTGGCTAGAGCACAAGGCAAATCCTAGGCAGCTTCTGTGAAGCAGCCCCATAGCCCCACACCTGGGATTAAAATGAAAACATACTCTTACAATACTTCTGTGTATTTTTTTAAAGAAGCCAAAATTGCAGAATTGTCACTACAGTATGTAAAGCAAAATCAGCGAAGAGAAATGAATGCACAAGCTATGTGCTGACAAGATGGCTCATGAGAGAAGGCCATTTGCTGTCAAGCCTGATGACTTGAGTTCGATCCCTGCAGGACCATATTGTAGAAGGAGAGAACTGACCCCCATGATTTCTACATGCACTGTGACAATTGTGTGCCTCCCTTACACAATAAATACAATGAAAATATAAAAAATAAATAAGGGGGGGGGCAAGGGACAAAGCCACTTTCAATTCAATGCTTCAGGACACATCCTCAGGCCCTGAAGGTTTTGTGGGAATCATAGCCACCCTGTCTTTGTCTAAAACCCAGTGCCTTAGTTCCTTTCTTCAAAGTGGTAGTATGGGTAATAACTGTCCCATTCCCTACTCTCAGACTCTAAGTGTTTTGTGGTTTCAGATGGCGTAGGGCTTGTACTATGCTGACTGTCTTTTGTTGTTTTTAGCTAGTTCATTTCTTTCCTTGGGAAAAAAAGACAGACAAATGAAAAGATGCGTTATAGGACAGTATTTATTATGTTTACTTGATGAAGTGAAGCCTATAGCCCAATGCTTCAAACACTTACAAAGTAAAATTTATAGATAAGGAAATTTACAAAGCAGTGAAATAAACAGAGGCATGAAGACAGACATTGTGTCACTAACTTCTGAGGCAGGTGAGTAGCATTGTTTATTGTCATCAAGCATAATCTTTTTGTTCATAATAAACTAATCTAACAAAAATCAATTTGATGACTTAATATTTGGTCCTGGAGAACTCAAAAATAGAGTAAGATAGATTCCTGACTCAAATTAATTCACTGACTAGTCAGAGAGACAGTCAAGAAAATATAACAGCTATATAATGGCCACAAGCTGTGGCGAGTGCTGCCATTATGCATGTAGGTATGAAATGCTGTAGAAGCAAAAATAAAATGATGTATAATTAGCTTTGGTTGGGGAACTGGGACGGATAACAAAGAGAAGATACTTAGTTTGACTGTGAAGACAGCATGATATGGAAAAAGGTGTGTGTGTGTGTGTGTGTGTGTGTGTGTGTGTGTGTGTATGTGTGTGTGTTTGTGTGTGTAGGGGTATGGAAATGCTTTGGCAACTCATGGATCCATGACAATTCTGTGTGATCGGAACTAGATAAGAGCAGGACTCTAAGCCTTTGAGGTAGAAAATTCCAGTAAGGAAAGAGGAAATTAAGTTATAGCTTTTTATGCGTCATTCAGGTAGCACAAGACAAGGTGAGCTGACATGCAGAGGACGTATGCTTCAGAATTAGGTAGATAGAGGGAGATGTGCTTGAGAGGAGGCACGAGGAGGACTTGGGACTGACCAAATCCAATAAAAGGGGAATTGTGATGGCAGGCTGAAGGAAGTGTCGAGCTTTTGACTATTCGGTTAAATGGGCAACTGAGCCTTTCTGTGATTCCCAGCTGCTTAATCCACACAGGATGACGTGTCTACTTCAGAAGGAAGATGGGTTTTGATGTTTCTCGAGAGCTTCCAGTGACTTATGTGCAGAAGAGCACAGGGAGTGGCACATGACGAGCACTCAATCAATGCCAGTGTTTATGCTTACCTGGCACAGGGGAAGCAGAAGAGCAAGGTGGGGAGGTAATGAAAGACTCAGTTCAGTTTGGGGCCCAGTAAGTTAGAGGTGACTTTTGACATCTACAATAAGATCACAGTTGGAGAGAAACAAAAGTGGAAGGGTTGAGACTGGCGCATGTTAAAGAAATAGTCTTGACAGATGATATATACGAAGAAAGAAACTCAATTTCTCATTTTCAAAGACACAGCCATATTTAGGTCAGAGACTTGACCCGCCTACACTCAGAGACTCATACAGGGCTCTTCAGGATGGACTGGACCATCAGCCAGCAAAAGTTCAGAACCATCACAAATTTCCTCATGTATTCATTTTCAAAAAAATTATTTATTCACTTTACATCCCAATTGTAGCCCCCATCTCCTTCCCATCCGGGTCCCACCCTGCCTCCTATTTCCTCCCTCCCCTATTCCTCAGATAAAAAAAGAGTCCTCCCCAGCTCATCAAGTCCAATTAGGACTGAGCATGTCCTCTTCCACTGTAGCTTGGTGAGGCATCCCCACTTGGGCGTGGTTGGAGGAAATGATCAAAAAGCAAGCAAATGAGTCCATATCAGAGACGCCTCTGCTCCCCTTGCTAGAGGATGCACATGAACCATGAGCTGCCCATCTGCTACATCTGTGTAGGGGTCTAGGTCCAATCTATTGATGGTCCTTGGTTGGTGCTTCAGTCTCCTCAAGCCCATCTGGGCTCTGGTTAGTTGGCTCTATTGGTCTTGTGGAGCTCCTGTCATTTCCAGGTCCTTCTCCCAATCTCCCCACTTTTCAGCAAGACTCCCTCTGCTTTGCCCAATGTTTGGCTATGAGTCTTTGCATCTGTTTGGATCTGCTGCTAGGTGTAGCCTCTCAGAGGACAGCTATGCTAGGCTCCTGTCTGCATGCATAGCAGTATATCCTTAATAGTGTCAGGGGTTGGCTGTCTCCCATGGAGTCTTCATGTAGTCTTAAAATAAACCTCTCAAGGGCTGAAGGCCTCTGCTCTTTATTTTGCCTCATTGAGCTAGAGGTCAAGCCTTCTGCTAACTACTATTTGTCAAAATATCTGAACACTTTAGTATATTTTGAAAAAAATCTCAAAGGCCTTTCATATTAGTGAGCAGTGCAATCCTCTAAATTTTTACCTCTTCTGTTCCTGTTATTTTTATGATGTTAATGACGGAAATACACACTGTCCCCCTCATCTTCTAAAATCTCACCAGAAATATACATGACAATGACTCCTTGTTTTCTATGAAAGCAACTTTGCCCAGGTGCAATCAGAAAGGTCTTCTTTAGTTTGATGGACAGTGCAGTTAACCACACTACCATAGGATTAATGTGTCAATATATTTACATCTATGTCCTTCTAGTAGCTTTAAAATAAGAATCTATGCAATTATTCATTCAGCAGGTGTTTGGTGACCCATCTATTATGCAAAAATGCCATATGTGTGCTGTGTCTGAGGCCAAGTGTCAGGTGTTGCGGATCCGCAGCAGGGAAATGGAGGCCATGTGTCAGGGTGTAAATGCATGGATCTCAAATTCAACTCCTGTCTTCCCAGCTTCCTGATTTTGTGAACATGTCTATTCCTTTAGTCTTAATGCAAACTAGAAGAATTAGTTTTCTACTTTCACAGGGCTGTTGGTATTTACAACAATATACAATGTATTAGTGGTTGACATGCAAAATAAGTCCTCAATGAACGGTTACAGTATCTTTTCCTTGCAAGAGCTCTTCACTTCATTTTCATTGTTATTTAGATATATCCCCTATATTCTCTGTGTCTTTGAGGAGACGGGTATATAGACTGATGTGTGCAGGTGGTGGAGGGAATAGATGGGGCCTGTAACAAAATAGCCTTAATAGTCCTTGTTACCAGGACTTTGTTAAAAGGACCCAGGACTTTACTGTTTTCTGCCATATTCTTATAGTAACACTTCATTTAATGATCCCAACCAACCCTGCTAAAGCAGGAACTGTTGTAATATTGATAAAAAGGCCACCACACAACATATTTGTGATAAGAAGACTTATTGTAGAGGGAAGGAGGGGAGAGAAAGAAGAGAGAAGGGGCGCCCCAGGAGGACAGAGGGAAAGAAGCTGAGGAAGTGACAGAGAGAGCAGGCAGGGGTGGCAAGTGGCCTATATCCTGGGCCCTGGAGGCCATGGCAGGTGATGACATCAGCGGTTGCTAAGCAACCTAGAGACAGGCTAATGGAGCTGCTTTTATGCTAACAGGTACTATTAACTATTTTTATTTTACAGATGGACAACTCAAGGCACAGGAAGTTGAAGTTACTTGCTCCAAGGCCACTGGGAAACTAGGTTTTAGATTTAGGCACTCCAACGTCAGAGCCCATGTTTCTGATCACAATATTTTCTTCTGTTTGTTTTTGTTTTTCGAGCTTCATTTGTACCCAGTAGAGAAAAATCATCATTTTGGGGAAAGGTATACAAATATTGGGACATTCAGGAAAAAATTGAGCAGAATAGGTATAAAATTTGGAATAAACTAGCTCAGTCATTTCTCCTCACCAAGGTTTAGCTAAGTTTGCTTTCTGTTGACACAACCCAGACCACACAGGCTTCTTTATGTCTGTAGCCTTTTTCCAAGGAGGCCCAGCCAAACTCTCTCATGTGAGCTGTCTTGTTTATGGTAATTTTTAAAATAAAAAATATCTTAAATAAGCTCAGTTTTCTCCCATTTTTTGAGTAACGTGAATTGCAACTTTTCATTTACTTAGTGGAGTGCCCAGTGAAGCCTTGTGTCTGTAGAGGCAGGGTCTTGGATCACCAGCACCTTCCACTAGAGGGCACTGTGTTGGAGAGCTCAGTATTGCAGGGGAAGGCACACTGTAGGATGGTGAGGACTCCTATTGGAAGTACACTTTGATTTTTATTGACCTATTGGTCACACTCTAGTTCTTTAAAAGGGAAAATAATATAACTATTTTTTTTATAAGACTCTGAGAACTGAGCCCTAAGAAGGGAGTGGATAGCTTCCATCTTTACAAATCACAAGATTCCTAGAATAGAGCACAGGTTGGTCCTGAGTCTCAAGGCCACCTTTCGAATTCCCATGCTTCCAACACGGGATGTAGTTAGTGTCTTGTAGGCTGCCTAGAGAACTCTTGCCTCTGGTCTTTTACACTTGGCATGGTACGCTAGAGCTTTAAGATGCTGGGAATGTTAGTGAGCTGGTTAGAGAGAGGAAAGGACAAGCAGGAGAAAGAGATTTGTCCGGGAGGGAGCCCTCAGCTCAGCTCCAGGACAAGGAGTAGGTCTGAGAAACTCTGTTCTTGTCTCCACCCTTTATGACCCAGCCTCTTTACTCCTTTCTACACGTGTCTCTCCAGGGCACAGGCTCGTCATGCCCTGCTTGCCACTTCAGCTGACCTCATGTGCAGGCCATGTTCCAAGGAGAAGAAAAGTGTAGCTTTGTTTGTCCTAACAAGGGAAGTCTCATGTAGCCTAGACTGGCTTTGAATTGGTTGTGTAGATGAGGCTGGTCTTGAGTCCTCTTGCCTTTGCCTCTTCAGTGCTAAGATTATAGCGTTCATCACTGCACCTGGCTTTAGCTGGCCTCTTAGTTGGTTTCTCGAAAAGTCTTTTTCTACCAAATTCCCTCACATTAAGGCTATATATGATGTTTGTACTTCATGATTAATGTTTAGTGTAATCTGGTTCCCCCATGTCTTTTAGCTTCTATCAATCCTTACTTTCATTGTATGCCTTCTTCTGAGTTGGCAGGTCACTTGAATTCTATTCAACAGCATTCATTACTCTCTCGTAGGCTACACTGTGGTATGTTTGGTGCGGCAAATGCAAGTGGGAATTAATAAATAAAAGCAACAGATTTTTAAAAGAGTTGTGTTTGTCACAGAGAGGAAAACAAAAAATTGCCTTTTCTGTAAGTCAGAATGAATTGAGTTAAAGTGAAAGAAGGACCCATGGGGAAGAAAAAGTGCAAAACCTTAACTGTTTGATGCAGGGAGAGCTTCATAAAGAGGGAATCAGAGAGAATGCAAATGGACAGGGTTGGGGGTTTTAATTGTGAAAAACAAGATATGAAATATGCACCACACAACAGATATGATAGGGAGAAGTTTATTATATGAGCATGGGGGTGAAGGAAGGGGGGTGCTCCAGAGAGAGAGAGAGAGAGAGAGAGAGAGAGAGAGAGAGAGAGATGGGTTTGTCCTTTTAAATAATCTTGGGGAGGGGCATACCTATGGCAGGCACCTAGTGACATTATAGGTTGATATACAGACTGCGACACTATGCTAACATTCTTCCCTTTTCCTATAATTAAAAAAAAGAAGACATTGGATTGTTTTTATGTAAGGTAGGTTAAAGTATATAAATGTAGGTTCATTGGAAGCAGCTCTTGGCTACTATGCAAGGGGAAAATGAGAGAGAGAGAGAGAGAGAGAGAGAGAGAGAGAGAGAGAGAGAGAGAGAGAGAAAGCAACAGCAACATGTCCAGATTATATGGTGAATGAGAAGGAAAAGCTCTGTTTTGGAAAGTTCAGGGTAGAGGGCAGGCTGTGTCAGCCAGGTCCTGCAGCAGACACTCCCGAGGAATGATGGGAGAACCTGGAGCTGTTTGCCCTGGATCTGAAGCACACCATTTCAGGCTTTAGTAAATGGAAAAAGAATGAAGAAATCAATGTCTTTGACTGCTTCCTGTAGAAATTAGGGCAGCAACAGGGGGTTAAAAGGTGGCAATGTAGGCCAAGTCCAGGAAGAGCAGGCTGTTGTATTTGCTGTCCAAGGTCTGAGAAATTCTGCAGCTAGGAGGAGTAATGTAGGTCAAGGTAGGAGGAATAATGCAGGTCCAAGTGGCATGATCTGTGCGGTTGGGCTGGAGGACTTGTGGATAGCTGCTTTGATGGTGTCCTGGATGTAAGAATATAGCAGCATACTGGACCATATACAATGGGCAGAAGGCAAAGTTAGTAGGTCAGAGAGAAAAATTCCCTTTAGCTGTACATTTGAAATTCTTGGGAGAGCAAGCAGAGACAGAAGTTTTGGAGTGAAGAAGGGAAAAGCTTGAATGTAGGGAGCTTGCTTTCATTTTACTTTAGGTATATATTTGACACTTTTGGGAGGGCAAAGAAGAGAAAAGGTTTGAACATGGAGGAACTGCCTTCCATTTTACCTGATTGCTGGTGGTAGGTAAAAAGGTCTCAGTTTGGATCTAAGTATGGTTGTAAAGGCATGTAAGCTTAGACGCCCTTAATGTGGCTGTAGGAATTTGAAATTGTCCCGAAGATATTCCAGAGGAGCTTGGGGGTGCGGCGAATGGACTGTTTCTCATGTGGAGGTGAAGTCAGTATTCCATTAGGGTGTTCCCAGAAATAGATTGTGACTCAAAAAGGCAGGTACAGACTGCCCCAGAGACTCATCAGTTCTGGTCAATGACCAAGAGAGCACAGCCAGACCAATAGGCACAGCCCATCCAGTACTAGGACTTAGTGGCAGCGGCGGACAACAGCAGTGTAAAAAAAGAGCTGTATCAGAGGTCTTGCCCAGTGGGAAAGGTCCTAGTTGTAGGTCAGTGAGAAGGACCAGCCACAGTTATGCAGACTGGGGTTGGGTACCTCAGCTCCCGGTGAATCACAGAGGTGTCGACAGTCTCTCAGAGAAAGGGAAGCATTTACACAGACTAGGAAGGGGCGACTCATGTAATCAGTGGGTGTTGGGTACAGAAAGATGGCAATCGGGAAGTTAGGGAGGGGAGTCCCAAAACCAGTGAAAGGGGAAAGAATCCCACCCTCTGAAGGGGGAGACTTAGACTGTTGATTGGCAATACTCATCTGGATTCCATTTGACCTGAGAGGTGGATTTCCTGTAGCTTACAAGAATCCTTTTACGTTTGTAAATGGAGATAACTTTTAGACATGTTAGCATCACCACTGTTTGTAATCTGCAGTGAAATTCAAATTGTTAGACATGTACACGTTATAGGAAAAGGCAGTAGACATATAGCATGGCAGAGGCTTGGGAGGGGGGAAGTTTGTGTTAAAAGTACGAATGCTCTTTGAGGTGAACTTAGAAAATGCAGAAGCCTTATAGATTTTTCTGACATCTGTGAAACAGTAACATGGGAAGGACAGACGTCTCCTGTAGAGCAGAGGGGCAAAGGCTTTGATTTTGATTTTTGGCATCAGTACACATCATGAATTAGATTAATAAATCAGAGCTTCAGTGATTAGTGTCAAGACTATGAACAGTTAATACAACAACAGCATAGCAACAGGTTAGCAATAGGAAGAAATAAAACATCCTTTAGATAACTTGACCTTCATAACTTGTATTTTCCAACCTTGAAATGCCCTTTTAGACCTTCTAGCATTCATCTTCCTGGAAGCTTTAAGATATAGGTGAAATCGCTGTGATCAGTCACTGTCCTTTAGATAAAAGGATGGTAAAAGGTTGTATCTGAGAAGTGTTTTTAAGTCTGGTAACAAGGTAGACTATATCTAGACCTGACAGGAGCTCTAGGAGTGAGGCTTAAAGTCTGGTCTCCTAAAGGGTTGTATCTGAGACCTGTCCTTTAACTCTGGTAACAAGGTAGAATGTATCTAGCCCTGACAGTTAACATTTGGTCTCGTGTGTATGAAGAGGACTGGGAAGGTATCTGAAGCCTCCCCTGATAGAAGTTGCCAATGCGACCGTGTAGACTGAGTATGAGGTTAAAATAGACCTGTAGTATCGCCCTGGGCTTGACTAGGTTGTTGAATCTAGGAGTCATTCTTAGTTCACCGAGTCAAGGAGCTAGAAGGCTGGAAGTGTCTATAGCACTTGGGCTGGTTGACCCTCCATGGCTGGGTACGGAGGACATGCCTGCATGGGAGCATTTTGACATCCATAGACTAATGTGCTGACAGGAAGGGTATGGCTTTCAGTCAGCTGTGGTATCATTGTCCCTTTCTGGATACAGCCTCAGCGGGACTAGTGTTCCCTTTTTTGCTGCATCTGAAACAGGTCCCTGGTGAAGCTGACTCAGGCTGGACCCTGGTGGGAGGGGCCATTGCAGACCTCTATTTCCTTGACTCAGGGAAGTGGCTAAGGCCTTGTATATAGTTTTTTTTTTCCTTTTTCTTTTTCTGTTGCTGAGCCTGTCCAGAAGGCTCCTCTCAGGTTTTAATGATTTTAAAATTATTTTTACCAGTTCCTATATGAGGGTTTAGGAACTATCCTCAGCCTTTTAGTTAAGAGGACAGTGAGACCACAGTCTATCCTCAGAATATTCAGATACACAAGCTTTATTTATAATTTATCTTAATCATTAAAGACTAAGGCTTTAGGTTTTATTCCTGCTAAGTTGGAGTCATCAAGAATATAAACACAGTCCATAAAAAGAGAGCAGAACCGTTTGTTGTATGTTTTGGTTCATAAAAAGTCCATAGCTCATAAAAGTTTAAAGCTATATTAATATTAGTAAAAAAAACAAGGCTAAATATATTCACAAGGTAGTGAATTTCAGGCTTTGAGAATGAAGGTAAGGCACGGCAATCAAGTTCTAACATTGTAAAAAATTGAATGTTAATATAGCAGAATATTATAGAATGTCAGGAGCCATAGGATCTTGCCTGACCTGCCCCAGTGGCTGAGAGGCCCTGCTGGCTGAAAGCCACAGCTGTCTGCATACTTGAGATAATTATTCTGCCTGGCTACCACAAAGATCCAGCCTGACCTTGAGAAAGAGAACATTCAGTGTATCGAGACTTCTGTATAGTCGCCCCACTCCACACCTGCTGTCCTTGGGCCTGGCCCAGAAGATTTTGTAACTTTCCACTGCATTCCTTCCTACCCCTGCCCTTTCAGAAGCTTATTATAAATTTGGATACCCCCTTACAATAAACGGCCCTCGATAAGCAAAGTTTTTCCTGGGCTCGTGTCTCTCTTTCACCTAATTCTTTATTCACAGGTCGCGACCCTCCTCGCCACTCCACGAATAACTGAACCCGCGGGTCGGGAACAGTGGCGCCAGACGTGGGGCTGAGGCACGGATTGCCCCCGGATGGATTAAGGGATCCCGTTTGGTTTTTCATAACTCGTCCTGCGCGCCCGGCTGGTCTTGTTATTAGGTGAGTCATCCATCCGCATTTTCTCAAGAATGGGCCATTCTATGTCCAAGGAAGTCCGATTCGTTAAGGACTTAAAGGAAACTCTCAGAGAGAGAGAGAGGCATTAGGGTTAAAAAGAAAAACTTGGTGCAGTTCTTTGTTTTTATTGCTGATACGTGTCCATGGCAAAAGGGGGGCAGGGAACTAAATGCCTTAATTGAAAAAGAAGGCAATGACGCAGTCAAACACAGTGTATTCTCTTACTGGGGGCTTATTAGAGATGTAATTGAATCGGCTGAAAACGATAGTGGCCAAAAACAACTTCTTTCTGTTGCTGAATTATGCCTCCGTGAGTCCCTCCCGTCCTCTTGCCAATCTTCTCGTGCCTCCTCTCGTTCTTCTATTCAACGATCCTCTTTCACCCTGATCGATAAGCCCCCTAATAGTTCCCAGCCCGACCCCTTTCCCCCTTTAGCGCAGACCTCGTACCAGGTCGCTCCTCAACAACAAACCCGCCCTGTCTCTATCCCCCCTTCCTCTTCCCTCTACCCGACTCTGCCTCTCCCTGCTTATGAAGATCCTGCCTCCTCTATGGAATGCGGCTATTCCCCTTTCTGCGCGCCTGTTATCCCTCTTAACAGTAAGAATTCTAAGACTGCCTCTCCACCCACTACAAAGTCTTCTGTGCCCCCTGCTGTCCTTTTTGTTAATCCTGGAGATTCCCTTTACCCTGATGACGTCGCAGCCCTTGAAGAAAAAGCCGCTGGAGATCATTCCGAAGAGTGGCCACCTCCTACAGCTTCACCCCGTAAACTGCAGCCTCCTGTCCTCCCCTATAATCAATCTCCTTCCTGCCGATATTTTTCTTGCCTTTGTAACCTAAAAGCCCATCTTCACTCCCAGCTCGAAGATGCCGCTGAAATCGCTCGACTTCAAAAACAGCTTTCGCTTTTAAATTCTCGTCTTTCATAGCCTTCCGTTCCATGCCTTACGTTCCCTGTCACTTGCTCTCAATCTAATCCTGCTCCTCCCCCATCCTCTGAAGAGGCTGAGGCTGCGGGCGAAGATCCTGCACCTGCCCCATCTGCCACACGCTCCCGCGCCTCCTCTGTTCGTTCACATAATTCTGATTATTCAAATAACTCTTGCAACTCTTCTGACGCTGAGGAAGAAAAAATAAACAAAGACGTTTCCGGGGCCACCTCCTACCGGCGTCTCAACTTTAAAAAATTAGAGAAGTTAAATACAGCAGTCCACGCTTACGGGCCCAACGCCCCTTTCACTCTCTCTCTTCTTGATAACCTGGCGGAGGGCAGACACCTCACTCCTAATGAGTGGATCACCATCGCCCAATCTGTTTTAACTCGGGGCCAATTTCTCTCGTGGCGAGCTGACTGGGCTGATCGGTGCAGAGATGCCATATACAGAAATTACCAACAAGGGCGGTCTTCTGCTCAAAAATGGTCTCTAGATAAACTACTGGGCCAAGGCAAATATTCCACCGATGAAAAACAACGAGCCTTCCCCCTTGGCCTCTTGGCGCTTTCTAGCGCTGCAGCTTTGGCTGCTTGGAGAAATGTCTCTTCCCCTGGGGGCACTTCTTTCCCCTGTTACTAAAATTCTCCAGGGACCCCAGGAACCTTTCAGCGATTTTGTGGCTCGCCTCCTCGAGGCTGCAGAAAGATCCCTTGGTCCGGACCAAGCTAAAAATAAACTTCTTATGCAGCTTGCCTTTGAAAATGCTAACGCTGCCTGTAAGGCTGCCTTGAGAGGAAAATATAAGGGAAAGGACCTTGATGAGATGGTTCATCTGTGCCGAGATGTTGACCCTATTACTGAAAAATTTACCAAGGCTATTCTTGCAGTGGGCACTGTGGCGGGGTCCCAATTTTCAGGTTCCCAGGTTTGCTTTCGCTGTGGCCAACCTGGACATTTTGCTCGGACTTGTCCCACTGCTATGCCTCAGGGCTCTCAAAATTCCTCCTTGAGTCTGACACCCATGGGACCTATTTCTAGGCTCCCTCCTAAAACTGTCTGCCCACGCTGTCATCGCGGCCGCCATTGGGCTAACACTTGTCGTTCAAGAACGGATGCCATGGGTAACCCTCTCCCCCCGCCTTTGGGAAGCTCCTATGGGGGCCAGTCTCGGGCCCCTCTCCTGATTCCGTTCCAGCCTGCTACAGGACAGATCCAGCAGACTCCGGCGCTGCCAGCCAGCCTTCCACCACCCTTAATCCCTCTACCCACTGCCAATTCACTTTCTGTCCGCTCCCCCCCTTCCCCAGCCCAGGACTGGACCTCTGTGCCACCACCTCAACAGTTTTAATTCCGGAAGATGGAACCCTCTCGCTGCCTGTGGCCTTCTGTGAGCTCCCTCCCTCCGACTCCCCTCTTCTTATTTTAGGACGCACATCCTCCACACTCTTAGGACTTTTGACCTACCCTCTTGTTCTTAAGCCTCCCTTTCCTAATCCCCTGTATCTTTTTGCCACGGCCACTCAGGGCCCACTTACAATTTACTCCGGACAAGTTATTGCTCGCGCTTTTCCCCTACCTTCCCTTCGGTCTCCCGCCACACAAGACTCCTTACAGTCTCCCTCCCAGCAGTTTCCCTCCTCTTCCCCGTCAGTTTATTGGATACAGCAACTTACTCAAGATCGCCTCGTCTAAAGCTAAAACTGGATGGCAAAATTTTTGACGGCATTTTAGATTCAGGTGCAGACTCCACTGTCCTGTCACAGGCCTCCTGGCCATCCTCTTGGCCCTGTCAGCCTTCCCTAACTCACCTTCAGGGCATTGGGGTCTCCACAAACACCTTGCAAAGTTCCAAGGTTCTACACTGGGAGGACCCTGACGGTCATTCGGGAGCTGTTCAGCCCTTTATTGTCCCTGGGATCCCTTTAAATCTCTGGGGCCGAGATATCCTTTCCCAGATGGGAGTTTTTCTTTACAACCCTTCACCCACGGTCACTCACCAGCTCCTAGACCAGGGCCTATTGCCCGGTCAGGGCCTGGGAAAAATTGGACAAGGTCGCCCTGACCCCATCATTCCTGTCCTAAAGATTGCCATGGCCTAGGATTCAAAGAAAAATTTTCATAAGGGCCACTCATCCTCCTGCACTCCAGGCTGATAAAATAACTTGGAAAAGTGATTCCCCGGTCTGGATCGATCAGTGGCCCCTCCCCTCCCGTAAATTGACCGCCGCATCAAAGCTTGTGCAGGAGCAACTTGAGGCAGGTCATATTGAACCCTCCACCTCACCTTGGAATACCCCCATCTTTGTCATTCAAAAGAAAAATGACTCTTGGCGCCTTCTACAAGATCTAAGAGAAATTAATAAGACTATGGTCCCCATGGGGGCCCTCCAACCTGGTCTGCCTTCGCCAGTGGCCATCCCTCGTGGCTACTTTAAGCTTGTTGTTGACCTCAAAGATTGCTTCTTTTGTATTCCCTTACACCCTGAAGATTCTAAACGATTTGCTTTTAGTCTTCCTGTTGTTAAACAAATTGGACCTTTGCCTAGGTTTCAATGGCATGTCCTTCCCCAGGGCATGGGCAACAGTCCTACCCTCTACCAAAAATTTGTATCCCAGGCCATAGACCCCTTACGCCTTAAATACCCTGACCTATATATACATTATTCACTATATGGACGATATCCTTTTGGCAGGGGCCCATGAAAATCAATTATCAGGGGCTGCTCAAGACCTAGTTCTTAATCTGACTGCCCTAGGGCTTAAAATTGCCCCAGATAAGATACAACAGCAACCACCCTTTTTCTTTTTGGGGTTCGAACTAGGGTCCTCCCTTGTCCGTTCACAGAAGGTCCAGATTAGACGAGACTCTCTTCATACTCTCAATGACTTTCAAAAATTGTTGGGAGATATTAATTGGTTACACCCTTATCTCAAGCTTACTACTGGAGACCTTAAACCTCTTTTTGACATCTTAAGAGGCAATTCAGACCCCTCTTCCCCTAGAACCTTAACACCAGAAGCTATAAAAGCATTGTCCAAGGTAGAGGCTGCTATATCCCGACAGTCCATTAGTTATTATGACCCCTCTCGACCCTTTTTTCTTCTTATATTTCCCTCCCATTTTTCTCCCACAGGATTGCTCTGGCAAGACCAACCCCTCTTCTGGCTACATCTTCCAGCCACTCCCTCCAAAGTTCTTCTTACCTACCCTTCCCTTGTGGCCTTGCTCCTACAACAGGGACGTGAGGTTGCTACTAAACTCTTTGGAAGAGACCCCCACTCTATCATTACACCCTACAATGCTTCACAGGTTCAATGGCTTTTGCAACACTCTGATGAGTGGGCTATTTCCTGCATCTCCTTCTCTGGCCCTATAGATAACCATTACCCTGCAGATAAACTAATCCAATTTCTCCAATGTCAAACAGTTGTCTTCCCACTTCTTATGCGGTCGGATCCCATCCCTCAAGCTTCCCTTGTTTTTACTGACGGTTCTTCCACAGGTCTTGCAGCCCTTTCTATCGATGGACAAATTTTTCAAAAACAAACCCTTATCGTTCTGCACAGCTCGTGGAACTTGAGGCAGTTCACCGTGCCTTCGAACTTCTCCCAGATGTCCCTTTTAACCTTTATACTGACAGTGCTTATGTTGCCTCTTCCATTCCCCTCCTGGAAACGGTTCCCTTCATAAAGCCTGATACCAATGCTTCTCCCCTTTTCGCTCAAATACAAACACTCATCTCTAAGCGTTCTCCGCCCTTCTTTCTTGGCCACATTCACGCACACTCAGATCTTCCTGGGCCTCTGACAGAACAAAATGCGTGCGTGGACCTTGCCACCCGTGCTCCCCTTCTGGGAACTGCTCTTCCTGTCCAAACTGATCCCCTCGCCCAAGCTCAAGAAGCCCACCGACTACATCATCTTAATGCCCGCACCCTCCGTCTTATGTTTTCCCTTACTAGAGAACAGGCCCGGACCATTGTTAAAAATTGTCAGTCCTGTATTACCTTCCTCCCTGAACCACATTTGGGTGTCAATTCTCATGGTCTTATGCCAGGAGAGATATGGCAAATGGATATCACTCACCTTTCCTCCTTTGGTAAACTAAAATATGTTCATGTCTCTATTGATACCTTTAGTGGATTCCTCTGTGCCTCCCTCCATGCAGGAGAAGCCACAAGACATGTGATTGACCATGTCCTTTACTGCCTCACTGTGGCCCCTAAACCCAAAATTTTAAAAACTGATAATGGACCTGGGTATACCAGCTCCTCCTTCAAGTCCTTCTGTGCCCAGCTTCAAATCAAACATGTTATGTGTATTCCTTATAACCCTCAAGGACAGGGAATTGTTGAACGAGCACACCAAACCCTTAAGGCCATGATTACCAAGCTCCAGTCTTCCAAGGGCATTTTTTACCCCTCTCCCGGGAGCCCTAGGCTTATTTTAAGCCACGCCTTCAACGAGACCAACAAGGCCAAATGGCTGCTGACCGCCTCTGGCATTCTTCCACCTCCTCCACTTATGCTAAAGTTATGTGGAAAGACCCTCTGACTCATCAATGGCACGGCCCTGATCCTGTCCTAATTTGGGGCAAGGGTCATGCCTGCATTTATGATAAAAAAGAACTCAATGCCAGGTGGCTACCAGAAAGGATGGTCAAACAAATTAACACCCCTACCCCAGGGAATATCCCTGAGGAAGAGCAATAAATGTGTTTTCTCCTAGAATGTCCCTGCTCATTTTCTTCCTCGTTCTCCTGAGTCCAGTGGTAAGTATTCCCCTCTCCCTCCCCCGTTATAATTCCTATGTGATATTCAATTATACATGGGTCATGGAAAACCAGGCTGGCGACATCGTTAATTCCAGTAGCCACGTGGGGGCTCAGCCCCATTGGCCGGTCCTCCAAGTAGACCTCTGTGCATTGGCACTCGGGGCCAACCCCGACTGGGGTACCGAGGACATTTTATGGCCCCCGCGTGAGTCTAAGGCTCCTGAACAGCCCCAAAGAGGAAAAGATTATGTCGGATGCCGCAATGATTTAGAACAAATACTGCTTCATAAGACTTTACTAAATTGGGATGAAGGCGGTCATGGAGGCCTGTATGTTTGCCCTGGCACTTCCATCGTCCCCGGACCAATAATTATAAGTGCGGAGGCTCTAATGATTTCTTCTGTGCCTCCTGGGGATGTGAAACATCGGGAACCACTTATTGGAAGCCATCTTCCTCCTGGGACTATATTTCTGTCAACCGTACTTGGGCACACCCTGAGGCTGATAATCACTATACGCCTGATGACTTAAAAAAGCTCTGCAATAGCGCTTATTCCACCACCCTCGGTTGGTGCAATCCCCTATCCATCTCCTTCACCGCCCCGGGTAAACACCAAACTTGGACTGGCAGGGGCTTTGAGTGGGGCCTACGCCTTTATAAAGACGGTTATGACATGGGATTAACCTTTAAAATCAGGCTCTTAAAAGAAGTCCCCAATAAAAATGCTGCCTCTGCAGGCCCCAATAATATACTTCATAAGCCTGCAGCAGTCACCCCAAGCCTCCTGCTCCTAAGCTACAGCCAACCCCTCATCCTTCTGCCACCCCCCACTCTTCTTTCCCTACCCTGTTCCAACTCACCATCCCTGTTGGTCCCCCTAGTACTGCAGAACTCATTATTGATCTCGCTAATGCCTCTATCCAGACCCTTAAAGGTACTAATTCCTCCACATATCCGGAATGTTGGATATGTTTCTCCCCCACCCCTGCTTACTATGAGGGCATCGTGCTCTTTTCCACCCCTTCCTTTACTAATGAGACATCATCTGCCCTTTCCACATCCGAACCTGACAATAGCATTACTGTACAATCTATTTCTGGTTTCGGCACCTGCCTTCTGGGCCCTAATATGCTCCCCCCCCAGAGCCCTATTGAAGGTTTGCAATCAGACTCTTGTATTAAATACCACCTTCCAATTTGCCTTGGCCCCTAATGGTACTTATTTTGCCTGCTCTTCAGGCCTGGCCTCTTATCTCTTTACCCCTTTGTTTGTACAAAAACATATTTGGTGTGTGATGGTTCTCCTATTCCCTCACTTTTCCATCCACAACCCTGAAGACTTCCTAAACTTTGTAGATAAGGGCATCTCCATTCACCCCAGATCTAAAAGAGAGCCCGTTATGACCCTCACCATAGCCACTATTTTGGGCCTTGGTGCGGTGGGGGCAGGTACAGGAATTGCCTCTTTGGTGACCTCCAAACAAGGTTTTGCTGAGCTCCAGACAATTATTGATAAAGATATTTCTAATATGAGAGATGGGATTCAGGAAATAAAAGACTCCCTTGATTCCCTTGCAGAGGTAGTTCTTCAAAACCGCAGAAGCCTTGACCTCCTTTTCCTCAAGGAGGGGGGGCTCTGTGCTGCTCTTAAAGAGGAATGTTGCTTCTATGTCAGTAAAACAGGCTTAGCACAAAAGAGCCTTGACAAAGTTTCCAAGGCCCTGGAGGAACGCCAGCGAGCCAGAGAGAAACAGGAGTCCTGGTATCAGAACTGGTTCTCCTCCTCCCCCTGGCTCACCACCCTCTTGCCCAGCCTTCTGGGACCCCTTGTGGACATTATTCTCCTCCTCTCCTTTGGTCCTTGGGCCCTTAACCGCCTTTCCAGTTTTGTTAAAGCACAGGTGGATGTGGCTACCAACCCTGTTCAGGTCCATTATCATCGCTTGGACACAGAAGACCCCCCAGCTGACTTTACACCCAGGACTTCCTCCAACCCTGGGCCAATCTCGTTTGGCCGCCCCCTCAATTTCAGGGCCCTGGACAAAAAGCAGTGGCTAGGAGGCCGCTGGCTGGCAGGGCTCCGTAAAGACACCTCTTAGTGGCTCCTCCCTAAAATCTCCCCTCATTCTACTGTACAGTCGGGTTTTCTAATACAGGCTGGTGTCCACATAGACGGAGACCATGCCCTTATTATTCATGCCTTCTTGCCATTAAGGCCAGGTAGCCTCCTTAGGCTTGGCTGACAGCCTTTAAGCCCTAATTCTCATCACGTTCGGGGTGCGAGGCAAAGCACTGCACAGGAGGTACATTGCCTGCTGTTAATGGCCTCCTGGGAAGCATGTCTGATTGCATGTGGGTTGACACCCAATGTCCCACCTCCAGCCAAAAGGTGTCGGTCGGATCCAAAGCCAGGCTGGGGCCGAGCACTCAGTTAAGCTCTGAGCATATCAGTGGCCATATAGGGGCCGATCACAGGATTGACAGCCCTGCGTATATCAGTGCCCTCTGGAGATCAGACCTCTACTCTCACCCGTTTCGTCAAACATGGGCAAAATACAGAGAGCTGCGAAGTACCATGCCCTGACTTGGCACTGGTTTCCGCCTTCCGCCATCCCGACGATGAGCGCTCTCCGGGTTGAGACCTTGATTGGCAAGAGACTAGACTATGTTAATTGGCAATTGCCCACCCGTCACTGTATTAGTTAGCATAGGGGGAGATGTCAGGAGCCATAGGATCTTGCCTGACCTGCCCCAGTGGCTGAGAGGCCCTGCTGGCTGAAAGCCACAGCTGTCTGCATACTTGAGATAATTATTCTGCCTGGCTACCACAAAGATCCAGCCTGACCTTGAGAAAGAGAACATTCAGTGTATCGAGACTTCTGTATAGTCGCCCCACTCCACACCTGCTGTCCTTGGGCCTGGCCCAGAAGATTTTGTAACTTTCCACTGCATTCCTTCCTACCCCTGCCCTTTCAGAAGCTTATTATAAATTTGGATACCCCCTTACAATAAACGGCCCTCGATAAGCAAAGTTTTTCCTGGGCTCGTGTCTCTCTTTCACCTAATTCTTTATTCACAGGTCGCGACCCTCCTCGCCACTCCACGAATAACTGAACCCGCGGGTCGGGAACAGTGGCGCCAGACGTGGGGCTGAGGCACGGATTGCCCCCGGATGGATTAAGGGATCCCGTTTGGTTTTTCATAACTCGTCCTGCGCGCCCGGCTGGTCTTGTTATTAGGTGAGTCATCCATCCGCATTTTCTCAAGAATGGGCCATTCTATGTCCAAGGAAGTCCGATTCGTTAAGGACTTAAAGGAAACTCTCAGAGAGAGAGAGAGGCATTAGGGTTAAAAAGAAAAACTTGGTGCAGTTCTTTGTTTTTATTGCTGATACGTGTCCATGGCAAAAGGGGGGCAGGGAACTAAATGCCTTAATTGAAAAAGAAGGCAATGACGCAGTCAAACACAGTGTATTCTCTTACTGGGGGCTTATTAGAGATGTAATTGAATCGGCTGAAAACGATAGTGGCCAAAAACAACTTCTTTCTGTTGCTGAATTATGCCTCCGTGAGTCCCTCCCGTCCTCTTGCCAATCTTCTCGTGCCTCCTCTCGTTCTTCTATTCAACGATCCTCTTTCACCCTGATCGATAAGCCCCCTAATAGTTCCCAGCCCGACCCCTTTCCCCCTTTAGCGCAGACCTCGTACCAGGTCGCTCCTCAACAACAAACCCGCCCTGTCTCTATCCCCCCTTCCTCTTCCCTCTACCCGACTCTGCCTCTCCCTGCTTATGAAGATCCTGCCTCCTCTATGGAATGCGGCTATTCCCCTTTCTGCGCGCCTGTTATCCCTCTTAACAGTAAGAATTCTAAGACTGCCTCTCCACCCACTACAAAGTCTTCTGTGCCCCCTGCTGTCCTTTTTGTTAATCCTGGAGATTCCCTTTACCCTGATGACGTCGCAGCCCTTGAAGAAAAAGCCGCTGGAGATCATTCCGAAGAGTGGCCACCTCCTACAGCTTCACCCCGTAAACTGCAGCCTCCTGTCCTCCCCTATAATCAATCTCCTTCCTGCCGATATTTTTCTTGCCTTTGTAACCTAAAAGCCCATCTTCACTCCCAGCTCGAAGATGCCGCTGAAATCGCTCGACTTCAAAAACAGCTTTCGCTTTTAAATTCTCGTCTTTCATAGCCTTCCGTTCCATGCCTTACGTTCCCTGTCACTTGCTCTCAATCTAATCCTGCTCCTCCCCCATCCTCTGAAGAGGCTGAGGCTGCGGGCGAAGATCCTGCACCTGCCCCATCTGCCACACGCTCCCGCGCCTCCTCTGTTCGTTCACATAATTCTGATTATTCAAATAACTCTTGCAACTCTTCTGACGCTGAGGAAGAAAAAATAAACAAAGACGTTTCCGGGCCACCTCCTACCGGCGTCTCAACTTTAAAAAATTAGAGAAGTTAAATACAGCAGTCCACGCTTACGGGCCCAACGCCCCTTTCACTCTCTCTCTTCTTGATAACCTGGCGGAGGGCAGACACCTCACTCCTAATGAGTGGATCACCATCGCCCAATCTGTTTTAACTCGGGGCCAATTTCTCTCGTGGCGAGCTGACTGGGCTGATCGGTGCAGAGATGCCATATACAGAAATTACCAACAAGGGCGGTCTTCTGCTCAAAAATGGTCTCTAGATAAACTACTGGGCCAAGGCAAATATTCCACCGATGAAAAACAACGAGCCTTCCCCCTTGGCCTCTTGGCGCTTTCTAGCGCTGCAGCTTTGGCTGCTTGGAGAAATGTCTCTTCCCCTGGGGCACTTCTTTCCCTGTTACTAAAATTCTCCAGGGACCCCAGGAACCTTTCAGCGATTTTGTGGCTCGCCTCCTCGAGGCTGCAGAAAGATCCCTTGGTCCGGACCAAGCTAAAAATAAACTTCTTATGCAGCTTGCCTTTGAAAATGCTAACGCTGCCTGTAAGGCTGCCTTGAGAGGAAAATATAAGGGAAAGGACCTTGATGAGATGGTTCATCTGTGCCGAGATGTTGACCCTATTACTGAAAAATTTACCAAGGCTATTCTTGCAGTGGGCACTGTGGCGGGGTCCCAATTTTCAGGTTCCCAGGTTTGCTTTCGCTGTGGCCAACCTGGACATTTTGCTCGGACTTGTCCCACTGCTATGCCTCAGGGCTCTCAAAATTCCTCCTTGAGTCTGACACCCATGGGACCTATTTCTAGGCTCCCTCCTAAAACTGTCTGCCCACGCTGTCATCGCGGCCGCCATTGGGCTAACACTTGTCGTTCAAGAACGGATGCCATGGGTAACCCTCTCCCCCCGCCTTTGGGAAGCTCCTATGGGGGCCAGTCTCGGGCCCCTCTCCTGATTCCGTTCCAGCCTGCTACAGGACAGATCCAGCAGACTCCGGCGCTGCCAGCCAGCCTTCCACCACCCTTAATCCCTCTACCCACTGCCAATTCACTTTCTGTCCGCTCCCCCCCTTCCCCCAGCCCAGGACTGGACCTCTGTGCCACCACCTCAACAGTATTAATTCCGGAAGATGGAACCCTCTCGCTGCCTGTGGCCTTCCGTGAGCTCCCTCCCTCCGACTCCCCTCTTCTTATTTTAGGACGCACATCCTCCACACTCTTAGGACTTTTGACCTACCCTCTTGTTCTTAAGCCTCCCTTTCCTAATCCCCTGTATCTTTTTGCCACGGCCACTCAGGGCCCACTTACAATTTACTCCGGACAAGTTATTGCTCGCGCTTTTCCCCTACCTTCCCTTCGGTCTCCCGCCACACAAGACTCCTTACAGTCTCCCTCCCAGCAGTTTCCCTCCTCTTCCCCGTCAGTTTATTGGATACAGCAACTTACTCAAGATCGCCTCGTCTAAAGCTAAAACTGGATGGCAAAATTTTTGACGGCATTTTAGATTCAGGTGCAGACTCCACTGTCCTGTCACAGGCCTCCTGGCCATCCTCTTGGCCCTGTCAGCCTTCCCTAACTCACCTTCAGGGCATTGGGGTCTCCACAAACACCTTGCAAAGTTCCAAGGTTCTACACTGGGAGGACCCTGACGGTCATTCGGGAGCTGTTCAGCCCTTTATTGTCCCTGGGATCCCTTTAAATCTCTGGGGCCGAGATATCCTTTCCCAGATGGGAGTTTTTCTTTACAACCCTTCACCCACGGTCACTCACCAGCTCCTAGACCAGGGCCTATTGCCCGGTCAGGGCCTGGGAAAAATTGGACAAGGTCGCCCTGACCCCATCATTCCTGTCCTAAAGATTGCCATGGCCTAGGATTCAAAGAAAAATTTTCATAAGGGCCACTCATCCTCCTGCACTCCAGGCTGATAAAATAACTTGGAAAAGTGATTCCCCGGTCTGGATCGATCAGTGGCCCCTCCCCTCCCGTAAATTGACCGCCGCATCAAAGCTTGTGCAGGAGCAACTTGAGGCAGGTCATATTGAACCCTCCACCTCACCTTGGAATACCCCCATCTTTGTCATTCAAAAGAAAATGACTCTTGGCGCCTTCTACAAGATCTAAGAGAAATTAATAAGACTATGGTCCCCATGGGGGCCCTCCAACCTGGTCTGCCTTCGCCAGTGGCCATCCCTCGTGGCTACTTTAAGCTTGTTGTTGACCTCAAAGATTGCTTCTTTTGTATTCCCTTACACCCTGAAGATTCTAAACGATTTGCTTTTAGTCTTCCTGTTGTTAAACAAATTGGACCTTTGCCTAGGTTTCAATGGCATGTCCTTCCCCAGGGCATGGGCAACAGTCCTACCCTCTACCAAAAATTTGTATCCCAGGCCATAGACCCCTTACGCCTTAAATACCCTGACCTATATATACATTATTCACTATATGGACGATATCCTTTTGGCAGGGGCCCATGAAAATCAATTATCAGGGGCTGCTCAAGACCTAGTTCTTAATCTGACTGCCCTAGGGCTTAAAATTGCCCCAGATAAGATACAACAGCAACCACCCTTTTTCTTTTTGGGGTTCGAACTAGGGTCCTCCCTTGTCCGTTCACAGAAGGTCCAGATTAGACGAGACTCTCTTCATACTCTCAATGACTTTCAAAAATTGTTGGGAGATATTAATTGGTTACACCCTTATCTCAAGCTTACTACTGGAGACCTTAAACCTCTTTTTGACATCTTAAGAGGCAATTCAGACCCCTCTTCCCCTAGAACCTTAACACCAGAAGCTATAAAAGCATTGTCCAAGGTAGAGGCTGCTATATCCCGACAGTCCATTAGTTATTATGACCCCTCTCGACCCTTTTTTCTTCTTATATTTCCCTCCCATTTTTCTCCCACAGGATTGCTCTGGCAAGACCAACCCCTCTTCTGGCTACATCTTCCAGCCACTCCCTCCAAAGTTCTTCTTACCTACCCTTCCCTTGTGGCCTTGCTCCTACAACAGGGACGTGAGGTTGCTACTAAACTCTTTGGAAGAGACCCCCACTCTATCATTACACCCTACAATGCTTCACAGGTTCAATGGCTTCTGCAACACTCTGATGAGTGGGCTGTTTCCTGCATCTCCTTCTCTGGCTCTATAGATAACCATTACCCTGCAGATAAACTAATCCAATTTCTCCAATGTCAAACAGTTGTCTTCCCACTTCTTACGCGGTCGGACCCCATCCCTCATGCTTCCCTTGTTTTTACTGACGGTTCTTCCACAGGTCTTGCAGCCCTTTCTATCGATGGACAAATTTTTCAAAAACAAACCCCTTATCGTTCTGCACAGCTCGTGGAACTTGAGGCAGTTCACCGTGCCTTCGAACTTCTCCCAGATGTCCCTTTTAACCTTTATACTGACAGTGCTTATGTTGCCTCTTCCATTCCCCTCCTGGAAACGGTTCCCTTCATAAAGCCTGATACCAATGCTTCTCCCCTTTTCGCTCAAATACAAACACTCATCTCTAAGCGTTCTCCGCCCTTCTTTCTTGGCCACATTCGCGCACACTCAGATCTTCCTGGGCCTCTGACAGAACAAAATGCGCGCGTGGACCTTGCCACCCGTGCTCCCCTTTTGGAGCTGCTCTTCCTGTCCAAACTGATCCCCTCGCCCAAGCTCAAGAAGCTCACCGACTACATCATCTTAATGCCCGCACCCTCCGTCTTATGTTTTCCCTTACTAGAGAACAGGCCCGGACCATTGTTAAAAATTGTCAGTCCTGTATTACCTTCCTCCCTGAACCACATTTGGGTGTCAATTCTCATGGTCTTATGCCAGGAGAGATATGGCAAATGGATATCACTCACCTTTCCTCCTTTGGTAAACTAAAATATGTTCATGTCTCTATTGATACCTTTAGTGGATTCCTCTGTGCCTCCCTCCATGCAGGAGAAGCCACAAGACATGTGATTGACCATGTCCTTTACTGCCTCACTGTGGCCCCTAAACCCAAAATTTTAAAAACTGATAATGGACCTGGGTATACCAGCTCCTCCTTCAAGTCCTTCTGTGCCCAGCTTCAAATCAAACATGTTACGGGTATTCCTTATAACCCTCAAGGACAGGGAATTGTTGAACGAGCACACCAAACCCTTAAGGCCATGATTACCAAGCTCCAGTCTTCCAAGGGCATTTTTTACCCCTCTCCCGGGAGCCCTAGGCTTATTTTAAGCCACGCCTTCAACGAGACCAACAAGGCCAAATGGCTGCTGACCGCCTCTGGCATTCTTCCACCTCCTCCACTTATGCTAAAGTTATGTGGAAAGACCCTCTGACTCATCAATGGCACGGCCCTGATCCTGTCCTAATTTGGGGCAAGGGTCATGCCTGCATTTATGATAAAAAAGAACTCAATGCCAGGTGGCTACCAGAAAGGATGGTCAAACAAATTAACACCCCTACCCCAGGGAATATCCCTGAGGAAGAGCAATAAATGTGTTTTCTCCTAGAATGTCCCTGCTCATTTTCTTCCTCGTTCTCCTGAGTCCAGTGGTAAGTATTCCCCTCTCCCTCCCCCGTTATAATTCCTATGTGATATTCAATTATACATGGGTCATGGAAAACCAGGCTGGCGACATCGTTAATTCCAGTAGCCACGTGGGGGCTCAGCCCCATTGGCCGGTCCTCCAAGTAGACCTCTGTGCATTGGCACTCGGGGCCAACCCCGACTGGGGTACCGAGGACATTTTATGGCCCCCGCGTGAGTCTAAGGCTCCTGAACAGCCCCAAAGAGGAAAAGATTATGTCGGATGCCGCAATGATTTAGAACAAATACTGCTTCATAAGACTTTACTAAATTGGGATGAAGGCGGTCATGGAGGCCTGTATGTTTGCCCTGGCACTTCCCATCGTCCCCGGACCAATAATTATAAGTGCGGAGGCTCTAATGATTTCTTCTGTGCCTCCTGGGGATGTGAAACATCGGGAACCACTTATTGGAAGCCATCTTCCTCCTGGGACTATATTTCTGTCAACCGTACTTGGGCACACCCTGAGGCTGATAATCACTATACGCCTGATGACTTAAAAAAGCTCTGCAATAGCGCTTATTCCACCACCCTCGGTTGGTGCAATCCCCTATCCATCTCCTTCACCGCCCCGGGTAAACGCCAAACTTGGACTGGCAGGGGCTTTGAGTGGGGCCTACGCCTTTATAAAGAAGGTTATGACATGGGATTAACCTTTAAAATCAGGCTCTTAAAAGAAGTCCCCAATAAAAATGCTGCCTCTGCAGGCCCCAATAATATACTTCATAAGCCTGCAGCAGTCTCCCCCAAGCCTCCTGCTCCTAAGCTACAGCCAACCCCTCATCCTTCTGCCACCCCCCACTCTTCTTTCCCTACCCTGTTCCAACTCACCATCCCTGTTGGTCCCCCTAGTACTGCAGAACTCATTATTGATCTCGCTAATGCCTCTATCCAGACCCTTAAAGGTACTAATTCCTCCACATATCCGGAATGTTGGATATGTTTCTCCCCCACCCCTGCTTACTATGAGGGCATCGTGCTCTTTTCCACCCCTTCCTTTACTAATGAGACATCATCTGCCCTTTCCACATCCGAACCTGACAATAGCATTACTGTACAATCTATTTCTGGTTTCGGCACCTGCCTTCTGGGCCCTAATATGCTCCCCCCCCAGAGCCCTATTGAAGGTTTGCAATCAGACTCTTGTATTAAATACCACCTTCCAATTTGCCTTGGCCCCTAATGGTACTTATTTTGCCTGCTCTTCAGGCCTGGCCTCTTATCTCTTTACCCCTTTGTTTGTACAAAAACATATTTGGTGTGTGATGGTTCTCCTATTCCCTCACTTTTCCATCCACAACCCTGAAGACTTCCTAAACTTTGTAGATAAGGGCATCTCCATTCACCCCAGATCTAAAAGAGAGCCCGTTATGACCCTCACCATAGCCACTATTTTGGGCCTTGGTGCGGTGGGGGCAGGTACAGGAATTGCCTCTTTGGTGACCTCCAAACAAGGTTTTGCTGAGCTCCAGACAATTATTGATAAAGATATTTCTAATATGAGAGATGGGATTCAGGAAATAAAAGACTCCCTTGATTCCCTTGCAGAGGTAGTTCTTCAAAACCGCAGAAGCCTTGACCTCCTTTTCCTCAAGGAGGGGGGGCTCTGTGCTGCTCTTAAAGAGGAATGTTGCTTCTATGTCAGTAAAACAGGCTTAGCACAAAAGAGCCTTGACAAAGTTTCCAAGGCCCTGGAGGAACGCCAGCGAGCCAGAGAGAAACAGGAGTCCTGGTATCAGAACTGGTTCTCCTCCTCCCCCTGGCTCACCACCCTCTTGCCCAGCCTTCTGGGACCCCTTGTGGACATTATTCTCCTCCTCTCCTTTGGTCCTTGGGCCCTTAACCGCCTTTCCAGTTTTGTTAAAGCACAGGTGGATGTGGCTACCAACCCTGTTCAGGTCCATTATCATCGCTTGGACACAGAAGACCCCCCAGCTGACTTTACACCCAGGACTTCCTCCAACCCTGGGCCAATCTCGTTTGGCCGCCCCCTCAATTTCAGGGCCCTGGACAAAAAGCAGTGGCTAGGAGGCCGCTGGCTGGCAGGGCTCCGTAAAGACACCTCTTAGTGGCTCCTCCCTAAAATCTCCCCTCATTCTACTGTACAGTCGGGTTTTCTAATACAGGCTGGTGTCCACATAGACGGAGACCATGCCCTTATTATTCATGCCTTCTTGCCATTAAGGCCAGGTAGCCTCCTTAGGCTTGGCTGACAGCCTTTAAGCCCTAATTCTCATCACGTTCGGGGTGCGAGGCAAAGCACTGCACAGGAGGTACATTGCCTGCTGTTAATGGCCTCCTGGGAAGCATGTCTGATTGCATGTGGGTTGACACCCAATGTCCCACCTCCAGCCAAAAGGTGTCGGTCGGATCCAAAGCCAGGCTGGGGCCGAGCACTCAGTTAAGCTCTGAGCATATCAGTGGCCATATAGGGGCCGATCACAGGATTGACAGCCCTGCGTATATCAGTGCCCTCTGGAGATCAGACCTCTACTCTCACCCGTTTCGTCAAACATGGGCAAAATACAGAGAGCTGCGAAGTACCATGCCCTGACTTGGCACTGGTTTCCGCCTTCCGCCATCCCGACGATGAGCGCTCTCCGGGTTGAGACCTTGATTGGCAAGAGACTAGACTATGTTAATTGGCAATTGCCCACCCGTCACTGTATTAGTTAGCATAGGGGGAGATGTCAGGAGCCATAGGATCTTGCCTGACCTGCCCCAGTGGCTGAGAGGCCCTGCTGGCTGAAAGCCACAGCTGTCTGCATACTTGAGATAATTATTCTGCCTGGCTACCACAAAGATCCAGCCTGACCTTGAGAAAGAGAACATTCAGTGTATCGAGACTTCTGTATAGTCGCCCCACTCCACACCTGCTGTCCTTGGGCCTGGCCCAGAAGATTTTGTAACTTTCCACTGCATTCCTTCCTACCCCTGCCCTTTCAGAAGCTTATTATAAATTTGGATACCCCTTACAATAAACGGCCCTCGATAAGCAAAGTTTTTCCTGAGCTCGTGTCTCTCTTTCGCCTAATTCTTTATTCACAGGTCACGACCCTCCTCGCCACTCCACGAATAACTGAACCTGCGGGTCGGGAACAATAGAACAATTAGAAAACCTTATCAAATCCATTAGTCAGGAAGTTTGGTTGTGGGACACTCAAGCCTCTCTATTGAAGGCTGCCAACTGCATTCAGTTGCCTTGCTTAGCACCAAGAGCAACCTCTGTCCTTTAAGCTAGCTTTTGCTGTTCAGTCTTTTGTTTGTTTGTTTATTTGTTTTTGCTGCTGAGTCTTAATGATGGAATGTGGTATAATCAGCAAGATTGCCAGTCCATCAACAAACTCTATCTATGATTAAAATTTTTTTCTTTGATATTAGTTCAGGAATATATTTAAAGTTGTACTAAAAACTGATGCAGTTTATGGTCAGCTATATCAGCAAATCAGTTGCCTGATAGTTAATGAGACAATTCCAAGAGAATGATGCCTCATTCCCTAGGTGGGGTAGATGGTTTTCAGTTGTTCAAATCTTTGTATATTGATAAAAAATTAAGGTTATATTTTGATTACAGCATTCTATGTATCAACTCTTTTAAGGTATTGTGCCTATGTAATCCTTAAAGATTCTATGTGCAGTTCCATTCCTTTTAAAAGCTACTACTGCACATAGTGTTTAGGATATTTAAAGCCTATGGTTTTCTTAGGTATTAGTTCAGTTAATCCACAGGTGTTTTCCCCTAAAATAATCAGCTAATATTTAGCTAGAAACAAGCAATTCAGATATACTAAAACTAGACAGATGTGGTCTTCTAGCTCTTATCTGCAGATTATAGTGAGATGTAGTTTAGAGCAGATAACTAAAGACAGACAAGATTGAGCACAGATATGCTGGTCCTCAAGCTTATCAGAGATCTGCTGAATATGGCATTCAATATATTTAAACTAATTATGACAGAGAATACTACATCCTAGCAGTAATGCTCAAGGTCTCTGAGAAGGTTTGGCATGGCAGACAACTCCATCTCTGGATTGCGGCTTCTAGCCACTGTGGAAAGCTGCTCCATGGATCACTGTGGACAAACTGGACACCCGGAGAGCTATTGTCTTACATTGATGAATACGAGGTGAGGCCAATCTCTTCTGTGTTCTCCTTCCACAGAAACAACCTCTCATCTTCCATACCTCTGTGCATGAGGGCCAGACTGTCTCTGCCCATGTTGCCATGTTACCACAAAAGACAGCTGAGGCCACTGTCTAGGTACCAGGATATGGTTAGTCATCTCCGTCATTCTGATTGTGTAGTTACCATTTATCCTTCTCATGTCTCTGATTACATTGATGGCTAAGCTAATGGCAGCTTGGCAGCTATAGGATAATTAGATCGACTGTTTGTACACTAGTCAGTTCATTAGCTAGTTAAAACTACTAGGTACTAGGTCTCTTGTCTTATTTAAAAAGACAAACAGGCTTGCCTTGCCCACAGGCTTCATGTTAAATGGTAAACAACTTTTAGTGTAACTCAATTGCCTGTGTCTCTTAGTGAATAACTGGATAGAAAAAAAGGTGTGGTTTATATAAGGTCTGAGGATATGAAAGTTTAAGTTCTGTGAATTTAAAGTACTTGGGGGGCTTGAGAAAGCATTTTAAGGTTGATACATGCAAGATAAGAATATTAGAAGGTCTGAGAAACTGTTCCAAGAAGTAGTTTTAAGGTTGTCTATAAGAAAGTGTTTCAAGTTGATAAGTGCAAGTGTTTGAGAGTCTGAGAGAGTGTTTAACTGTTGGCAAGTGCAAGTTATAAAAGTTAAAGGATCTTAAGAAAAGTTTTAAGGTACATAAATACAAGTTGCAGATTTCAAATGAGATCAATGGAGTTATAATAGGCTGGTAGAGTGCTGGCTGCTTATTAATCAGTTCCAAGCTCAATATTTTAATTTTCCCTTTGGTTGTATCCTTTTTTTTTTGTTTTGTTTTGTTTTTTGTTTTTTTTTCGAGACAAAGTTTCTCTGTGTAGCCTTGGCTGGCCTGGACTTGCTTTGTAGACCATGCTGGGCTCAAACTCACAGCTATCGGCCTGCCTCTGCCTCCCAGGTGCTGGGATTAAAGGCGTGCGCCACCATGCCTGGCTGTATTCTTAATGTAGACTTAAGGGTGCTTCTCATCATGCTAAAAATGAGTCTGTCCAACCTGGATATCAAGTCTCTGGACTGAGAAAAGAATGTTCATGCTTTTACTGGGCTTCAAAGGCATAAGCCTACTCCAGCTGTCTTAGAAACACAATTTTAACTTCTGTGCCTAGTCTGTATTTGTCTCAGCAGAGTTTTACCTGGTTAACAGACTGCGTCCAGAGCTGCTGAGATCTGGATCTGCTGGAAGCTCACGTAAACCAATCCTGCAGATATGACTAGTCCCCGTCTCTTCAATTGGATCAGCTAAACAGATGCTTTTGATAAATGCCCTATTATCAAGCTTTTCAGCCATTCCAGGCTTGATAACAGCGCCCCTAATGTCAGCAGGAAGAAGTTACAGAAACAAAAGACTTCACCTGTTTTCCCATTTTATAGGCTGAAATGCTAAGTCAAGGGCAACTCTCTGGCACGAGGGACAAATGGCTATAAGAAAATAGACTCTTAGTTCTGTTTAAACAAGTCATGCTTTGTCTCCTCCCTTATATCAAGCAGAGATTGGGTGCCATCCAGCTAATAGTCATGAGGGCACAGTCCCTGTCCTTACAACAAGGCCAACTCAGAGGAATACGTTTCAGGAAGACCCATGATTGGGTCTTCAGTGAACCTGTTGGGGAGGGGGATGTAAGGGCAAAATTAATTCTATATCTTATATGTAATTTTATCCTGCAACTTATGCCATGGTCTGTGAATACTCTGTGAGAACTCGTCCTCCAGGTGACTTCACTTCTTCCTGCATTCTGGGAATGACCATGCACTGCCATAAACTAGACCTGCCAGCAGTCTCCAGAAACTCTACCAGAGAAATTGGATACAATTAATACCCAATGATCCTCTGAGATAAAACAAATTCCCAGGAGATTCTGCCTCCTGGACCCAACCTCCCTGAAGGTTGACATTCCTGTGACCCACAGCTTTCCCTTGAGATTTAGCCTCCACTAACCTGCCTGAAGGTTGACATTCCTGTGACCCACAACTCCCACTCATGGCTTTTTCCTTACTTCCTTGTGACCCCAATCCCTAATTACAGTTTTTCCCTTATCAACCCAGTACCCTTGAAGCTCCAGTGTCATTCTTCTATCCTGCTGCATCAGGATAGAGCCTTGTGATCCAAGGCTCAACTTTGTAATTCAGGACCCTGTGTACATTGCATCAGTATTGAGTCCTGGTGGTCTTTTTTTGGGGTTTCACAATCTGGGTGATCTTGGTAGTACACTGAGCGATTTAAGTGTTACATAATATGTAAATGTAGTTTTACTGAAAGTGGCATATGAGAGGGAGGAGAAGAGGAGCTCACACTGGGGCTGGGGGAAGGGAAGCAGAGAGGGCAGGGAGATGGGAAAAGGACAAGGGCAAAGGTGGGCAAAAGGAGAACTGTGGAACTCATATGTCTGATTTATATAGTGAGTCTCTGGGAGTGGAGAAGTCCCATCCCAAGGTAGAGGGAAGGTCATGCCAGCTATGCCCTGTAACGGGACCTAATGAATGGAGTCTCAGATGGTTATGGAGGAGGAATGAGGGGCACACAATGGAACACTCCATCCAGCCTTTATTTATGAACCTTGGGCTGTGGGTGGGGGTTTGAGTGTGAACGTGTCTGATTCAACCGGGTCAGGGGTGCCAGGATACTTAATCTACCGGCATTGGTACAGTATCTCATTTGCATGCAGTAGCACAGTGTCTTACTTCAAGATGGAAAACACACTTTTAAATTATTCTATAGGTGGGGAGGGGCAGGGGAAGAACTTCTAGGTACAATTAAAGGTCATTTGCTTAAGGCCAGGCTCTCCTTAGTATAGAGTAGGGTACTCTAGGAAATCCAGGTGTTTTCTGATCAGGAAAGGATTAGGTATATGATCTTCCCTGAGGGCTATGTGATACTCCTTAAAGAATCTGGGGGTCTCAGATCAGGGGAAGAGAGAACCTCAGTTAGAAAGGGAGTCCATTGTAATAGACCAAGCTCAGTTAGTTGGCTCTCAGGGCCCCACAGATCATGTGCTGTCCTGTCCAGCTAGAGGATTCTTCCTCATGGCTAGCCAGCTGGTTTTGAGTTTGTAGGGCTGCTGGAGTGAAGGAACACAACCTTAGCTTGAACCCTGTGCTTGTCTGAGATGAAACATAGGATCTGGAGTGAACCAGGCTCGCTATCTCCAGTGTTATTCTTCAAGTTCCCTCTTAGGAATGCAAATGGCTTTGCATTATTCAAAATCTCTCTTTTTAAAATACATTTATTTTATTACACATATATAAAACTAACTAGACCATGTGACAATCATGAGTTCTATAAATGTTACATTCATAGTGGCTTGCCTATTTGTATTTTTCCAGCTTGAAGTAAATGCCTTTCCTGTCTTGTTGGGTCTAAATTTCTGAATGAAATTCATTATGTATCCCATCTCAACTCTAAGGAAATAGGAGCTGAAAAGAAAGAAAGGGACATAGGAACATAGAGGGAGGATAGAACAAGCACTAGATGATTGAATCTATTCCTTAACTCAAGGCCCTAATTGTTAACACATAATGAAGGTCACATCTAAGTCAATGGTATAGAATATAGTATATTGATAGAAAACATGGGCATGTCAAATACTTGTCAGTTTTTAGCACAAGAATATATATCCCAAGTCTAACAGATAGATATGACTCTTTTGATATATGAGGTAAAATAGTTAAACAAGGTCTTCAAAAGCCTCAGAGATACACGCAATTTGGTATTCAAAGATCTTTTTATAATCCTAAATTTCTTTGACAACAAGACAAGTTAACTCCTGACAACATCCAGCCGAATTAAAAGGTGATGAGAATCAAAGAGACTCCTTATGGAGATGGCCTCAAATGTGGCAAACAAGCCACTGGGCAAAATGTCCTCATTCCTGCCACAAACAGAATTCTGCCTAAAAATGGGCAGCTTAGATGCAGGCAGAGTCGACGGCCACACTCTGTCAAGACAGGGTAAGCAAGTCCTCAATAGTTCCTGCCTTGCCAATAAGTCTGGCAGAGATATTGTGCCAGAAAGCCAAAGATGAGGCTCCAACATTGTAGAGAGTGTTGGGTGACTGTTCAGGCAGTAAACCATCTAAGTCAATTGTTCATTTGGGAAGCTGCTAACCTGCACTGCTGGTTCACTCAGCAATTTAAGTTTTATTCTTTCTCAAATCTCTGATGGGCATCAAAGGGCAGATAGTTTAGTTGGTTAGAGGATAAAATCTTTTTAGATCAAGATGTTCAAGATCTTTTGATGGCTTGATTACAGCCACTTCCCTCAAAGTGTCAGAAATGTGGCTGGACATTTTGTTTTGAACAATGAAGCTCTTGGGCATGGTGCCTTTTCCTGAGTCTGACTGAAGGAATACATGTTGAAAGAATGCTTGGCCAGAAAGGAAATTGTGTGAGGATTCTCAAGATCTCCAGCACTCTAGTCTACAGGAAGAACATATTCTAATGCTACACTAAGAGAATATATCTGCCTAGCTTATGATCACAACCCACAGCAAGCAGCATGGCCATCTCTATTTGGGATAATAGTGGCAGTTGTGTCCTTTCTGATGGTTCCTGAGCTTAGGAATGAATAGGGGTTGACATGTAGCCTACACTTGGACAGACATGCTATGCATTCCAGTAAGGGTTTAGATACACCTTAAGGACACCTTTCCTAAGTTGCTTAAGGAACCATAGAGACTGGGAGGCCTTGCATTAGGGTTCCTTACACATGCCTACTCTGCACTTTTAGCTGGTATGCCATGGTGTGTTAGAGGTGCTCACAATAATGATTGATTTCTTCCCACAGCTGTTGGGCAGTGATGTTCCATCTTGACATGAGAATCTTCCAGACATCTTCAGTCTTTTATGGACATAAGCCGCTTTGATGATTTAATCCAATGTGGCATAAAAATAATTTTATATGCTCTGTGGTATGAAGAAGTCTGTGGGGCACCATATCAGAGAATCTATCTTGCCCAGATAGGAAGAATTTGATAAGAAAGGTCAAAGTGTTCACAAGGTCTCTAGGGAATGTACCCTCACCATGATTGTTACTTAGTTTCCAGAGGGAGAACATTGCTTGCTCCGCTAGATGACAAATTCATTACTCAGAGTCTTGGGAGGTCTGTGATCCTTTATGTTGGTTTTCCTCATCTGTGTAGAAGAAAATATGAAAAAATATATTAGCTGAAGGGTGTGACTGTGGGACTCCAGTCCCCTGAAGTACCAGGAGAGATAAGAAATCAGCCTAGGATGACATCTTAGATTTCCCCTGTGCTTGGGGACATGAGGGAGGAAAGGACATTTGCTCCAGCGAGTCATTTTCCTCTGCTCCAGCCACCCCATTTGGGAGCCCCAGGGGAACTTCGTAGCTCCGAAGAAATAAGTAGAAAGAAATAGTTGCTTTTGAAATTGGTTTTGATTGTTAGGCCTCAAACAATGTCCAGGATCAGTTATTTGTTCCTAGGTCAGCCTTAGATCTCTTTTTTGTATATTTTATTTATTTTATATATATGAGTGTTCTGTCTGTGTGTACTCCTTCATGCCAGAAGAGGCATCAGATCTCAGTGTTGATGGTTGTGAGCCACCATGTGGTTGGTGGGAATTGAACTCGGGTCCTCTGGAAGAGCAGACTCTTAACCGCTGAGCTATCTCTCCAGCCCGAGCCTTAGATCTTTCTGTTTCTCAGCAACTCCATTTTTGTCTTAACATAGAGACCAATAACTGCTGGGGTCTAGTCACTATTAAAGCCTCCCATGATCTAGTATTTAGAATGCTGTGAACAACTTTCTCTTTGCCTCAAGGAGACTCAGGCTTTCAGTTAAATACTGATGGATGGGATGGAGCAGGAGGGTAGAACGCATGGAAAAAAAAAAGATTAAAAAGCCACCCAGGATTTACCTTCTCAGGAAACTGCACCGTGGAATAAATGGTGTTCACTGCTTCTTCCTCATAGGCACAGGACCTCACCTGGAAAAGAGATACTTTCTCCTCAGCGAGAGTTCAGAAGACAAGACAAGGAAGAGGCTCTCTTCCTAATTCCCGTCTCTCCACCACCCATTCTGGATCCCCTTTCACCATGGAGTCTCTTTTTCTGTCATCAGGTCTTGTTCCATCCAACTCTGGATCAGGTTACAATAGCCATAAGGACAAGTGGGTGGCAGTTGGACATACATAGCCGTGTAGCAGAAGGCCTCCAGGAGCTGAGAGGAGGGTTCTGTGTAGTTTAGACTGAGTCTTGCTGCGCTGGGAGATTAGTTTTCTGTGAGTTATGTGAATCTATAATTGCATCCCAGCAGTCCTAGCACAGTGTCAGAGTAACTGGAGAAACCTGAGTGTCCCCCTTCAGTCCTTGCAGACTCAAGGAAGTAGGCTTGTGTAGGTACAAAAGGTGATCTTTGCTGGGAGCAAGCCATGGAAGGCCAACCAAAGGAAGAAGGTGTGGAACAGAGCGATTAAGGGTCTAAGAAAAGCTATTCTAGACCAGCTAGTTTAGTTCAAGGTTGTCTGTTTTTCCTTCTGTGTACTTGGAACAACCTTAAGTACCGACTCTGCCTGTTGGTGACCCCATAGCATTCCTCATCTCACAATAAGGATTCTATCATTGCTCAATTCCTCTAGAGAGTGCCTCTTAGACACAATTGCATCTAACCCCTCAGTTAAGCCTTCATGTGATGCTCAGGGCCTTATACCATGGAGGCTGTCATGAGGAGACAAGGGACTATGTTGGCTTTCATGCGGAGACCCATGCCATCATTTCCTTTTTGGTTGGTCCCTTCAGACTCTTGTCTGTAGCTTCTTTCTATGTAACAGCAAACAGAGGGCAACTGTTGCCCAAGATGCCTGTTCTGGTGATGGTACTGGTGGTAGGGTGTATTCATGAGTAGCAGCAACTTACCTGGGATTCAAGGATTTCATCATAGATTGTGGACTCTGTATGATGAGCAGTTCTTGAAACTACAGAATATATTGTCTCCATTGGGACAACACCACCTGCCATAAATAAACATAGAACCACAGTCTGTGAAAGGTAGGTGGGGTTTACATACTACCTAGTCTTATCTTATCTACCCATGATAAAGAAATAAAACTCAGAGGTTGAATGGGCCCTGCCCTATCGAGACAGATGCTTGAATTCTCAGATGGTCTTTCTATCCCAAAGATTACTTTTGTGATAGGGCACCTCTTGTTCAAATCTCACCGAAAGCCCAGTGTGAATTCTTTTCTATTCCTGAAGTTCAGCTTAGCCCATTCCCTGCATGGATTCAAATATAGCTCTGGCATTGATGGCCTTGCATGGCTTCTGGACTTTCTTTGTTAGGGTCTTGGTTGTTTAATTTGATTGATATTAATTATAGCCAGTGCTTTATTATCCCAGTGCATACCTGACTATAACCATACATTCACAAAATAGTTAAATATGTATCAAGCTCTTTCTTTGTGCCAGGCTACATAGAAGGAGCCAGAAAAACAAAGAAAGGGCACATAGATTTTTACTTTTAAAAATGTCTGAGCTAGATGAGGCATTAATCTTAATACATTCTTTTTCTTTTAGTATTAACACAATGTTTTTGGGTGAAGTTGGAAAGAGATAGACAGAACTTTGTGCCTTCTTCTTATAGGTCTCCAAAATATGTACAAATGGTGGATCTGATCCAAGATGATCACAGTTGTCACTATTTCAGAGCTAGTCTTGTCTAAGTCTCTGCCCCAGACATAGTGAGGGAGCCAGACAAAGTGCTCTCAATCTTATTTGTGTGTGCAAAGAAAGAATAGTCTGTCTCCATCTCTTGGTCTTTGTCCCTCTGTCTCAGTTGTCTCTGTTTCCTTGGAGACCATGCTTGGATATTATAACATTTCCTTTTTGTGAGTCCATTTGAGTTATGACCCTTGTCACAAACCCTCTCCCATAGAATGCTACCTCAACATCCTACTCAGGCCTGCCAATTACACACATTGGAGCTCATACTTACCTAGTACTAGGTACCAGGTTGGCTATTGCATGTACGTAATCTACTTAATAACTATATGTAGCAAGCAATTTCACTTACGGATATCTTACATTTGAGAGAATGGAATCTCACAGTGCTACAGTAACTAGCCAAAAAATAGTCAAGATGGAATTTCATCTCTACATGTATTTTGTTATAGCAACGAGGAAAGTAACTAATGCACCAAGGTAGGACCTGAGGAAAGCAGAAAGTGAACAGGCCCCCTTATAGTTTATAAGAATGAAAGACCAATTTACTCTCAAAATGTAGTGCAGTTGGCAAAGGCAGCTTGTCTAAGGTGAATCTGCAAATACTGTGAGGACATCCTCTTCCCGCTCCTCTCTCACCAGTCTTCTCCATGCAAGCATTGCTGCTCTCCAGAGCAGGTGAGAGCAGAGTGAGTGGTCGGTGGTTGTTTTGCCTATACTTTCTGGCTCCTGGCAATATTTCCTGATCCAAGAGGCCCATAGGTTACTCAGTTTCCCCTGGACAGTGGCCCCTTTCCCTTAACACCAATCCACAGCAAGTTTGAGACTGTAAGATTTTTCCCTTCCATGTTGGTTTGGCTTCACCAGCTGGATAGGTTTGCCTCTTGAGTGAACTTAGATTTAACCTCCATGTATAGGGAGAATCTCTATTCTCTTATATTTTTTTGGATGTAGCCTCAGCCTTTAATGGCTGAACCATCATCTATCTCTCCAGCCTGAGAGTTTCTCGTCTCAAGAGACACCTTAACTTAAAAGCACTTCTCCATTGTACCAGTGCAGTGTGACCAGGTCTTGCTTTTGACAAAAGAGTTCTGTTGCTTCCACAGGTGGTGCATTCTGGGTAACCATTTCACCTCTGGTAGTCCCTGCATGATGGGCCCTGGCTGATTATTTTCTCGGACTTAGCTCTGGGATGTATTCTGAAGAGGTGGCACAAATATGAACCGCAGATTACCAAAGGAAAAATACCTCCTGGTTTTTCTTTGCAATAAAACTTGACCCTTACATCCACTCCAAGTTGAAGAACATTCATCACCTCATGGCACACTGAACTATAACTGGGCCTTATTAGTTCTCTTTATGTCATAATTGAGGGAAGAACACAGATATCTCATCCTTAGGCCTCTATGGCCTCATTACAGTGCCCCAAACTACAAGAAGGATGTTTTACTAGATGTGTTTACTAGATTATCTCACACTAGTCCATCTCCCTTGAACTCAACACTGCTTACCACTCTAGAGGTGGTAGGACCTGGGAGAATGGAGCCTAGAAACGAGGTAGATGAAAGTCTTACGCAGCGGCCAGCTTTACCTAGAGCATCAGACAATTCCTGCTCTGGGGGTTAAGAAGAGCAACCTGAGTAAAGTATCCAATCCCAAGGAGAAACTGTGTGTGCCAAACCCTTGCTTTTCCATAAAGACATATGAACAAATAACAATGCCCAGTTGTAGTGGATACTCTGAAGTAAACTCAATCCTATTCCATCCTCCTGGGAGGATGATACAAAACACGTTCCCAGAACAATTCCATGTTTTGAAGAAACTGAGGTCACAAGACTTTTGCCTCGTTTTCTTGGAATTTTCTCCCAAGCACCGAGAATTCTTCTTATGTGCCTCATTCTTGGACCGTGTGCCAACACTCAATCACAGTCGACATCTTTGATGACCCTTCCTTTGTTTCACTCAAGCCCCTGCTCACCAGCCAGCCCATCTGGCAGCTCTGCTCTTCCCTCCATTTTAAGTTTGAAGGCCCTCACTTTGAGAACTAGACCAGAGATCCCAGACTCCTTTCTTCAGTTTATGAAACACAGTCCTCCAGGTCTTTAATAACCAGGAGGACAGACAGCTAGGTGCACACATGCATACATACATCATACATACATACATACATACATCATACATACATCATACATACATCATACATACATCATACACACATACATACACACATCATACATACATACATACATCATACATACATCATACATACATACATCACACATACATCATACATACATACATACATCATACATACATACATCATACATACATACATACATCACACATACATCATACATACATACATCATACATACATACATACATCATACATACATACATACATATATACATACATACATCATACATACATCATCCATCCATCCATCCATCCATACATACATATATACATATATACATACTATATCATGCGTACATTACATAGATAGAGTGAGCCAGCCTCTGAGGGCTGATTTTCCCAGTTATTATCTGTCCTGGGACAGAACACTAACATAGCTCCCATTCTTTCTGACCTTTGTTTATTTAGCCTTCTTGTATAATTCATATCCTTCGTATTAGAAGCCATTAAATTCTGCAAGGGATTGTTTCAGGAGTATCAACCGTTACCATCAGTGTTGGTGCCTGTCTCCAACATGAGGACCTCTATGGTTGTACAACCCTATGGCAGATCAGAAACCCCAACCAGTGTCCCTTATCACCCATCAGCTCCAAAGCAGCTCTAGGAGAGAGAGAGAGAGAGAGAGAGAGAGAGAGAGAGAGAGAGAGAGAGAGAGAGAATTTCCTCCCTTGTCAGGGTTTGAGTTTGTAGATTTATAAGGTGAGGGGCAGAGACAGAGCAGGAGAGATGGCTCAGCTGTTCAAACCATCCTGATCTCACAGAGAACTTCAGTACCTTCATTGGGTGGCAGAAACTCCAGCTCCTGAGGATCTTGTGTCCTTTTCTGGTTATTTCAGGCATGTAGGTGTGAATGTGTGTGTGTGTATGTGTGTGTGTGTAAATAAAGTAAACATTTTAAGAGAAAAATATAGAGACAAAAACGTTCTCTCCCTCAATGCACACATTCTCACGCTTTAACAGCCAGACCCTCACCATTTGTGGCCTGACCCCAGTGGCTTGTGACATCTTCTTAGCTCAAATGGCTAGTATCAAGAAAGACAGCTTATATTGTTAAATTGTCTACTTATCAAGATTGTGAAATGTGCAGGTATGTTGTATAAGATAAGACCAAATAATTTCCCTTAATTGTAGAAAAGAACTCAATTCTTTAGTCGGATTTTCTCCTCTGAGACTGTCTACTGCATCTCTTTCTCTTGTAGCACATTTTCTTTATTACATCTTTTTTGTATTTGTTCTCGACTGGTAAATACTTTTACCCCTGTTCCTTTGCCTTGCCAGTATGGTTCGCAAAGTGATACTCCCTACTCCACTGGGGTAGATAAATGAGGTCACTTCTTGGAAGAAAGAAGACACATTCTCACATTTTACCTTCCAGGGCAATCCTACCTTGCCTTCTCTTGTACAAATGGAACAGAAGAGCCAACACCGCAATGAGAATAAAAAGAGAGAGCACAGCTAGTCCACTTGGCAACACAGCAGGGTGAACATGGGAGCCTCGAGTGTCTGGAAATAGAAATTGTTATGAGTCCTGGCTATCAGGAAACAGGCCCATGACACTGTACAGGTTTGCCCACATTCAGGCCAATGTCAAGATGGCATGCCCTTCAGAGAGGGCCAAAGCCCTTCAATCTGCAGTCTTCATCAGACTCCTCAAGATCCCTGAGAATGCTCAATGCTTCACAGAAGCTTTGGTCGTTCCCCCAGAAGGCTGCCTGGGTGAGGACGCACCCACGGCTAGTCTTGGCATGAAGGAGGCACACTCGCATGATGAGTAGTCAAAAGCTAAGGCATGGAGTCTTTAGAGTCTCAGGTGACTTCTGAGACTGTCCAGAGAGATGGGAGGATCTGGTTACCTGTACAGGATTGCGGGAGAGTGAAAGAGTCAGAATTGTTGCTGACAGGGTTCTGGGCCATACACGTGTAAGTCATCTTTTGATTCTCAGGGGAATGGAAGATTTGAAGGACGTTGCCTTTCTCTCCAGAGGGACTCCAACTGTATGCCACGTTCTTCTCTTCGTTCCCCACAGAGCACGTCAGTGTGACATTACAAGTGTTGTTTTCAAGTGTTGTCAAATTCTGTGTAATTGTTGGTTTTCCAAGCCGACCTATGAGAGGAAAGCATATGAGCCGAGAGTGATTTGAAACGGGCCTATATAAGCTTGTGGCAATCGATTGTTAACTTCCCAGAAATTTGTGTGATACATGTTAAACACATTAAAAAAAGAGGTCACGAAAACAAATAAATCACATTAAAATTATTTTTGATATTTTCGTATAGCCCATGTGCTGGTGGCGAGTTGTACTTATTGTGGCCATGCTTTGTAATGACATATGAATAATACATCCTTTCAACCCTATAGGTCTTAAAATCAACCATAGCAGAAGGTTGCTTTCTTAAAAAAATGGTTTTCCTATACTTATTTATTTTTCTGTCACTCACATTAAGTCTTCAACAAGAGCTTTTATCATGGCTGAGGTTACAATATAATTACATCATTTCCGTTTCCCCTCCAAACCCTTCTATAAAGCCTCCTGTTACAAATTCATGGTCTGTTTTGTTTTCTCACTAACTGGCACATGTATATATGCACACACACTTTTATGCACACCTATTTTTTCATTTTTTCCTTCTGTTGAACACAGATTATTTTCACATACAATCGACCGTGAGTCAGAATGGAGTGGATGTGGAGGTGAGGGGAGGAGGGACAGAGAGGGGCAGACAAGGGGGACCTTATCACGGCAGAAGCTGTTAAACCGCAGATATTTGGAAATGCTGTAGTCATCATGTTGTGAATATAACAGAACCTTATACTGATCCAATGTCTGTTGTATCTGTATCTGTATCTGTATCCATATCTATATATCCTCAGTAATGGAATTGCTCATATTTAGGAATGGGGCTTGGATCTAGCGTAACAGGAGGGAGGAGGTGAAGGGCACACAGTCCTCCTTTTGTGGTTCTTTGCACTGTCCTCTGCATTCTGCACTGAGTTTGAAGCAGGAAGCCTTTTATAGACCACTTTGCATATGGTTTCTTACTAGTTTGTCATAATAGTACTTGCAAATTGATTGGTATGATTGTTGACATTTTATAAGGAAGGAAAACAAAGATCAAAGGGCAAATTCTGCGGCAAAACAGAAAACAGCTAAAGTCTGTTGAGGCCACAACTAAATTAGACCTCTGTAAGGACTGATGTGCTTACGTCATCCCAAGCATGAAGAGAATTAGGAAGTTCTGTTTTCATGAATATGGGTGTGCTTTATACCACAAATCTCCAAAGCAACAGTAAAATCCCAGCCCTCTTACATCCCATCACTTACGGTAGATATGCAGGTGGTAGCGTTTGGTGACGGTAGAATGTTCGTCGTTTATGTTTACTGTGTAAGTTCCTGCATCTTCCATCCTCAGGTGTCTAATAACCAGGTTATAGTGCTGACCCATGACCTCTATTCGTCCTTTATAAATGAAGTGGGACACAAAAACTTCAGGTGCTCCTCCTCCAACTCCGGGTTTTATAAAAGCGATACTTGATTCAGAAGCCCAGGCAATGCTCCTCACTTTCTGTGGTTCTTGAATATTGACATGGAAAGTAACCGACTCTCCAAGAGTTCCATTCACCACCATCGAGTCTGTACCTCTTCCTGCAGCTTCAGACCCTGAGGATATAAATAGAAAACAGTCACCATCGGACTGTTGAACTGCTTTGTGGTCTTTCTCTTTCTTGGGTATCACTGAGGAACTCCCTCAGACACTGCTCATCCTGTGTTGTGGGGATCTTTCTTATTCCATTCTAGGTTTTGGTTTGTTTGTTTGTTTGTCTTTCTTTGGGGGCTGTTTGAGACAGGTGTGTGTGTGTGTGTGTGTGTGTGTGTGTGTGTGTGTGTGTGTGTGTAGGCCTGGGAGTCCTGTACTCAGTTTATAGACTAGGCTAACCTCTAACTCACATAGATTTGCCTGCCTCTGCCTGGTGCTGGGATTAAAGGTATGTTCCACCACCACCTGGCTTATCCTAAGTATGTTTAATGTGCTATGGCAAATAAAGATTAGTTGAAATCCTGCCATGTTGCCTGAAACAAAACAGTCCCTGAATAAATACATGTGTTCATTAGTGAGTCAATGAAGACATGAACTTCATCTGTTTTGTAAGTTGCTTCAAGAAAGTCTATACAACTCAGAATGAATTCCAATACTTACCTCACTCAGTAAATGGTTAAAACCCATTGTATGTCAAATACTCTATGTAGCCTGGGACCATAGATGTGAACTGAAATGATCCCCTGAACTCATCAATTTAGGGGGTAATATCACCAGATGAACACTTTGACTTTATCTTCCAAGGATAAAGGTAAAAATGTAAAGTGTCTTCTTGAAGACCACAGTAAATAAAAAAAAAAAGTAGTGACTGAGTAGGTCCTCAGCTCAGCTACTCCAGAAACTTATCCCAAACTCCTCCACTAATGGGCAGAAGGATGAGAAAAGGGACTCACTTGATATCTTGGACCTAATGAAGGTTTATGGTCTGTCTTCCTTGAAAGTCTTCTAGCCTTCAGAATTCATGCGTCAAGAGAAATGTGTGTTATGCAGCAGATCCCCATTGAGATCTTTAATGATCTTTAAGACTGGCCTTCATGATAGCAGATTACCAAGAAGAGACTTGATACCCTATGAGCATATACAGGGGGAGGAAATGCCCCTTAGGAACAGTCATAGAGGAGGGGACTAAGGGGAAAATGGGAGGATACAAGGGATGGGATAACCATTGAGATGTAAGAAGAATAAATTAATAAGAAATTAAAAAAAGACTGGCCTTCATGACATATGAGGTATTCAATAATAGATATGACACGGGGACTGACATGTCAGAAAGGGTATTAACAGCAAACACGTGGTTGGGCTGTTTTGATGTGAACTAGCTCTGTGTAAGCCCGAAAGGCCAAGCCATGGTTTCCACATAAACAGGTTCAGGTTAACTGTAAAGTTTCTACAGAGAGTCTGTAGAGAATGCAAGTCATAAAATGAAAGGATTTATTAACCCAGTGGTGCTCCCGGTTGTGTTCACCTCTCTTTTCAGCTCAGTAGCTACTGCAGGATTCCAGGATGCTGAGATGAACCTCTTTCCTTTCAGGTCAACGGAATGAGTGCTCTCAGGGGGAATGTACTGGTGATTTAGTTGGAATGGGCAAGCCAAGTCAACATGTTTCAGGACTCTACAGCAAGGAAGGGTGGGATGGGGGAAAGTCAGGGATATTTATTTACCTACCAATAGGTAGCGTTTATCAAGTACTAACTCCATGTCAGAAGCTATGCTAGGACCACAGGGAGAATAGGACGCCACTGCTACCCCGAGAATCCCATGGAGTACAAAAGCTGACATACTGAGTGCCAAATGGAGAGGACAACAGGAAGAAAACATACAGAGAACATAAAGATATGTTAATGTGGCCTCTGGCAGCCACACTTTGCAGAAATCTCCAACACCAATTGTCACCCATAAACGATCCTACTGGGCTGAGAAAGTTCACAGAGGGCTCTTGGAAAACCTTAGCTTGTGTCTCAGCTATAGCATGCACAGAAGCTTAGTTCAAAGGACCCTAAACTTGGCTTTCCAGTGCTGTGTGGCTTCCAAATGCTTAGTGGGTTTTGCCCAGAGAGCTCCAATTTTTATTTCACACTGCATCTTTCAGAGTTCATACCCACCCCCTGTCTCAGATCTCCTACCTGTCTCAAGGCTGGTGTGGATTCAAGCCCTTTGACGTAATGTCATTCTACTATTTGGATTTAAGTTTGGTATGAGAAGAATCAGATACATGACATCTAACTCTGGCCATCTTCTGTCACTAGCATCTGAAATGTGGAGGCCATTTGCTAAGGCTGAGAGCTTCCTGGTATTAGAGCTGTGCAACCACAATCCGTAGAATGTGGTGTCAGTGTTACAGTTATGTGCCACTCTCCACAGCAAAGCCATTCAGGAAATGATGCTGGACTATGAAAAGGCAATCAAGCTGGGCAGGTGACCAGTGAGTGACAACACTGCAGGGGAAACACTGGACGCATCTTCTTCGCGGTCCCCACTCTCCACAGCAAAGTATTCTGGAAATGATGCTGGACTATCAAAGGGCAATCAAGCAGAGCTGGTGAGGAGTGCATGACAAAGCTGCAGAGGAAATGCTTGCATGCAGCTTTCCGTGTGGCTGAATTTGGTGCAAGAACCCTGACCTCGCTGAGAAAAAGCAGAGTGTGAATACGTGTGAACTGAATTTTCTGCTGCTTTGAACTGCACAGCACACAACAGCTCCTAGACAGGTAGCTGTGAGACTATGGCATGTAGCTGAGAAACACATGAGACTAGCTCCAGACCAGGCATCTACTCACAAACTAGGCAAACTCAATAAAGTTACAAGACCTTTCTCAGTCTATAGTAGCTGTAACACTGGCCTCATCTGTCCAACGAGCAGCAAACGATGTGAGTTGAGCAGAGGTGCTTTGCTCACTGGAAAAGTGAAATTAATGGGAATTATTCCTGATGCTGAGCATGACTAATTGGTATGTGCATTTTAAACATTGCATGGCCCTTCCCTATGATAGATCAGTGAATCTGAGGCCATATGGAACCCCACTTAAAGCTGATTTATGAGATAACTAAAAAAAAAAGCTCAGCTGGATGCTTTTAAGTGCTCTACTTAGTGGATTTCAATCTGCTTTTAGAAACACATTGTTTACACTGGGTGTGGTATCACATGCCTGTAATCTCAGCACTTGGGGAGGCAGAGGCAGGTGGATCTCTGTAGGTTCAAGGCTAGCCAGGTCTATATAGCAAGTGCGGGACACCCAAGTCTACACAGAGAAACCCTGTCTCGAAAGACCAAACCAAACCAAACCAAAACGTTTAGCCATTTTAGTAATGCCAAATTAGGGAAATAACACATGTCTATAGCTTTCACGTATAAATACATGTCTTAACACATGTGTATAACTCTCTTTTGCAATCTGAGGTGGGAAATTATAAATTCAGGCAAATGAATGATATTCATTGATGGTGATTTCAGTCAAAACTCAAAGAAGAGAAAGAGTACTTTGATGTGGCTGTTAAAAATCTTATTGGAAAAAAGGAGAATTCTCTAGACATAAGAGAATGAAAGGTATCTCAGGTCTTCAGGTTCTGAATTAAAGTTCGCATGGGTTGAGGTCATTTGAGTCTAGATTTTCATGATGGGGGAGGTGAAGAGAGGAAGGAGGAAAGGAAGAAGGGAGGGAGGAAGAGAGTGAAAGGGAGAGGAAGAGAGAAAAGAGAGAGAGACAGTAGAGATATAAATTTAGTAGAGATATAAATTATGTTTGGATTTGGGGCAGTGTCAAATTTGAGTTTATCCTACAGGAAGAGGGATCTACAAGCTTTTATGGATTAAGTTAAAAATAATGTAGTCATGATGTAGCGAAAGAATAAGAGGTTTTAGTAATAGAGAAAACATATGTTGTAACAGGCTAATGTGGCCATCAGGGTATGAAGCAAGGGGGATATAATAGGAATGAAAAGGAAGGGATGAGTTTGAGAGTCAGTGATTGCAAGGAAGGACAATGAAGAAACAGGCACCTAATAAAATTCACTTCTTTTACCGCATGATTTTAGCTTCTGCTTCACACCAGTGGAAAATTAATAGCAGAAAACATATATGCAGGAGGAGACGTCGAAGAGACAAGGTTAGTGTTAGAACTGTTGAATCTGAGATGAGATTGGACCCCCTGAGGAAGTTGGAGGAAGAAAGACAGGAGGAAGTATGGTCTAGGAGTATTGTCCGATGGAAAGACGTGAAAATGGAACCTGCGAGCTATTTCCCAATATTTGTTCTCACCATCATCACAGGGACAGGACCATGGGTGGTTAAAAGGGAAGATGACCACCAGGATAGACTACGTTATCCTGCTTTCTGTTGGTGAAGTGCCATTGTGTCACTAAGTTCAGGCCGATAGAGTACAAGTAAAGGTACCATATTTGCCTGCAGAGCCTACAAAAGAGGAAAAACTGCTCTCTCCATATCTTTTTCTTTACATTTTATTTTACCCAGGGAGCAGGACCTCTGAGAAATGTTAGGAACCATAAGGGTAAAGGCAAGAGCTGAGGTCAGTGAGGTAGAAAGAGAGAAGTCAGGAACTGTAAGGCTTAGGTCTGGAGCATAGCTGGTGAGCAAAGTGCGCAGTTACAGAAGAAGTATCAAAGCAATATAAAGCAAATGAGTAGACCAAAGGGCAAAAGCGGCATCAACAGGAAGCTACTATAGTCTCAGGAAGGAATTGTCTGTGGTATAATGATTCACAGTGGGACAAAGGCTGAAAACAGCTTTTAAATTTATGTGACGAGTGGAGAGGATCTTGATGACCTTTGAGATTGGGGAGAATATGAGACAATGCAACAGGAAGCCAGAATACCCTGCTTGGGGAAGTGGCAGGGACATAGGTTTCAGCCAGGTGAGTGTGTCTTCGTTTGATGAGCCCTTTATTTAAGCTGACAACAATGTGGACTCCAATAACATCTGTTTCATAGAACTGTTATCACAGCATGCAGAAGGCGCTTAAAACATAATAAGCATTTAGTGTAGAAAAGCATAAAGTGAAAGATAATCATTCTTATTTCGCACTAATACACTCACATGGTAGGCAGGGAAAGCTGCAAAGAATAGAAGACCAGGATCAATCTCCATAGGACCTATGACAATGATGGGTGCACATTTGAATTGAGGTGTATTTGAGCCCATCAGCATAATCTTGTAAAAACACTCGAATACAATGATCTTTCACTCCTCATTTCTAAATGTGGATAACAAATAAGGTGTGATAATGTAGCACTTCACAAGATGTGTGGATACTATATATAAATTTCAAATATTTTGATGCAAAGAAACATTGACATGGTCTTATAAGCCAACAAGAGATTGATGAAGCAGACCAACTGGTTGCAGAAACCTTGGGATCCAAGTAAAGAAGTGTCCCCCAACTTCCACATAGCAGAACTTTGATGGAAAGAGGGAGAGGGAGACCATGCTTCCAAAGGAGAAACAAGGACCAAGAAAGGCTACCATTGATGAAGGCTTGAATGACATGTGTTCCGATTCCCTTGCTGTGACAGAAGCTATAGTATTAATCAAAAGAGAACAGATTTATTTTGGCCCAAAGTTCATAGGCTTTAGTTCAAAGTCCCTTGGCTCCTCTGCTGTGAGCTTGAGGGAAGGGGCAACACCATGGCAGAGGCTAGCTTTTCTCTTCATGGTACTCGGTAACCAGAGAAAAACAGAAGAGTCTGGGAACAAGGTCTGCTTTTCTATGGCATACCTTCCCTTAATCAATGTCTCCTAATCTGATGCCATCTCCTAATTTCCATCCCTTCCCCATACTGTCATCAGATTTGGAGTGTATCAAAGGATCAACCCACTGATGAAGTGAGAACCTTTGTAATTGTTCACTTCTCAAAACCCACCAGAAAAACTAAGCTTTTATCATAAGAGATTTGGGGGCTGGGGCAGATGATTCACACTCAAACAATAACACATGGTAACAGTTTGTTTGCAGTGATCTTTAGGTAGCTCTATGGAAGCGGGCATCTGGAGCAGAGTTTGCAGGATGACTTGAGCATGGACAGAGTACTGTGGGCAGACTCTCGGTAAGAGGCAGCCTTGCTCTCTTTCCTTAGGCTGGAGTACTTCAGGAGCAACAGATCACTCCATGTATCAGATGGCGACATGTGTTTGATTGAAAGATATTTTGTCTCTATCAGCAGACTTTACAAATGCATGTCCCATGAGTAAGCATTCAAAAGCTGCTACTGGAAGCAGACAAGAGATATGGTAAGAAAAGATAGCAAAAAAAAAAAAAAAAAAAAAAAAATAGACAAACAGAAAAAGAGTCAGAAAATCTCCTGAGTTGAGAACTTGATGGGCTAGGATGTCTTTAACTGCAGAGAGGAAAATTTCTTGTGGGTTTTCTAAGAGTTTATGAAGAACATCTACCATCTCCTCGAGGCTTGTGACATTTACTTTCTCACACTTCATCATCCTCTAGGTCCATCCGGATTAGACCTCAGTGACACACTTCCTATCCTTTCTCTTCCCCTGACAGCCGTACCGGCCAGGAGCACTTCACCTCGGGGCATCTGTATGTTCCGTTCTCTTTTCCTACCAGATTCTCCACACTCCCTTACCTTGCTTAGGCCTTGTTGTCGACATCCTCCCAGCAGAAAGAGCTCTGTTGACTGTCATTGCTCTACAGGCAGTGGGACCTGCGAAAACAGAGCCTAAAAAGGAGACAGACTAACGTCTCAGAATAGCCAACCTTATTCAGGGCCTCAGATAATTTTTATTCTGAGGGTTAAGTAAAGTCTTCATATAAGCAAACTTCACACAAGCTCAAAGTATATAAGATCACTAGGACAAGCTGTGTGGGGCTGAATATCAACAGTAAACACAACGGGTAATCTAAAGCAAACCTCTGAGGGACACAAAAGCACATTCTAAGCATAATTCTGTGCTTTGGAGGGCTGAGGTCACAAGACCCTCTATCTTTTTTCTTGGAGTTTTCTCACAAGCATTAAGAGTTTTCCTCACAGCTTCATTCATGGTCTGTGTTCTGACATCTGAAGGCCAGTGCCAATGCAGCCCACCCATTGTGCTTTCTTTCTTGTGCCAGACAACAGTACTAACACCTCAAACATGTCCCATTGCCCTCTCCTTCCCTGAACACAACCCACTTTACTGCAAAATCTTTGTTTCTATCACTAATGTTTCTCCTAGGACCAGTGGATGATTTTTAAGTATTTCTTATGGCGGGGGGGGGGGGGGGGGGGGGATGGAGAACAAACACAATTGCCTTTTCTTGCTATGGATACAATCACTCTCTATTTAGCAATAAAATAATAGAATAAAACCAACAAGGTAGAAAATCCAAGAAGAAAATTAAGAATGAGGGGCCAGGGAGAACTGTTCACTGGTCTCTGGACCTTGCTTACAGTTTAAACTGACTGATGGGAAGGGGCGGTCAGCAAATTGTAGCCTCACTCCACCAGAATGCCTGCTCTGTTTGAAAAGAAAATCCATACGGAGCTACGGAATGAGAACTCACAACATAGCTACAAGTGCTCCAAACTGCAGATCAAGAGACAAATTCCACACAAGGCTCTATATCTGACTAGGTACTCCACGAATGCCCTGGACTAGCTAAGTCTCAGAGTGCTAGCTGGTAAATGAAACTAAGCCAAACGGTCATTTTGAGGGTCTATGAGGACTAGATGCTGTGACTAATGTCTTCAGTGTGTGTACTAAATAGCAAGGAATTTTGAGAACCTCAAGAAGTCTTGCCTTGAGGAACATCCTTGGCCTGTCCCTTTGTAAGTCACCATGACCTGCTGATTAAGAACATGACTTCCCTGATGTGACTCCTGGCTTTATGGGATACTAGCTTTCAGTCCTAGGAAAAGTCAGCAAACCCTTCATGCCTCAGTTTCCTCAGCTTTTCAATTACGCTGACCTAATAAATGTGTAGTAAGAACTAAATAAGCTAATATCTGTGAGCTGTCACATCCAGACCATTATATTGTTTCCTAAATACAAAACAAATAAGAGGCTGGAGGAATGACCCAATCTGTAAAGTAATTGCTTTGTAAGCAGGTTGACCTGAATTCAGATTTCTAGCACACATCTGTAACTCTAGGAACATGGAAGGGCTAAGGTAGTGGAAGAGACAGGCAGGTCCCTAAAGCCTATTGGCCAGACCTAGCTGAATCAGTGACCTCCAGGTTGAATTAGAGAACCTGTCTTAAAAAATAAGGTAGAGAGCAATGAAGGAAGACTTTGTATGTTGACTTCTGACCACACACACACACAGACACACAGACACAGACACAGACACACACAATAGCAGAGAGAGAGAGAGAGACAGAGACAGAGACAGAACACACATTTACTCACAAATACCCCCCAAACAAACAGCCATTGTTGAAGGGACTAATATAATACCTTAGACTGCTCTGAAGGAAGAAGAGAAAGATTGATACATGGGGTGAGGTGGGAAGGTGAGCAACAGTGAGAGAGGGACTAGGGAAGGATGAATTGTTGCTTAACATCCAACGCTACACTTAGATTATTCATGATACTTTAAATAAGCACTTCTTGTTCATGTTCTTTTTGCTGCTGGTGGGGGGGGCAGGACAATAGCTAAACCGTCTTTTTTTTTTCATTCTCCATCTCAGAGTTAAGAGTGTGGCTAGAAGAACATGGAAACAGCCTAAGTTTCTCTCAGTAGAAGAATGGATAAAGAAACTGGTACATTTACACTATGGAATACTATTCAGCTATTAAAAACAAGGAATTCCCAAAATTTGTGACAAATGGATTGAGCTAGAAATGATCATAATGAGTGAGTTAACCCAGAAGCAGAAAGACTCAAGTGGTATATACTCACTTATATCTGCATACTATCTGCATACTAGCCCAAGGGGCATGTCCCATGAAAGTCTTCACTTACCATGAAACTGGGACAGAGAGGAGGACATCCTATTGGGACTCTAGATGAGAGAAGCATGGGAGAATAGCAAAGTAGAAGGATCCAGAGGGTCCTAGAAACCTACAAGTAGAACATTATTATAGGCAGATTTGGGCCCAGGGGTCCCACTCAGACTATGGCACCAGCAAAGGACAATACAGGCCGTAAACTTCAAACCCCTACCCAGATCTAGCCAATGAACAGGACATTCTCCACAGTTGAGTGGACAGTGGGGTATGACTTTCACATGTACTCTGGTGCCTCATATTTGACCATGTCCCCTGGAGGGGGAGACCTGGTGGCACTCAGAGGAAGGATAGCAGGCTACCAAGAAGAGACTTGACACCCTATGAGCATATAAAGGGGGAGGAGTTCCCCCTCAGGCACAGTCATAGGGGAGGGGAGTAAGGGGAAAATGGGAGGGAGGGAAGAATGGGAGGATAAAAGGGAGGGGATAACCATTGAGATGTAACAAAAATAAATTAATAATAAAAAAAAGAGTGTGGCTAGAAATTCCTTCCATATTTCAGACTTGTCAGGATGAACAGAGATAGCTTGCATACACAACATTGAAAGAAGAGGTGTAATTAATCAAAATAAGTCAAGAGATTTTAAAAGCAATGAGAAAGGAAAGGACAGGGCAACTGAAATCCCATGCCACTCTCCATAATTAGAGAAATTCCTGTCTCCCCAAACCCCCAGATATTTTCACTTTGTGACATCTTTATTGAGAATTAGGTTACTTTGAACCAACATTTAAAAAACCTAAATCAAACATAAAATCTCAAACAGAGGTGAGGTCATGCTTTACTTTTGTTTTTTCTTTTTCTTTTTTCTCTTTGTAAATACTTAGACTTTGAGTAAAACAAAATTCCTCACTTGATCTCTGAGTGTTTATGTATAATTTTTTCATCTGATAATGTGTGTTTTAATACTATGCATCTTATAAACTGTCATGGAATTGAACAAGGTAATAATTGTGGAGGCTTTAGAATTATGTCAGACGCACAGTGGTTGCTCCATGCATGGTTAATCTTTGCTGTTATTGATGATATAGCACCATCAATAGGAGATAGGAGAAAAGATCAAATGGGAAGAGTTGAATAAATAGATTTTTCTAAATGGCAGGATAAAAAATAATCAAAAGAACACAGAAAAGATTCATAGAGAGAACGAGGAAGACGCAAGGTGATGGACTCATCTGTCTTCTGGCCCTGGAGGCTAAATGGCTCTAGGACATATGGAGGACAATCATTCAAATAGTTCACGAAGAAAGCTGAATCAGACATAGAACTATAAGTCTTAGTTTTGAGGAAATTTTTCCAGCACAAAGAAGTGATGAGTTCACTGTCTCCAGCTTCCCTGGTATTGGTGAGTTCAGAGAAAAATAGAGACTTCCACATGTAGTTCCCCTTAGCCCACCGTTCCACTGCTCTGAGTGCTGGGGAGGGAAAGAAATGCAGTATTGATCTCCAAGCCCAGTGCTGAATAGAAAGGACCTCTCCACCAATGATAGCAGCAGGAGAATCTAGCACATATCACACCCTTAAGAAGTATCTGCAATAATTGTTCAGAGGGAAACATGGGTACACTTAAGTGATTGGTACTTCTGACTTCTCTGAAAATAAAGCTAATCAAGACAGATATGGAAAGACATTATATATTCATCAAATCCACCAAGAGGCCATTGAAATCGTCAATATCTATGCCCCAAACACAACAGAACCAGGTTTTCAGAAGAAACACTACTACAGCTTAAATCACGTATTGACCCACAAACACTGATAATGGGAGAATTCAAATCCCCACTGTCACCCAATCAGAGAAATGCTGGTACTAGCAGACATTATAATCCAAATGGACCTAACAGATATTTATAGAACATTTAATCCAAATACTCTGCATCTCATGGAACTTTCTTCAAAACTGACCACATACTCAGACACAGAGCAAGTCTCAAGAAATACAAGAAAATTGAAATCACTCCCTGCATCCTATCAGTGCCCTGTGTATTAATGTCGGAGGTCAACAACAGAAAGCTTATAAACTCATGGAAGTGTAAGAACTCTCACCTGAATGGAAGATATGTCCAGAAAGAAATAAACAAAGAAAGTAAACACTTCCTAGAATTCAATGAAAACCAAACATACTCAAACTTATGGGACATAATGAAAATGAATCAAAGAGGCAAGTTCATAGCACGAAATGCCTACATTAAAGAAAAAACCTGGAGTTCTCTCATACTAGCAACTTAGTAGCACATCTGAAAGTGCTAGAACACTGCCAAGTTTATTCTGTGATGGCACAGTTACCCTGATAGCCAAGCCATATACAGAACCACACACACACACAAAAACATTACAGATCAACCCCTGTAAACATAGATGCAAAAATACTCAATAAAATACTTGCAAATTGAATCTAAAAACACGTTAAACATTATCCACCATGATAAAGTAGGCTTTATCCCAGAATGCAGAGATAATTCAACATACAAAAAAAAAATCAGTACTTCCTATCTACCATTAAAAAAAAAAAAAGGCATGATCATCTCATTAGATGCAGAAAAGGCCTTTGACAAACTCTAACACTGCTTCGTGATGAAAGTCCAGAGAGACAGAAATGCAAGGGACAGACCTCAACGCAATAATGGCAATTTTACAGCAAGTCTATAGCCAACATCAAATTAAGTGGAGAGGAACTCAAACCATTTTCACTAAAATCAGGAGCTAGAGAATTCCACTCTCTCTATACCTGAGCAACAAGTCAATTGAAGGGATCAAGGGGGTACAAATTGGTAAGAAAGAAGTCAAAGTATCTTTATTTGCAGATGATATGATACTATGCATAAATGACCCTAAAATTCCACCTGAAAAACCTTACAACTAATGGACATTTTTAGCAAAGTAGCTGGATACAGAATTAATTCACAAAAATCACTAGCCCTGAAACTCACTATGTAGACCAGCATGGTCTGGAATTCTCCTGCTTCTGTCTCCCATGTGCTAGGATTAAAGGTGTATACCACTACACTTGGCTAATATTTTCCAAGGATTATTATATTTCACACACACACACACACACACACACACACACACACACACACACACACACAGTCACAACCAGCACCACCATCAGCAACAATTAAAGCAAAAAACGGGAATCAAAACCATCGGTCATTGACATAGCTCAATATCTTGCAGTAACTCTAAGCACACAAGTGAAAGACTTGTATGATACAAAACTTTACATCTTTCAAGAAAGACGTAGAAGATGGAAAGACTTCCCATGCTCATGGATTAGTAGGATTAACATAGTAAAAATGACTATCTTACCAAAAACATTCTACAAGGTCAATACAACCTTCACTGAAATCCAACACAGTTCTTCAAAGACCTTGAAAGGGCAATTCTCAGCTTCATATGGAAAACTAAAGGAGTCAGAATAGCTACAAAAATTTCTGAACAATAAAAAATGTGCGGCAAGTCTCATTATTGCTGATGTCTAATAAAACTACAAAGCTATAGAAACAACAACAAGAAGAACAACAACAAAACAGCATGGTATTAACATAAAAACAGACAGGTTGGTCAATGGAATGGAATTGAAGATCCAGATATAAATCCACAGAGCTATGGACAATTGGTTTTCTTTTTGTAAGAAGTAAAAAAAATATATATCTTCAAAACTGGTGCTGATCTACTTGGATGTCTGCATGTAGAAGGATGCCAAGGGATCCGTACTCATCACCCTTAACAAAACTCAAGTTCAAGTCTGTCAAATGAGCCGTGTACTCTTTGGCACAGGAGAAGACTTCTTGAGCAGAACACTGATAGTGCAGGCACTACAATCAACTATAAATGGGACCTCATGAAACTGAAAAGCTTCTACAAGGCAAAGAACACTGTCATTTAGACAAAATGGCAGCCCACAGAGTAGAAAAAAATCACAAACTTAAATCTGATAGAGGACTAGATCCAAAATATATAAATAACCCAAGAAACTAGATATCAAGTAAGCCAATTAAAAAGAGGGTATAGATCTAAACACAGACTTCTTAATAGAGGAAACTCAGATGGCTGAGAAACACTTAAAGAAATGTTCAACATCCTTCACCATCAGGGGAATGCAAACCAAAATTATTTTGAGATGCCATCTTACACCCATCAGAATGGCTAAGATCAATTAGACAAGTGGCAGCTCATTTGGGTAAAGATGTGGAATAAGGGAAATACTCACCCGTTGTTGGTGGGAATGCAAACTTGTATAGACGCTATGGAAATCGATATGGGGTTTCCTTGGAGTCTAGGGAATGGATTTACCTTGTGACCCATCTATACCACTCTTGGGCTTAGACACACAAGGTGTTTCATTCTCGTGCAGGCCACACTTGCTTACTCATGTTCATTTACTTCTCTATGTGTAATAGCCCCAAACTGGAAACAACCTAGATGTCTTTTAGCAGTAGAATGAATAAAGAAATTGTGGCACATTTCCCCAGTGAAGTTTTACTAAGCTCTTTAAAAAATGGACATTATGAAATTTGGATGGAAACGGATAGAAACAGGAAAAAAAAAAAAAACCTTCCTGAGTGAGGCAATTCGAACCCAGAAAAAAATATGGCATGTATTCATTATATATGTATATTAGCCATTAAATAAATGATTATCAAGCTACAATTTGTAGGCCCAGAGAGGCTAGGTATAGAGAAAGGAAAAGGGAAACACCTGGATCTCACTCATAGGGGGAAATAGAATAGACTTTATGGATGGTCTGGGGACAGTCGGGGCAGGAACAGGAGGGGAGAAACTGGTGGAGAGAGGGAGAAGAGATAGGATGGAGAAGGGGAATGAGAGCAGACACAGCTGGAATTAAGGGGGCATTGGTGGTATGATTAGGAAGCCTAGTGCAATGGAAATTTCCTAAAATATATGAAGGCAATCTTACTGATATCTCCTAATAACTGTGGAGACAGCATCTCCGCTGGCTATCTCTTGTCATGAAGGAAGATTCCAGTAGCGAGACTGCATTGCATTCAGTTAAGTTGTTAGCCAAGGGAGTCCCATAGATTTCCCCGAATGACCCAGGCTGTTGCTAAGACAGTGGATGCTCTCCACACACTGACAGTGGGACCCCATTGCCAAGGACAACACCCACACAACTCATTAAGCACAGAGAAGTTGAGCTGGTGCCTACATGGAACCTTTGCCCCTATGTTTTAGTGTCTCTGGTGTAAGAAAGTATGCTATAATATTTATAATATATATCCTCTGTCATAAATATATTATAATGTATGTAATTATATATAATATTATAACATATATTACCAAAAGAAAGTAAACACCAACCCAGCCATAAAACCTTTGAACTACAATCTGTCCTGCATGCAAGATATGCTAGGGCAATGGTGGTACCAAATTTCTGGGAGCAACTAACTAATGTCTGATATGATTTAGGCCTGTTCCATGAGATGGAACCCATATATGACACTGCTTAGGAGTCCCAGAGACTAGGTAGACCAGAGTCCTTGGGTAAAAGCAAACATCATTGCCTAAAAACATATCAATAAAATGACTCCTAATGACATTCTTCTACACTCGTCGTTCAGTGCCTTTTTCAGTCATCACCAGAGAAGTTCCCTTCTGCAGCAAATGGTAACAGATGCAAAGACCCACAGCCAGACATTATGTGGAGAGAGAGTCCTTAGAACACAGAATTCTGAATGGAATATCTCCATCAAATCCCTCCTATCAGAGCTCAGGGAACCCTACGGAATAGGAGGCAGAGAGAGTGTGAGAACCAGAAATGATGGAGGACATGAGGAGACAAGGCCTCTGAGTCAATTAATCAAGGCTTATATGAACTTAATATGAACTTATAGATCCCGAAGCTGAAAGCACAGGGTCTCTATGGGTCTGCACCAGGTCCTCTGCACATATATTATAGCTTTCAGCTTAGTGTGTTTATGTGTGAAGGAGTGGCTTAGATTCTTGTGTCTTCTTTTGGGCTCTTTTCTTTCTCTTGGTTTGCATTGTCCAGCCTCAGTGTGATTTCTTTTTGTTTTTCTGTATTATGTTTTATTTTGTCGTGTTTGTTTTTTATCTTTAGAAAGCTGCTTTTCTCTAAAGAGAGACAGAAAAGGGAGTGGATCCAGAGAGGAGAGGACATGGAGAGGAACTGGGAGGACTTTAGGGTGGAGAAACTGTAATTAGGACATATGGTATGAAAAAAGTCTTCTATTTTCATTTCATGGAAAAAGGAAAATAAAAAGAAGCATTGGTTCTTATTCTACTTCCTAGTGATTTCCATTATATGACTCCAATGACTAGCATTAATTAATTAATTACTTAATTACTTAATTAATTATCCAACAAACATTTATTAAGGGCCTACTATATTCCAGACACATTATAGAGACAAGACAAGTCAAGCTGAATTAAATAAACAGATGGGAATACAAAAAGAAAATCAAACTGAAGTCACGCCAAAAATGAGAATTTTAAGTAAAATAAAGAGTTCAGCGGAAAGCCTCACCAACAATATAGATCATGAGAAGGAGGAGAGGGGAGCAGGAATTGAAGGCACAGTTGGGAACCGGAACATCCAGTGAAAGGTGACTGAATTAATGAAATAAAATATACAGTTTGAATCTTGAATTTTTTCTCTAGTTCAATACTTTGAATATAAGATAAACAGAAGCCCAGGAAATTTTGCTGAAAATAGATCAAAGAGACATGCCAATGCCCTCTCAAGCAGAATTTCTACAATTTTATGAGAAAGTACAAGTTAAATTCTAAGAAGGTTTGCACTTACATGTTTGCAGGAAGAGGAAACAGAGCCACAGGTGGTGCTGAGCCATCTCTGGTCACACTGCAGTCTTCTGTGAGAGAATGAACTGTTTGAGCAGACTGTTTCAATTTTGAAGCTTCGCGACGCTTGAGAGAGGAAGTGTGAGGTGATTAAGAAGTTTTGCTCTCGCTATTAGGAATAAAACCACTCTGAACTTAGTTGAGCCAATCTCCTTGTTGTATTGTGGAGCGTCTTTTGGGTATATGCCCAGAAGTGGTATAGCTGGGTCTTGAGGTAGAGCTATTTCTAAATTTCTGAGAAAGCACTAGATTGATTTCCAGAGTGGTTTGTTGGCTCAATTTCCTTAACAATTATATTTTATTATGAACTTATTAAATGAATGTACCTCCCTTACAACATGTCTGCCCTAAGCAGGAGGGGAAGGAGATTAAGAAAACAAAAATGAATCTTTCTGAGTATGAGTTCTTGGGAATGATTCTCCTGGTGTAGTCAGCAGTATTTCAGCAGACCAGCAAATCCATCAAAGTTTCTGCTGGAACCTGGAGCAACCCGTACCAGACACCTCAGCTTGAGCCAAGGCCTTGAAGCTTTCCCTGGAGTGGTTCTCACTCTGAGGGTCTCAACTTGGAGTGATGAACAGCCAAACAATACCAAGACCCAGAAAACCACAGCCTTCTGCTTTGGGCCTATAATAATGTTCTTCTTGTAGGTTTCTAGGACCCTCTGGATCCTTCTACTTTGCCATTCACCCATGCTTCTCTCATCTAGAGACACAATAGGATGTCCTCCCCTCTGTCCTAGTTTCCTGGTAAGTGAAGACTTTCATGGGACATGCCCCTTGGGCTAGTTTGCAGATATAAGTGAATATACACCACTTGACTCTTTCTGCTTCTTGGTTAACTCACTCATTATGAATATTTCTAGTTCAATCCATTTGTCCACAAATTTTGGGGATTCCTTGTTTTTAATAGCTGAGTAGTATTCCATAGTGTAAATGTACCACAGGTTTTTTTTTATCCATTCTTCTACTGAGGGACACTTAGGCTGTTTCTATGATCTGGCTATTATGAATAAGGCTGCTATGAACATGATTGAGCAAATTTTCTTGTTGTGTGCTGGAGCATCTTCTGGGCATATTCCAAGGAGTCTTGCAGAAGCCCCATTCCCATTTTCCTGAGGTAGCATCAGATAGATTTCCAAAGTGGTTGTGCTAATTTGCATCCCCAACAGCAATGAAGGAGTGTTCCTCTCTCTCCACATCCTTGCCAGCATGTGGTATCACTTGAAGTTTTGATCTTAGCCATTCTGATGGATGTAAGATGGAATCTCAGAGTTGTTTTGATTTACATTTCCATGATGACTAAGGAGGTTGAGTATTTCTTTAAGTGTCCCTGATGACTAAGGAGGTTGACTATTTCTTTAAGTGTTTCTCAGCCATTTGATATTCCTCTGTTGAGAATTCTCTGTTTAGTTCCAAGCCTCATTTCACAATTGGGTTATTTGGTTTTGTTGTGTTTACTTTCTTGATTTCTTTATATATTTTGGATATTAGACCTTTGTCAGATGCAGAGTTGGTGAAGATCTTTTCCTAGTCTGGTAGCTGCCGCTTTGTTCTCCGACAGTGTCTCCTGCCTTACAGAAGTTTCTCAGCCTCATGAGGTCCCATTCATTAATTGTTGACATTAAGGCCTGGGCTGTTGGTGTTCTGTTCAGAAAGTTGTTTCCTGTGCCATTGTGTTTCAGGCTCTTCTCCATTTTTTCTTCTAACTGATTTAGTGTCTCTGGGTTTATGTTGAGGTCTTTGATCCACCTGGATTTGAGTTTTATGCAAAGTGCCAAATATGGGTCCAGTTGCATTTGTTTTACACATAGACATCCAGTTAGACCAGCACCATTTGTTGAAGATGTTATCCCTTTACCATTGAATGGATTTGGCTTCTTTGTCAAAAATCAAGTGACCATATGTGTGTGGATTCATATCTGGGTCTTCAATTTGATTCCACTGATCAACCAGACTATTGCTGTGCCAGTACCATGCTGTTTTAATTTCTGTTGCTCTATAGTACAGCTTGAGATCAGGTATGGAGATTCCTGTGGAGGATCTTTTATTGTGCAAGATTGTTTTAGCTATTCTGGTTTTTTTTGTTTTTTCATATGAAGTTCAGAATTGAAGTTTCAATGTCTTTAATACATTGTGTAGGTATTTTGATAGGAATTGCATTAACTCTGTAGATTGCTTTTGGTAAGACGGCCACTTTTACTATGTTAATTCTCCCGATCCATGATCAAGGAAGATCATTCCATCTTCTTCTGTCATCTTCAATCTCTTTCTTCAGAGTTTGAAATTATATGTTCTAGACCTGAGATTCATTCCTCCATCCCTTGGATTCTGTTAGAAAAGCTTACCTCTGTGTTGCTTGCCTTCTTCTCTGATGTCTCACGTTCCTCTTTTTCTTTTGGTTGTGTGTTTATCATTGAATCCATTTTCATCTTCAGATCTTGAGGTGATTTTTTCATTTCTTTCATCTGATTGTTTGTATATTCCTGAGTTTCTTCCATTGCCTCTTTATAGGCTTTCAGAGCTTGAACCATTTTATTGATTTCCTTCATCTGGTAGTTTGTATTTTCCTGAAAAATTTCCAGTGCCTCTCTATGGGCTTCTTTTGTCTTCCACCTGTTTGGTTGCGTCTTCCTGCATATGATTACAAAATTTATTTGTTTCCACCATTATCATCCTCATTACTAAGAATTTGAGGTCATTTTTTTTGTATTTACATTGTGTTTGAGTTCTCTGGGTTGTTTTCTTTGGGATATCTGGGATCTGTAGACTCCATATTGTTTTGAGTTTTTTTGCGTATGATTTCACACTGTCCTTTAGATGTCTTGCCATCTCTGTTTTGTTGGGTAGCTTCCAGAGTTGGGTGGAGGGAGTCTGATGATAGATTCACCTGTTTTCTCACAATTTCCCTAGGCCGGAAGCTCTGATGCTTCACTAGTCTGGATGGCAGGAGACTAGTCCTGTTGTTTTGGACTCTCACAGATAGTGATCCCCAGCTCCTCTGTACTGTGGGTCCTGCAATAATTCTGGGTCTCTGAATGTGCGTTGGGTCAGGCCAAAGTGTCCACAGATTTCTGGGTCTCCTTGTAGCACTGGAGCTCTCCAGGGACTGAAGCAGGTCAGGTGGAGGTGGTCTGATGGCCACTCTACTCCCTGTCTCCCTGAGAATTCCTTAGTCATGGGGCTTTGATGCTCTCCTGGTCTGTGGTTCCTGGTAGCATTTCAAGACCCAGACCACTTTCAGAGTCCAGGTGAGTGTCACAGGGCCCAAACCACCCACACACTGAGTCCAGTTGGTGTCTCTGGACCCAAATGGGCCTCAGGGCCTAATCCACGCACTTAGTCCAGTTAGCGCTGAGTCCAACCAGGGTCTTGGGCCCAAAGCACACACTGAGCTCGCCAAGTTCAGTTAGAGTCTCACGGTCCAAACCTCTTGCCGAGTCCAGTCAGAGCTCAGGGTTGGGACTCCCTGCCAAGTCCAGCCAGGGACTCCAGGCCCAAACCACGCGCTGAGCTCAGCTAGGTTCTCTGGGGCCAAACTGCCTTCCAAGATCAGCTAGAGTCTCTGGGCCCAAACTACCTGCCAAGTCCAGCCAGGGACACTGGGCCCAAACCATGCGCCGAACTCAGCTAGATTCTCAGGGTCCGAACTGTCTGCCAAGTTCAGCTACAGACTCTGCACCGAATCCACGCACGGAGCTCAGCTAGGGACTTTGGGCCCAAAACTCAAGCTGAGGTCAGTTATAGTCTTAGGGCCCGAACTTCCCTCCAAGCTCAGGCAGGGATTCTGGACCCAAAATGCGCACCGAGTCCAACCAGCGTCTCAGGGCCGGTACTGCGCGCAAAGCTCAGCTAGAGTCCCTGGACCCAATCTGCCCACCAAGTGCAGTTAGGGACTCTGGCCCCAAACCCCACGCTGAGCTCAGCCAGAGTCTCAGGGGCGGAACTGCACACCGAGCTAGCCAGGAACTCTGGACCCAAACCGCACACCAGGCTCAGACAGAGTCTCAGGGGTGGAACTGCGCACCGAGCTCAGCCAGAGACTCTGGACCCAAACCTCACGCCAAGCTCAGCCAGAGTCTTGGGGTGGAACTGTTCATCGAGCTCATCCAGGGACTCTGGACCCAAGCTGCATGCTGAATTCAGCCAGAGACTCTGGGCCCAAACTGCGTGCAGAGTCCAGCCAGAGTCTCAGGGCCGCGACTATGCACAAAGCTCAGCTAGAGTCTCTGGTCCTAACCTGCCCACCAATTCCAGCTAGGGACTTTGGGCTGAAACTGTGCGCTGAGCTCAGCTAGCGTCTCAGGGGCAAAACTGTGCGCTGAGCACAGCTAGTGTCTCAGCAGCAGAACTGTGTGCTGAGCTGAGCTTGAGTCTCAGGGCGGAACTGAATGCTGAGCTGAGCTTGGGTCTCAGGAGCCCAGCTGAGCGCTGAGTCCAGTTTTGGTCTCAGGGAACCGGCCGTGCGTCAAGTTTAGATTGGGTCACAGAGCCCAAACCATGCGGTGTGGCCCAAAACCTGTCCATAGTCCCCTCTCCTGCAGCAACTCCCACCGGCCACCATACCAATCACCTCCACGGGAGGGCTCTGAGCTGCACGCCTCAGCCACCGCCACTGCCACCACTGCCACTGCCACTGCCGCTGCTCTGGTCTGAGAAAATCCGTGCTCCTCCCATGTGCAGGGGCACGCAGGTCCTCTGCAACCTGGCCCCTTTGAACTGTGGAGCACTCCTGCTGCAGTGGTGCGGGGACCTCGGTGTTCCTGGTTCAGACTTCTGTGCAATTCCCTGAATTGTTTACTGGAGCTTCTAAACATGGTCCACACTGCTCGCTGCCATCTTGGATCAGGTTTCGACCAGTCCATTTGTATTTGACAATCGTGGAGAAATTATTTCCTTGTCTATCCTATCCTACTGAGTCTTATCCTAGTATCCAAACATTTAAAAAAATCTTTATTAGAAATTACATTTATCAACCTATAAACCTGTAAAGAATAGACAGAACAGAAAGAGCTGACTGACTGGATGGTCACAGGTTCCTCTCCATCATCAGGGCATCCAGTCTTCAGCTCACTGGCCCAAAGCCATCTGACAGACTGCTTTGTGAAGCAGGAATCCTGAAGGACTGGCCCACATAGTCTCTGCAAGGCTGGGCAGCCAATTTTTCAGGATCAGTCTTGATAATAGTGGACGGTCATTATGTCATCAGCAGTAGTGATAAAACAGTTCCTCAGTGCAGTGGCTATTCTGCCACAGTCATTTCTTGATACCCTCATAATTAAACTGGAGGTGCTGCCAGCAATGGATGTGTCTCTCTGTCATAAAAGCCCTTTATTATTAAATGTCACATTCTATGGATCTCTGAAGTGTTTGAAGACCATCTATCTATCTATTCTATACATCATCTATCTATTCCTTTGAAGTCATGTATAAGAATCTAAATAAAGCTTATTCTGTAATTAAGTAATTTAGTATCTAGTAAGATTTATAGGCAACTAACTACCAACTTTTACCTCTGATCATCTTGAACAGGTTATAACATGCCTGGACCTGCAGGGTTTGACTAAAACTCGGGAGGGAGGTCACCTGTTGAGAATTACAAGACACAAGGAAGGAGAGCAAGTCTGATTGATCAAGCTCTCAACTTTATTATTCAGGCAGCAGCTGTTATAATTCAGAAGGCAGGGAAGCATATCGCTATAGCAATGCAGTTGCAGGTTTTTCTCAAAACATAGGGAATTCCAGGCAGGGTCATGACATCCTGCTATGCAGAGTATCTTGCTTTGCCTTCATCTAGCTTTAGTCTAACTGTTGACTCACAACAGGGTCACTCTATCCCTATCTGTCTTTGGCTGCTGACTCACAACAGGGTCAGCTAGTTTCTGGTGAAAGATAAGCTCTGGGAAAGACAGAGCCTTAAAGGTGCAGACTTGGACAAGATGTCTGAACATTGGTCATATGGCCTATCATCCCCAACATCAACAGTTTGATTTTGAATGACTAGAACTGTACATCACCCTTTCAAATGAGTTGCACACATGTAATACATTAAGTAAATGTCAAACAAAATGATCTTACATTTCTACCGACATATAATATACAGTTTAAGCTCCTATCAACATACAATATGTAATACATAAAACAAAAACTGAATGAAATAGTCATAAATTTCCATCATTCTACAATACCAATGTAAAATATTGGGATATCAATGTAAAATATTTGAGGCTAGTAGATTCAATAATCTACTTCTTATTCTGTTCATCTATATGTTCCCTTATATCCTTCCCTCCTTCACCTCTTTGCCCCTAACACTAGATAGGATAGAAAGATAAGAGAGAAAGAATGATAGAAGAAAGAAATGCCTAACTGAAACTTTTATTATCTTATAACTAACCCTCCTAGGCAAAAATGAACATTGGTAACCCACCAAAACCAGCCACCCCACCTGTTGGGAGTGGGGGTGTTATGTTCTCAAAATCACTTTTTGCTCTCTGGGAGTAAAACCATCTTTTTGGTACCCTTAAAAAAATAAGCTTTGGCCAAGCACTGGCAAAGCTAGCTGCATCTGTTTTTGTCCGTTCTTTTTGGGATCGATCCTTTGGGCTAGCCCATTTAAAGTGGATATGCATGCAAACTCTTGGGGAAGCAGTAGCTGGGACAGTCTTCAAGGTTGAATCACCTGGGCTACCTTCTTTGTCTTCATTATTATCTGTATTTTTTGCACCAACAATAAGCAAACTTTTAAAAGTATTATTATAGGTATATTTCTACACATATATAGAATATGCAAGGTATACAAATTATCTAAAGATAAATGTCTTTCCTTTTTTTGAGCAGGTGTAAGCCATCAATGTTATACAGCTGTTTGAACTATAATATCCAAGCTGTATGAAAGAAGGTCACGTCATAAGGACCAGGTATCTCTTAATATTCCCTTGCTGTATGAACACATTCATATTTTAGGTACTAAGAGGTCTTTCCTGGCCAGAGCTAATCTTTATAAGTTTTGTCAGTTACCATATTTTAGTATCACCTTAGTATCATGAATTAATTCACTACTACATAATTCCCATTTTCTTTGAAGTCCATTAATTCTGGACTGGCTAGGAAAATCCAGCTTGTATTGTTGGTGGAGCTCCGAGACGATTGGACCCCTCCTGCCATTTCCCATTGGCAAGATATTGCCTTGCACATCTCTTTTAGATTGACACTCACTAGACCAATGTTTTTCTTTCCCACAGTGGCTACAGTAGCCTGGAAGTCTTGGCACCTCATAACCAGCATGGCCAGAAACTCATTATTCTCTCCTATGAGTCCCATTTACTCCAAAGTGAGTGCATCTGTTATTTTGAGGTCTGGAACTTTTACCCTTATGGTTTCTTTGTACATGACCAATTTTACCACAATTAAAGCACCGGGTGTTATGATATCTGGAACCTCTGGCTATACCTTGTCCTACAATGTTGTTTTGATGTTCTGGAGAGGTAATATTAACTGTTTCTCCTACCCATTAATCTAATGGAGCCCGTCTTTCCCTTAATGGTCTAATTGCCTCTTACACTCAGTATTAGTATTTTCATATGCCACGATCAGTTTCAGGGCCTGTTTGCTCTCAGAATCGGGTATGGCTCTATCTAGCACTGACCCTAATTTCTGCAAAAATTCTATGAAGGCTTCCCCAGACCTTTGAAACACCTTAGTAAAGGGAATGGTTGTCTTACCAGGTTCCTCTACCATGTCTTAAGCTCATAAGGCTGCAACATGACATTGTTCAATCACTCTATCATCAGATTGAACTTGTTCTCTTAAGTCAGCATATTGCCCTTCACCAAGCAATTGACCTTTATCAACATTTATCTCTCTTCTCCTATTTTCTTGTTCTATTCTTACAGCCTCACTTTGCCACCATGATAAACATCGGAATTGTTGCACCACTTCTAATACTCCTGAAACCACACTTTTCTAATCTTGGGGATCAAATCTATACTACATAGCCCAGCTATTTAACATTTGTTTAATGAAGGCCAAATGTACTCCATACCTGATAACAGATTCCTTGAAATGTTTTAAATCCAACATATCTATTGGATGCCATGCCATTTCATCATAACTCGCAGCACCATTTTGAGCAGGCCCATGTCTTATAGTAACTGGAAAAGCTGATGGTGTCTGTGTGACTCTGGAGGGTACCTCTATCACAACACTTTTCTCCAAAGACCCTTTTGTTTGTCTATTCTCCTGTTCCTCTAGTTTCTTTATAGCCTCTCTGGCTTCCTGTTTTTCTCTGCCCGCTTCCATATGCTGGTGCTCCCGCCCTTTGGCCTGTGGAGCAGGGTGGGGTGGCAATTGTGTGAAACACTGGTTCTCAGTTACCAGGTTTTTTTCCCTTTATCAACTGAAGCTTTTGTTTTCTGATTGCTTCATCCTCTATACACAAATTCTCTAGTGGTACTGCAAACTCTGCAATCCTTTTCAGAATGATAGAATTTACTGACCCTTCCGGTTTTTGCATCTTATTGGTCTCTCTTCCAATCTCTTAAAAAATGTTATACAGTAAAAAGATGAAGAAAACCAAAGCATTCCCTCTAGGTATAAAGTAGGAAAGGACTTTGCATCAGCAGGTGCTTACACCCTGGAAGAGCATTGCTATATCTTGAAAACCTGTGTCTTCCTCTGCAAAATTAGAAGTTAAGTTACCCATGATGCCTAAATCATGTTGGGCGCCACCTGTGGGCTCAATTTCCTTAATCATTATACTTTATTATGAACTTGTACCTCCCTTACAACCCAACTAGCCTAAACAAGAGGGAAAGGGGATTAAGGAAAACCAGAATGAAACCTTCTCAGTATAAGTTCTTGGGAATGATTTTCCTGGCATAGTCAGCAGGATTTCAGCAGACCAGCAATTCCACCAAAGTTGCTGCTGGAACTGGAGCAACCAGAACCCAGAGTCTCATCTTGAGCCCAAAGCCTTGTAGCCTTCCCTGGAGCAATTCTCTCTAACAGCATCTTGAAGTAGAGCAATGAACAGCCAATAAATATGAAGTCCCCAAAATACTCAACCTCCTGTTTTGGATATATCCTCTCAGAGTCTGTTCTAGGATGTTTTTCAGGTGGCAACAACCAAGCTCCCTCCCAAATTGGTTAGGCTTGTAAATGGGTAAACATCACCTGCTCTCTCACAAGTCTTCTCTGCATCCCACACTTGGGATCAAACAAAAAACATGATTATCTCCACTACAGGATAAGAAAGAGAAGATACTTACTTTGACTGGGAAGAAAAACATGATATGGGCAGAGGTGTGTGTCTGAGTGTGTGTGTGTGTGTGTGTGTGTGTGTGTGTCTGTGTGTGTGTCTGTGTGTGTGTCTGTGTGTGTGTATAGAGGTTTGGAAATGATTTGACAGTTCATAGACCCATGATAATTTTGTTTGACTGGGACCAGGTAACAGCAGGACTCCAAATCTTTGGGATAGAAAATTCTAGTAAGGAAAGGGGAAATTTAGTTACAGCTTTTTATGCATCATTCACGTAGCACAAGACAAGGGAGCAGACATGCAGAGGACATATGCTTCAGAATTAGGTAGATAGAGGGAGATGTGCTTGAGAGGAGGCACGAGGAAGACTTGACTTGGGACTGACCAAATCCAATAAAAGGGGAATTGTGATGGCAGGCTGATGGAAGTGTCGAGCTTTTGACTATTCAGTTAAATGGGCAACTGAGCCTTCGTGTGATTTCCAGCTGCTTAATCCACACAGGATGATGTGTCTACTTCAGAAAGAGGATGGGTTTTGATGTTTCTCAAGAGCTTTCAGTGACTTATGTGTAGAAGAGCACAGGGAGTAGCACATGACGAGCACTCAGTCTATGCCAGTTTTTATGCTTACCTGGCACAGGGGAAGCAGAAGAGCAAGGTGGGGACTCAGTTTGGGGCTCAGTAAGTTAGAGATGACTTTTGATATCTACAATAAGATCACAGTTGGAGATAAATACAAGTGGAATGGTTGAGGCTGATGCATGTTAAAGAAATAGTCTTGACAGATGACTTTTAAGAAAACAATATATACATTTCTCATTTTCAAAGACACAGCCATGTTTAGGTCAGAGAGTTGAGCCTCCTACACTCAGAGACTCATACAGGGCTCTTCAGAATGGACTGGATCATCAGCCAGCAAAAGTTCAGGACCACCATGGATTTCTTCGTGCATTCTTAAAGTAAACCTCTCAAGCTCTGAGGCCTCTAGATAATGCCCTGCTCTTCACTTTGCCTCACCGGTTAGAGGTCAAGGCTTCTGATTACTGCTAGTTGTCAAAATATATTTTGAAAAATCTGAAAGGTTTCTCATACCAGAGAACAGTGCAATCCTCCAAGTTCTTACCTCTTCTGTTCCTGTTATTCTTATGATGTTAATGGTGGAAATACACACTGTCCCCCTCAACCTGTAAAAATCTCACCAGAAACATACATGACAATGACTTCTTGTTTGCTATGAAAGCAACTTTGCCCAGATGCGATCAGAAGGTGTCACAGACATGAGGAAAAGTCATAGAGGCTTTGCTTGACAAAGTTCCAGAGACCGCTGATGTGCAGCATGATCTCTAGACATCCTGAGCAGCTGTTGAGGCTTTGCTTAACAAAGTTGCAAAGATATCCGGCTGATCACTACTGCCCTTAAATAGTATTTATGGTTCAGGTGCAATGTTGTTTAGAAATCTGCTATTTCTCCTAAAACCATTTTTTCTCTCTATTTTTCAGCCCTAAGGAAAATCATACAGAGGAAACATTTTTCCCACAGAGTCAAAATCTTGAGACAATGATATCTTGAGACCTAGACGTAAGAGTACATGGCTAGATACTGTTACGTGTAGAAATGTTTCTTTAGAATCTGCTTTGAGAGCACTAGAAGGTGGACTTGGAGCATCATGCTCTACAGATATTTTATAATAGAGGACCCCTTGGCAGTTAGCCTAGGTTTGGATAGCACACCTTTTTAGTCTAGGACTGGAAATAGGTCAAGATTTTTCTTTAGAGAATATTTAGCCTAAGCTATGTTGCTATGACCATCTTGTGAACACAGGGAAATTTATGATTAAACATTCCTGTGTATTGTTTAAAAATAATGATCAGATCATGCTGACCATTGCTTGAATTTTGTTGTATGGTTTGTTGGAGGTTACAGAACATTATGTATTTCTTTGTTACTCTGTTGCTTTTGATGCCCTAGTGATTGTAAAAGATAGAGAAAATTCATGATTTATTCTCTAATGAAAAAATTAAACTTCATTTCAATAAAATAGTGAGGTCAGCCCAAGGAGAAAGGGCAAGCAAGAAACAGACATGAGCGAGTACGCTAGAGTGAGATGGACAACAGCAAGAGAGAGAAAGAAAGAGGGCAGATTAGCAAGAGGAGAATTAGAAAGATGGGCAACAGCAAGAAGAAAATTAGAATGACAGAAAACAGCAAGCAGAAAGATAGAAAGATGGATAACAGCAAGCAAGAAGAGAGTTACTTAGACAGAAAGACAGCAAGCAAGTAAGCGAGCAAGGAGCAAGGAGTCAGCAGACAGTAGGCAAGAGAGAGATGGGGACAGATGGAGAGCCAGAAGAAAAGTTCTCCTGGGCTTTACGACCTTCAGCTTGTACAGCATATGCCCGAGTGTCCAAGTATTTCTTTTTCCTCTGTTCCTCAACCTCTCCTCAACAACTGGTTCTAGCTAATGGTTCAACCAATGGCTGGTTTCCCTTAACCAGCATTCACAGCCTGCTCAATTCTCCCTACCGTGGATCTACCTCTTTTCTTTCCTCTTTGCCGTTCCAGGAGCTGCTCTTGGGGAGTGGCAAGAAGGCTCTACACAGGTTTTTTAGTTTGATGGGCATTGTCCACCGAAAAGTTGTGCAGTTAACCACACTGCCATGGAATTAACATGACAATATAGTTATATCTATCTCCTTCTAGTAGCTTTAAAATAAGAATCTATGCAAGTATTCATTCAGCAGGTGTTGGGTGACCCACCTATTATGCAAAAATGCCATATGTGTGCTATGTCTGAGGCCAAGTGTCAGGTGTTGGGGAGCCGCAGCAGGGAAATGGAGGCCGTGTGTCAGTGTGTAAATGCATGGATATCCAGTCCAACTCCTGTCTTCCCAGCTTCCTGATTTTGTCAACCTATCTATTCCTTTAGTCTTAATGCAAACTAGAAGAATTAATTTCTACTTTCACAGGGCTGTTGGTATTAACAACAATATACTGGTGTGTGCACATGGCAGAGGGAATAGATGGGGCCTATAACAGAATAGCCTTAATAGTCTTTGTTACAGGACTTTACTGTTTTCTGTCATATTCTTTTTTTTCCAAGATTTATTTATTAATATGTATACAGTGCTCTGCCTGCATGTACACCTGAAGGCCAGAAGGCATCAGATCACATTATAGGTGGTTGTGAGCAACCATGTGGTTGCTGGGAATTGAACTCAGGACCTCTGGAGGAGCAGTTAGTGTCCGTAACCTCTGAGCCATCTCTCCAGCCCTTCTGTCATATTCTTATAGTAACACTTCACTTAATGATTACAACCAACCCTGATAAAGCAGGAACTGTTCTAATATTGATAAATAGCCCCCCCTACACAACGCATTTGTGATAAGAAGATTTATAGTAGAGGGGAGGAGGAGAGAGAAAGAAGAGAGAAGTGGCACCTCAGGAGGACAGTGGGAAAGAAGCTGAGGAAGCCACAGAGAGAAAGGGCAGGGGTGGCAAGTGGCCTATATCCTGGGCCCTGGAGGCCCTGGCTGGTGATGACATCAGCAGTTGCTAAGCAACCTAGAGGCAGGCTAGTGGAGCTGCCTTTATGCTAACAGGTACTATTAACGATTTTTGTTTACAGATGAGCAACTCAAGGCAAAGGAGGTCCAAGTTACTTGCTCCAACAATGTCAGAGCCCATGATTCTGAGCACAATATTTTCTTCTGTTTGTTTTTGTTTTTTGAACTTCATTTTTACCCAGTAGTGACAATCACCATTTTGGGAAAAATTATACATATAAAGGGAAATTCAGGAGAAAATTGATCAGAAGAATATGTATACACTTTGGAAGAAACTAGCTCAGTCATTTCTCCTCACCAAGGTTTAGCTAAGTTTGCTTTCTGTTGACACAACCCAGACCACACAGGCCTCTTTATGTCTGTAGCCATTTTCCAAGGAGGCCCAGCCAACTCTCTCATGTGGGCTGTCTAGCTTATGGAAATTTTTAAAATAAAAAACATCTTAAATAAGGTCAATTTCCCCCCTTTCTTTGAGTAAGGAGAATTACAATTTTTTACTTGTGTCTGTAGAGGCAAGGTCTTGCATCACCAGCACCTTCCACTAGAGGGCACTGTGTTGGAGAGCTCAGTATTGCAGGGGAAGGCACACTGTAGGCCGGTAAGGACTCCTGTTCTTTTGGAAGTATATTTTGATTTTTATGGACCTATGGGTCACACTCTAGTTCCTTTAAAAGGAAAAATAATATAACTCTAATTTTTTTTAGAAGAAGGGAGTGGATAGCTTCCATCTTTACAAATCACAAGATTCCTAGAATAGAGCACAGGCTGGTCCTGAGTCTCAAGGCCACCTTTCGAATTCCCATGCTTCCAACACGGGATGTAGTTAGTGTCTTGTAGGCTGCCTAGAGAACTCTTGCCTCTGGTCTTTTACACTTGGCATGGTACGCTAGAGCTTTAAGATGCTGGGAATGTTAGTGAGCTGGTTAGAGAGAGGAAAGGACAAGCAGGAGAAGGAGATTTGTCCGGGAGGGAGCCCTCAGCTCAGCTCCAGGACAAGGAGTAGGTCTGAGAAACTCTGTTCAGTGTCACTGTGACTTGTCTCCACCCTTTATGACCCAGCCTCTTTACTCCTTTCTACACGTGTCTCTCCAGGGCACAGGCTCGTCATGCCCAGCTTGCCACTTCAGCTGACCTCATGTGCAGGCCATGTTCCAAGGAGAAGAAAAGTGTAGCTTTGTTTGTCCTAACAAGGGAAGTCTCATGTAGCCTAGACTGGCTTTGAATTGGTTGTGTAGATGAGGCTGGTCTTGAGTCCTCTTGCCTTTGCCTCTTCAGTGCTAAGATTATAGCGTTCATCACTAGGCTTTGGCTGGCCTCTAGCATTTGGTCTTTTCCTACCAAATGCCCTCCCACTGAGGCTTCCGTGGAGGCAACAGGGATTGCGGGGGTATTTCGGGGTTTGTAGGGTCCCCAGCCACAGCGACAGAGTGAATCACTGTGCATCATGGATATCTGGGTCTGCGTGTGCTTGCAGAGCACGGCCAACTCAAAGTGGCTGGAGCAATTCCAGAGTCTGGCTCAACAGCAGGCAGCCGGGCGGGGGTAGCGGGGTGGGGTGGGTCATGGTGGTGGCACACTTCTGCCGAGGTAGTGGGGGGTATAGTGGGGGAGGGAGGGTGTGTGAGCGTTCTCTGGTGGATGGAATGGTGCCCATACCCATTGTCAGCGAGCTTAAGTATGTAGCAGCCTATCCGCCCAGATTGATTACAAAGTTTAGGGAAAGCAGATCTGTTGTGTGCAGGAGGAAAAAGTTCTTATGGTAAAGACTGTGGGATTGCTTTCCATGTACAGAGTCACCAATTTTAGGTACGAAAAATAAGATATGAGATATGAAATACGTGCCATACAACAGATATGATATGGAGTAGTTTATTATATGAGCATGGGGGGGGGGGAGAAGGAAGGGGGGAGCACTCCAGACTGAGAGAGACAGAGACAGAGACAAAGAGAGATAGAGACAGGTAAGAGAACAAGAGAAGAAGAGAGAAACAAGATACAGAGGGGTAAGTTTTTAGTCTTGGGGAGGGGCACACCCAGTGGCAGGCAGGTAATGACATCATAGGCTGCTAGGTAGGTTGGGGCACTCTGCTAACATAGGGCATACATTCTGGCTGAGGCACTGTGCTATGAATGGGCAAGGCAGTAACAGTGTGGATTATCTGAGGAGATTCCCAGAATGCATTCTATAGGTGCAGACCTCTCTGGTTAGTTTGTCTGCTTCCCTCACTTGGAGGCCCTCTGTCTGCTCCATTTCCACCAGATTCCCTTCTACACACTGAGGTCCAGCTTTAGCCTTGTACAGCATTCCCCCACGTCCAACCCCTCCACAACTATCAGGTCTTTTCTCTTCTAGCTAGTGTTATAGTTTAGGATTTAGATGTAGTTAATGTCAGTGCTGGTGTTGTCTCTTCAGTTAGACAGATTACAAACTGTGATGATGCTGAATTTATCTCCCTTTATCAACTTAAAAGGATTCTTGGAAGCTACAGGAAATCCATCTCTCAGGTCAAATGAGATAAGTCCAGATAAGTACTGCCAATCCAAAGCCTAGGTTTCTCACCTGTCTTCTATCTCTAAGGGTGGGATTCCTTCTCCTTTTCCCTGGGTTTGGGACTCTCCTAACTCCCTGATTGCCACCTTTCTGCCCCCAAGACCAGCTAAATTCTTCCTCCTAGTCTCATAAACACTTCCCTTTGTCCGAGAGGCTGTTGGCACGTCTCTGGATCAGAGAGAGGTACACAACTTCAGTCCTCTTCACTGACCTACAAATAGGACAGTTCCCACCGGGTGAGCTTTCAGATGTAGCCTCCTTCCTGCTGTAACCTGTCCTTACGGTTCGCAGCCGCTGTCCAAACCCCAGTGCGCTGGGTAGCTATATCTCTGGGGCCAGCTCTTCCTCCTTCGAGTTGTGCTCTTGGTCACTAGTCAGGGCTGACAAGGTACTGACCAGTCTGTACCTGTTTTTCCTGGGTCACTATTCATTTGGGGGGACACCCTAGTGGGTTACTGACCTCACCTACCCATAGAAAATGTCCAGATGCCTGTTCCTCCAGGCTGCTCTGGGATGCCTTCTGAGAATTTCAAGTCCCTATGCCCACATTAAGGGCTTCTAAGCTTACCTGCCTTTGTAACCAAACTTGGACAGATTCAACACTAAAGCCTTTTAATGATTGCCAACAGTTGGGTAAAATGGAAGGAAGCTTCCAATGTTCAAACCTTTTCTTTGCTTTCCCAAGAGTTTCAAATGTATACCTAAAGGGAATTTTCTCCCTAACCTACTAACTTGGTCTTCTGCCCACGTCTATGTTCCAGTATCTTCCTGCCAGACTGCCTACATCTGGGACATCGTCAAAGCAGCTACCCACAACTTCTCCCGTCCAACCTCAGAAATCCAGCTGGACCTGCACTGTTCCTCCTAGCTGGACCACAATTGCCCTTCTCAGCTGCAGATGTTCTCAGACCCTGGACAGCAAATGCAACAGCCTGCTCTTCCAGAACCTGGTCAGTGTTTCAGCCTTTGAAATCCCCTATCACCATCCTACTGTCAGCAGGAAATAGCTAAGACCATTACTTTGCCCCCTTATCCATTTGCAAAGGCTGAGATGGTATCCTCCAGGCCCTGGACAAACAGCTCCAGCTTCCCCCAGCACTCCTCGGTCCCTGTCTGCTGCAGGACATGGCTGACATAGCCTTCCCTCTACCTTGAACTTTTAGGGCAGATCTTTTCCTTCCCTTCACTCTATAATCTAGATATTTTGTTGCTATTGCTTTTCTTTCTCTCTCTCTTTTCCCTTTCCCTGGCAGCCGAAAGCTGCTTCCAACGAACCTGCATTTATATACTTTAACTTACCTTCTCTAGAACACAGTCCAATGTTCCTCATTTTTTAATTATAGGAAAAAGTAGGGATGTTAGGATTCTGCTTCAGTCTGCCTACCTGTGGTGTCATTGCTAAGCTGCCACGGGACGTGGCCCTGCCCAGGGCTCTATAAAAAGACAAATTCTCCACATGGTCTCTCTCTACTCTCTCTCTACTTCTTACTCTTCCTGTCTCTATTTCTGTCTCTGTCTGGGGTACCCCTTCCCTTTTTCCTTCTCTCCTCAGGCTCATTTAATATACCTCATAGAACATAATATCTGGTACCTTATAGCTATCATTTTATTCTCATATATAAAACTTGGTAGTTGGGGAAGGGGAGTCCCAAAACTGGGGAAGAGTGGAGGAAATACTTATCTGGAGCGTCACCTGTGGATTTGAGTGGATCTACTGAAGATCACAAGAATCTTTTTAAGTTTACAAAAAGAAATGAATTGACTTGGGAGACAATCAAAATGTGATTAATGTTAATGCTCTGAACAGTCTAAACACAACAGTGGGGTAGTGGCGGGGGGAGGAGAATTTTTATGTACCTTAAATCATTTTCTTTTTAAAATTTTTATTTAAGTAATTTATTCAAATTACATCTAATTTGTTATCCCCTCACTTGTTTCTTCCCATTCCCCCTCCCTCCCTCCTTCTTTCATTCTATTCCCCTCCCCTAGGTCTGTGACAGAAGGAGACCTTGTCCCCCACTAGAAGATCACAGGCTATCACATCTCTTCCTGGTAGCCTGCTTACTCTTCCTCTGAGTGTCATCAAGTCTCACCACTAAGGGGAAGTGGTCAAATAGTGGGCACCAGAGTTCATGGCCGAGTCAGTCCTTGCTGTCCACACATGTAGAGAACATGGTGTCCACTGACTAGATCTGGATAGGGGTTCTAGGTTTACTGCATGCATTGCCCTTGGTTGGTACAGTAGTTTGAGTTGATTCGCCTGGGTCCAGATCTATCAGCCTTAATGGTCTTCTTGTAGGTTTCTAAGACCCTCTGAATCCTTCTATTTCCCCATTATTCCTTATCTCTCTCGTTGAGAGTCCCAATAGGAAGTCCCAGGATCTATCCTAATCCCCAGCTAAGTGAAGGCATTCAGGGGACATCTCTGTTGGGCTAGTGTCCAATTATAAATGAGTATATGCCATGTGTATCTTTCTGCGACTGGGTGAACTCACTCAGGATGATCATTTCTAGTTCCATCCACCTCAAATCACTTTCTTTTACCAGCCTTAAAACACCTTCTTACCCTCAAACACGTCTTAGACCCTCAAATCGTACCTACATCAGTAAGTGTGTGTTTATGTAAGTGTACCGTGTGTCTGTGCCACAGCTCTGTGTTTTCAGGCTGCTCGGGACTTCTGTATCTGTGGCAGCCAGGAGTGACGTAGTGGACGCACTGTATAGTCATGGCTGCACGAGCCTGTGAAGCTGTTCCAGATCCCGTCGGGTGGTCTTCGGTCCCCATCAGGAGGGGGTCTCTGACCTCCGTCAGGGAGGCCTTAGAGCATCATCAGGGGCTATTCCATTCCCTTCAGGAGGGGCTCTCTGACTCCCGTCAAGAGGACTTAGAGCCTCACATCTGTTTACTACTGGATCCAGCAACTGAACATTCTCCTGGGTACCCAAGCCAGTGTGGTATTTTCGTTTCCACTCAAATCAGCGTGCTGAAGGTGTTTGTGTGTCCGACGACTGTTGTGTATGGGTATAGTGTTGATTGATATTTTGTGTATGTAGTGTTGACTGAGACTGACGGACAGAAGGACTAGACAGGCAACCTCAAGTTTGGGAGACAAAGCGGGTCTCTCCTACAATATGGCAGATGCCAACGTCTCACTGCCTGTGCGTACCAGGAAGTCTGATTTTGTCGGTTTGTGCTTTGTTTCCTTTTTGTCTTTGTGTGACTCTGTGACTAAGAATCTTTTGTAGGAATTTCAGACCAGGTCTAGTTTTCTGATTCAGGCAGAGACCGGTTACGGGATAGGCTGCTTTGAGTTTGCTGACTGGCAGAACATGCTGGAGGAGCCCGTTGGCTCACAGGATAGTTGCCGTTCTGAATTTCGGTTCTTTCCTCTTGCCGTACTGGTACATCTCTGTGTGTAGTCGTTTTGCGTTTGTGTTTGCTTGTAGCCATCTCAGTTCTAGAAATGGGCCAAGTCTCAAGCAGGGTAGAGAGGCTTGTGCCAAGCATAGAAGGCCCTCTGGGGACCCCTGCCATGAACACAGGTGCTTTGGGGTTATTGCTGGTTAGAAACACCTGAGCCCTCAGGCAGCAGTGGCACACCCTGCTCCTTACCTGCCTGTGCTCTCTGGCTTGAGTGCGCAGCATTAGGAAAGGTGTGGAAACAGGATTGCTAAGGTCTGCCACCACTTGTGCTGAACAAGCACCAAGATGACACAGAAACTGCAGGGCCTTTGGGGTGGCTGCTGTCTGGCCTTGGTGAAGGCTTTTTCCAGTTTGCAGTCTGGTCGCAAGCTTGGCGCCCCCCCCCCCCCCAAGTATAGTACACTGGTCACCTGATCCGGAACACTGCTGGAAAGCCCCAGCTCTTGCCTCTATTGATTGGGTTCAACAGGTGACAAGGTACTTTTCCTTGAAATTACACCTAGGGTAAGTTTTGTCTGCCTGTCTTAAAATGTATTACTGTATGTAGCCACTATATGTCTGATTTCAAATGTATAAATTTATTGTGTTCTGTATATCTTGCTCTTATAAATGACTGGTTATTGAAGATGGTTAAAAGGATCTTAAACATCTGTAACATAGGTTAACTTAAACTTGTAAGTTAGAGTTGGAGCCATTCTAAGCAGCAAGTGGCATAAGCCAACAGGTCTCTAAAGGTACTTTTAAATTAAGGTTTTTTATGTAATTATTGTCCTGTATTTGAAACTAGAGTTATAAAAGTTAGGATTTAAAACAATGCTTCCTTAATAAGGTATTAAAGCTGCACTCCCAGAATGGGGAAATAGTAGGACCCACAGGGTCCTGGAAACCTACAAGAAGAACTTTATGACAGGCAAGTCTGGATCCTGGGGTCCTCCTCAAACTAAGGCACCAGCCAAGGAGAATATAGGCAGTAAGCTTCGAACCCCTACCAAGACCTAGCCGACGAACCGGATATTCTCCACTGTTGAGTGGAGGGTGAGATCTGACTCTCACACGAACTCTGGTGCCCCTTTTCTGACCATGTCCCCTGGATGGGGAGACCTGGTGGCACTCAGAGGAAGGATAGCAAGTTACCAAGAAGAGACTTGATATTCTGAGAGCATATATAGGGGGAGGAGGTCTCCCTCAATCACAGACATAGGGGAGGGGAGAAGGGGAGAAATGGGAGGGAGGCAAGAATGGGAGGAAACAGGGGAAGGGCTAACAATCGAGATGTAATATGAATAAATTAATAAAATTTTTTAAAAAGCTGCACTTCCAGGATATATAGCTTAAGATTATACTGTGAACCCTTATTTAAAGATGTATAATTTGCTCATTGGGCATAGTGTTTAAACTTTAAGTTCAAATGCTTGTTTAGAACATATATATGTGTATATGTGTTTGTAACACACATGTTTTTAAATAGCAGCCATGGGGAACACCTGCTCTGTATCGGGCCATGTGACTCCACCATCTTGAGATAGCCACATGGAATACGGCAATAATTTTAGAGCCTCTTGGTCCTAATGAGCTCTCTGCTTCTTATGAAGGTCAATTCAGGTTAACATACTGCTGTATTGTAGACTTTGGAAATGAGTAATTCTAAAGGATACTTTTAAGTTAAGAAATACTAATTTTAGAGATATTCAGTTGTTTGCACTGTTTTTGTTTGTTTGTTTGCACTGTTAAAATTTGGGTTTGTCTTCTAAATTTATGGTTATTATGTTCTACCTTCATTCTCAAAAAGGTAGAAATTGCTGCCTTAGGAATATCTTTTGCTTTATTTTCTGAATATGGCTATGTTTTTAAATTGCCCAGCACAGCCTCTAAGACCAAGTGGTTGGCCGCCATGTTGATTCAATTGTAAAAAGGGTGTGGTTGTAAAAAGGGCAGTCACATGGCTGGCAGCCAGTTTGGTTGTGGGAGACTCAAACATCTCTATTGAAGACTGCCAACCGCATTCAGTTGCCTTGCTCAGCACCAAGAGCAACCTCTGTCCCTTTGCTGTTCAGTCTTAATGGTGGAATGTGACAGAATCAGCAAGATTGCCAGTCCATCAATGAACTCTATCTATGATTAAAAGTTTTGCTTCGATATTAGTTCAGGAATATATGTAAAGGTGTACTAATAATTGATGTCGTTTATGGTCAGCTATATCAGCGAATCAGTTGCCTGATAGTTAATGAGACAATTCCAAGAGAATGATGTCCCATTCCCTAGGTGGGGTAGATGGTTTCTAGTTGTTCAAATCTTTGTATATTGACACAAAATTAAGGTTATATTTTGATTACATCATTCTATATGCATCAACTCTTTTAAGGTATTATGCCTATGTAATCCTTAAAGGTTCTATGTGCAAATTTAAAGTACTTGGGGGCTTGAGAAAGCATTTAAAGGTTGATACATGCAAGATAAGAATGTTAGAAGGTCTGAGAAACTGTTCAAAGAAGGTGTGTTAAGGTTGTTCATAAGAAAGTGTTTCAAGTTGATAAGTGCAAGTGTTTGAGAGTCTGAGAAAGTGTTTAATATTTGAGGGTCTAAGAAAGTGTTTAATTGTTGGTAAGTGCAAGTTATAAAAGTTAAAGGGTCTTAAGTAAAGTTTCAAGCTGCATAAATGCAAGTTACAGATTTCAAATGAGATCAATGGAGTTATAATAAGCTGGTAGAGTGCTGGCTGCTTATTAATCAGTCCCAAGCTCAAGATTTTAATTTCTCTTTGGTTGAATTCTTAATGTAGACTTAAGGGTGCTTCTCATCATGCTAAAAATGAGTCTGTCCAACCTGGATATCAAGTCTTCTGGACTGAGAAAAGAATGTTCATGCTTTTACTGGGCTTCAAAGGCATAAGCTTACTCCAGCTGTCTTAGAAACACAGTTTTAACTTCTGTCCCTAGTCTGTATTTGTCTCAGCAGAGTTTTACCTGGCTAAGCAACTAAATCCAGAGCTGCTGAGATCTGGACCTGCTGGAAGCTGATGTAAACCAGTCCCACAGATATGACTACTCTCTGTCTCCTCAACTGGATCAGCTAAACAGATGCTTTTGATAAATGCCCCATTAGCCTTTGACTTGCTTTTCAGCTTGTCCAGGCTTAATAACAGCGCCCCTAATGTCAACAGGAAGAAATTACAGAAACAAAAGACTTCACCTGTTTTCCCACCTTATAGGCTGAAATGCTAAGTCAAGGGCAACTCTCTGGCACGAGGGACAAATGGCTATAAGAAAATAGACTCTTAGTTCTGTTTAAACAAGTCATGCTTTGTCTCCTTGCCATGGACCATCTCAATCAGGTATAGGTCCTTGGGAACAGGAGTTCTCAAAGCATCAGTGGACACAGATTTGACGAGCGACAAACAGAGACAAACACAGAGGCGGTTTGAATCTGAGTGTACTTTGCAGGCAAGCAGTCTAGATTTTTATACACATTTTTTGAAAGAGGGAGTGTTTCGTGGCTACATTTCTCATGGAGTAGATTCAAGGGAGGCAGTGAAGCAACCAGGCCTATGCAGTACAAAGTACAGAATGCAAAGTAATAATATTGCCATTTTTGAGTAATCGAGTTGAATGAAACAATACAGGTTAGAGAATGCAAAGCAAAGACATCATCATTCTTAAGTTGTTGGGTTGGTGTCAGTACGCATGCGCTCTCTTTGTCAAGGGTCAATGTTCTCATTTAAGGAACTTTTGCCCTGTACCTATGTGCTGGGAGTGTGGGAACCAAGACAGTTTTTTCTTCGTTCTCCATTCTAATATCTGAGCGCCATTATTTGGAGCTTTCTGAAACGCTTTATTTCTTTGTAAGTCATAATATAAATTATTAACTAATGAATAATTCTTAGCCATGTTTCTTTTAATAAGTGGAGAAAACCAGCAGAACTTGGCAGTAAACTCCAGACCTGAATGGCCACTGGCTGCAGTCCCGTGTCAGAGCATTTCATTGAAACGTTGTCATGTTTGAAGGGTCCTGGTATGGGATTAAGGTTAGAAGAAAGAATAAAGACAGAATATGCCAACCCAATGAGAAAAAAGGCTGCAATCAAGTACTCTTGGCAGGAAGTCCAGATAGTATACTTTTACAATCAAGTTTAGTTGGTTAGAGGATAAGATCTTTTTAGATCAAGATGCTCAAGATCTTTTGATGGCTTGATTACAGCCACTTCCCTCAAAGCGTCAGAAATGTGGCTGGACATTTTGTTTTGGATAATGAAGCTCTTGGGCATGGTGCCTTTTTGCTGAGTCTGACTGAAAGAGTACATGTTGAAAGAATGCTTGGCCAGAAAGGAAATTGTGTGAGGATTCTCAAGGCCTCCAGCACTCTAGTCTACAGGAAGAACATATTCTAATGCTACACCAAGAGAATATATCTGCCTGGCATAGGGTTACAAGCCACAGCTTTCCAAGCAGCATGGCCATCTCTATTTGGGCTAAGAGTGGCAGCTGTATCCTGCGTGATGGTTCTTGAGCTTAGGAATGAATAGGGGTTGACATGTTGCCTACACTTGGCTGGCCACGCTGTGCATTCAAGCAAGGAGTTAGATACACCCTAAGGGCGCCTTTCCTAAGTTGCTTAAGGAACTATAGAGACTGGGAGGCCTTGCATCAGGGTTCCTTACACTTGCTGAGCCTGCACAAAACATCTAGTTGGTATGCCATGGTGTTTTAGAAGTGTTCACAATAATGACTGATTTCTTCGTACAGCTGTTGGACAGTGATGTTCCATCTTGATATGAAAATATTCCAGCCATCTCCAGTTTTTTATGGACATAAGTTTCTTTGGTGATTGAATGCAGTGTGACCACAAAAATTTTTTTTATATGCTCTGTGGTATGAAAAAGATTGTGGGCACCATATCAGGAAATCTATCTTACCCACATAGGAAGGATTTGATAAATAAGGCCAAGTGTTCACAAAATATCAGGGCATGTATCCTCACAGTGGTTGTTACTTAGTTTCCAAAGGGAGAATGCTGCCTGCTCCATTGGACGACAGGTTCATTACTCAAAAAGCTGGAAGGTCTGTCACACTTCATGTTGGTTTTCTACATCTGTGTAGGAGAAGGAAATATGAAAAAATTGTTAGCTGAAAGGTGTGACTGGGGAACTCCAGTCCCCTGAAGTACCAGGAGAGTTAAGAAAGCAGCCTAGGGTGATATCTTAGCTTTCCCCTGTGCTTGGGGACATGGGGTAGAAAGGCTGTTTGTTTTGGTGAATCATTTTTCTCTGCTCCAGCCACCCCATTTGGGAGCCCCAGGGAACTTCTTAGCTGAGAAGAAATAAGTAGAAAGGAATAGGGGTATTTGAAAGGAATAGGGGTATTTGAAAGGAATAGGGGTATTTGAAAGTGGTTTTGATTATTAGGCCTCAAACAGTATCCAGGATGCATTATTTGTTCCTAGGTCAGCCTTAGTTCTTTCTGTTCCTCAGCAACTCCATTTTTGCCTTAACATAGAGGCCAATAACTGCTGGGGTCTAGTCACTATTAAAGCCTCCCATGATCTAGTATTTAGAATGCTGTGAACAACTTTCCCTTTGCCTCAAGGAGACTCAGGCTTTCAGTTAAATACTGATGGATGGGATGGAGCAGGAGGGTAGAACGCATGGGAAAAAAAAGATTAAAAAGCCACCCAGGATTTACCTTCTCAGGAAGCTGCACCGTGGAATAAATGGGATTCACCATTTCTTCCGTACGTGAATTCCCCTGGAAAAGAGATACTTTCTCCTCAGCGAGAGTTCAGAAGACAAGACAAGGAAGAGGCTCTCTTCCTAATTCCCGTCTCTCCACCACCCATTCTGGATCCCCTTTCACCATGGAGTCTCTTTTTCTGTCATCAGGTCTTGTTCCATCCAACTCTGGATCAGGTTACGATAGCCATAAGGACAAGTGGGTGGCAGTTGAGCATACATAGCCTTGTAGCAGAAGGCCCCCAGGAGCTAAGAGGACGGTTCTGTGTAGTTTAGACTGAGTCTTGCTGTGCTGGGAGATTAGTTTTCTGTGAGTTATGTGAATCTATAATTGCATCCCCAGTAGTTTTAGTACAGTGTCAGAGTAACTGGAAAAACCTGAGTGTCCCCCTTCACCCCTTGCAGACTCAAGGAAGCAGGCTTGTGTAGGTACAAAAGGTGATCTTTGCTGGGAGCAAGCCATGGGAGGCCGACCAAAGGAAGAAGGTGTGGAACAGAGCGATTAAGGGTCTAAGAAAAGCTGTTCTAGACCAGCTAGTTTAGTTCAAGGTTGTCTGTCTTTCCTTCTGTGTCCTTGGAACAACCTTAGTACCGACTCTGCCTGTTGGTGACCCCATAGCATTCCTCATCTCACAATAAGGATTCTACCATTGCTCGATTCCTCTAGAGAGTGCCTCTTAGACACAATCGCATCTAACCCCTCAGTTAAGCCTTCATGTGAAGCTCAGGGCCTTATGCCATGGAGGCTGTCATGAGGAGACAAGGGACTATGTTGGCTTTTATGCGGAGACCCATGCCATCATTTCCTTTTTGGTTGGTCTCTTCAGGCTCTTGTCTGTAGCTTCTTTCTATGTAACAGCAAACAGAGGGCAACTGTTGCCCAAGATGCCTATTCTGGTGGTGGTACTGGTGGTAGGGTGTATTCATGAGTAGCAGCAACTTACATCGGACTCAGGGATTTCACCATTGATTCTGGACTCTGTGTGATGAGCAGTTCTGGAAACTACAGAATATATTGTATCCTTTGAGACATCACCTGCCACAAATAAACATAGAACCACAGTCTATGAAAGGTAGGTGGGGTTTTAGAGACCACCTAGTGTTATTTTACCTTTCCATGATAAAGAAATAAAGCTCAGAGCTTGAATGCCCCTCCGCCTCCGCACAATGGAGACGGATGCTTGAATCCTCAGATGGCCTTTTCATCCCAAAGATTACTTGTGTGATAAGGCACCTCTTGTTCAAATCTCACATAAAACCCAGTGCAAATTTTTCTTTCTTCCTGGAGTTCAGCTTAGCCCATCTGCTGCAGGGATTCAAATATAGCTCTGGCATCGATCTTGCATGGCTTGTGGACTTTCTGTGTCAGGGTCTTGGTTGTTTAACTTGAGTGATTTTAATTATAGCCAGTGCTTTATTATCCCAATACATACCTGATTATAACCACAAGCATTCATGAAATAGTTAAATATGTATCAAGCTCTTTCTTTGTGCCAGGCTACATAGCAGGAGCCAGAAAAACAAAGAAAGGATACATAAGTTTTTTTTACTTTTAAAAATGTTTGAGCTAGATGAGGCATTAATCTTAATACTTTTTTTTTTTTTTTTTTTTTTTTTTTTTAGTATTAACACAATGTTTTTGGGTGAAGTTGGAAAGAGATAGACAGAACTTTGTGCCTTCTTCTTATAGGACTCCAAAATATGTACAAATAGTGGATCTGATCCAAGATGATCACAGATGTCTCTATTTCAGAGCTAGTCTTGTCTAAGTCTCTGCCCCAGACTTAGTGAGGGAGCCAGACAAAGATTGAGCGCTCTCAATCTTTTTTGTGTGTGCAAAGAAAGAATAGTCTGTCTCCATCTCTTTGTCTTTGCCCTTCTATGCCACTCTGTTTCTGTTTCTTTGGATATCATGCCTGGAGACTATGACATTTCCTTTTTGTGAGTCCTTTTGAGTTATGACGCATGTCACAATCCCTTTTCTCTAGAGTGCCTTCTCGACTTCCTACTCAGGCCTGCCAATTATACACACTAGAGCTCATATTTACCTAGTACTAGGTACCAGGTTGGCTATTGAATGTATGAAATCTACTTAATAATAACATTTATGGATACCTTACAGCTGAGAAAATAGAATCTCACAGTGCTACAGTAATTAGCCAAATAATAGTCAAGATGGAATTTCATCTCTACATGTATTTTGTTATAGCAACGAGGAAAGTAACTAATGCGCCAAGGTAGGACCTGAGGAAAGCAGAAAGTGAACAGGCCCCCTTATAGTTTGTAAGAATGAAAGACCAATTTACTCTCAAAATGTAGTGCAGTTGGCAAAGGCAGCTTGTCTAAGGCGAATCTGCAAATACTGTGAGGACATCCTCTTCCCTCTCCTCTCTCACCAGTCTTCTCCATGCAAGCATTGCTGCTCTCCAGAGCAGGTGGGAGCAGAGTGAGTGGTCGGTGGTTGTTTTGTCTATACTTTCTGGCTCCTGGCAATATTTCCTGATCCAAGAGGCCCATAGGTTACTCAGTTTCCCCTGGACAGTGGCCCCTTTCCCTTAACACCAATCCACAGCAAGTTTGAGACTGTAAGATTTTTCCCTTCCATGTTGGTTTGGCTTCACCAGCTGGATAGGTTTGCCTCTTGAGTGAACTTAGATTCAACCTCTGTATATAGGGAGAATCTCTATTCTCTTATATTTTTTGGATGTAGCCTCAGCCTTTAATGGCTGAACCATCATCTATCTCTCCAGCCTGAGAGTTTGTCATCTCAAGAGACACCTTAACTTAAAAGCACTTCTCCATTGTACCAGTGCAGTGTGACCAGGTCTTGCTTTTGACAAAAGAGTTCTGTTGCTTCCACAGGTGGTGCATTCTGGGTAACCATTTCACCTCTGGTAGTCCCTGCATGATGGGCCCTGGCTGATTATTTTCTCGGACTTAGCTCTGGGATGTATTCTGAAGAGGTGGCACAAATATGAACCGCAGATTACCAAAGGAAAAATACCCCCGGTTTTTCTTTGCAATAAAACTTGACCCTTACATCCACTCCAAGTTGAAGAACATTCATCACCTCATGGCACACTGAACTATAACTGGGCCTTATTAGTTCTCTTTATGTCATAATTGAGGGAAGAGCACAGATATCTCATCCTTAGGCCTCTATGGCCTCATTACAGTGCCCCAAACTACAAGAAGGATGTTTTACTAGATGTGTTTACTAGATTATCTCACACTAGTCCATCTCCCTTGAACTCAACACTGCTTACCACTCTAGAGGTGGTAGGACCTGGGAGAATGGAGCCTAGAAACGAGGTAGATGAAAGTCTTACGCAGCGGCCAGCTTTACCTAGAGCATCAGACAATTCCTGCTCTGGGGGTTAAGAAGAGCAACCTGAGTAAAGTATCCAATCCCAAGGAGAAGCTGTGTGTGCCAAACCCTTGCTTTTCCATAAAGACATATGAGCAAATAACAATGCCCAGTTGTAGTGGATACTCTGAAGTAAACTCAATCCTATTCCATCCTCCTGGGAGGATGACACAAAACACGTTCCAAGAACAATTCCATGTTTTGAAGAAACTGAGGTCACAAGACTTTTGCCTCGTTTTCTTGGAATTTTCTCCCAAGCACCGAGAATTCTTCTTATGTGCCTCATTCTTGGACCGTGTGCCAACACTCAATCACAGTCGACATCTTTGATGACCCTTCCTTTGTTTCACTCAAGCCCTGCTCACCAGCCAGCCCATCTGGCAGCTCTGCTCTTCCCTCCATTTTAAGTTTGAAGGCCCTCACTTTGAGAACTAGACCAGAGATCCCAGACTCCTTTCTTCAGTTTATGAAACACAGTCCTCCAGGTCTTTAATAACCAGGAGGACACACAGCTAGGTGCACACATGCATACATACATCATACATACATACATCATACATACATCATACATACATCATACATACATCATACACACATACATACACACATCATACATACATACATACATCATACATACATCATACATACATACATCACACATACATACATCACACATACATCATACATACATACATACATCATACATACATACATACACCATACATACATACATACATCATACATACATCATACATACATACATCATACATACATACATCATACATACATACATCACACATACATCATACATACATACATCATACATACATACATCATACATACATACATAATACATACATACATCATACATCCATCATACATACATACATACATACATACATACATACATACATATATACATACTATATCATGCGTACATTACATAGATAGAGTGAGCCAGCCTCTGAGGGCTGATTTTCCCAGTTATTATCTGTCCTGGGACAGAACACTAACATAGCTCCCATTCTTTCTGACCTTTGTTTATTTAGCCTTCTTGTATAATTCATATCCTTCTTATTAGAAGCCATTAAATTCTGCAAGGGATTGTTTCAGGAGTATCAACCGTTACCATCAGTGTTGGTGCCTGTCTCCAACATGAGGACCTCTATGGTTGTACAACCCTATGGCAGATCAGAAACCCCAACCAGTGTCCCTCATCACCCATCAGCTCCAAAGCAGCTCTAGGAGAGAGAGAGAGAGAGAGAGAGAGAGAGAGAGAGAGAGGGAATATTTCCTCCCTTGTCAGGGATTGAGTTTGTAGATTTATAAAGTGAGGGGCAGAGACAGAGCAGGAGAGATGGCTCAGCTGTTCAAACCATCCTGATCTCACAGAGAACTTCAGTACCTTCATTGGGTGGCAGAAACTCCAACTCCTGAGGATCTAGTGTACTTTTCTGGTTATTTCAGGCATGTAGGTGTGAATATGTGTGTGTGTGTGTGTGTGTGTATGTGTGTGTGTGTAAATAAAGTAAACATTTTAAGAGAAAAATATAGAGACAAAAACGTGGCCTGACCCCAGTGGCTTGTGACATCTTCTTAGCTCAAATGGCTAGTATCAAGAAACACAGCTTATATTGTTAAATTTTCTACTCATCAGGATTGTGAAATGTGCAGGTATGTTGCATAAGATAAGACCAAATAATTTCCCTTAATTGTAGAAAAGAACTCAATTCTTTCGTCGGATTTTCCCCTCTGAGACTGTCTACTGCATCTCTTTCTCTTGTAGCACATTTTCTTTATTACATCTTTTTTGTATTTGTTCTCGACTGGTAAATACTTTTACCCCTGTTCCTTTGCCTCGTCAGTATGGTCCCCAAAGTGATACTCCCTACTCCACTGGGGTAGATAAATGAGGTCACTTCTTGGAAGAAAGAAGACACATTCTCACATTTTATCTTCCAGGGCAATCCTACCTTGCCTTCTCTTGTACAAATGGAACAGAAGAGCCAACACCGCAATGAGAATAAAAAGAGAGAGCACAGCTAGTCCACTTGGCAACACAGCAGGGTGAACATGGGAGCCTCGAGTGTCTGGAAATAGAAATTGTTATGAGTCTTGGCTATCAGGAAACAGGCCTATGACACTGTACAGGTTTGCCCACATTTGGGCCAATGTCAAGATGGCATGCCCTTCAGAGAGGGCCAAAGCCCTTCAATCTGCAGTCTTCATCAGACTCCTCAAGATCCCTGAGAATGCTCAATGCTTCACAGAAGCTTTGGTCATTCCCCCAGAAGGCTGCCTGGGTGAGGACGCACCCACGGCTAGTCTTGGCATGAAGGAGGCACACTCGCATGATGAGTAGTCAAAAGCTAAGGCATGGAGTCTTCAGAGTCTCAGGTGACTTCTGAGACTGTCCAGAGAGATGGGAGGAGCTGGTTACCTGCACAGGATTGCGGGAGAGTGAAAGAGTCAGAATTGTTGCTGACAGGGTTCTGGGCCATACATGTGTAAGTCATCTTTTGATTCTCAGGGGAATGAAAGATTTGAAGGATGTTGCCTTTCTCTCCAGAGGGACTCCAACTGTATACCACGTTCTTCTCTTCGTTCCCCACAGAGCACGTCAGTATGACATTACAAGCGTTGTTCACAGGTGTTGTAAAAATTTGTGTAATTGTTGGTTTTCCAAGCCGACCTATGAGGGGAAAGCATATGAGCCGAGAGTGACTTGAAGCGGGCCTATACAGGCTTGTGGCAATCGATTGTTAACTTCCCAGAAATTTGTGTGATATACGTTAAACACACTAAAAAAGAGGTCACAAAAACAAATAAATCACATTAAAATTATTTTTGATATTTTCGTATAGCCCATGTGCTGGTGGCGAGTCGTACTTATTGTGGCCATGCTTTGTAATGACATATGAATAATACATCCTTTCAACCCTATAGGTCTTAAAATCAACCATAGCAGAAGGTTGCTTTCTTAAAAAAATGGTTTTCCTATACTTATTTATTTTTCTGTCACTCACATTAAGTCTTCAACAAGAGCTTTTATCATGGCTGAGGTTACAATATAATTACATCATTTCCGTTTCCCCTCCAAACCCTTCTATAAAGCCTCCTGTTACAAATTCATGGTCTGTTTTGTCTTCTCACTAACTGGCACATGTATATATGCACACACACTTTTATGCACACCTATTTTTTCATTTTTTCCTTCTGTTGAACACAGATTATTTTCACATACAATCGACCGTGAGTCAGAATGGAGTGGATGTGGAGGTGAGGGGAGGAGGGACAGAGAGGGGCAGACAAGGGGGACCTTATCACGGCAGAAGCTGTTAAACCGCAGATATTTGGAAATGCTGTAGTCATCATGTTGTGAATATAACAGAACCTTATACTGATCCAATGTCTGTTGTATCTGTATCTGTATCTGTATCCGTATCTATATATCCTCAGTAATGGAATTGCTCATATTTAGGAATGGGGCTTGGATCTAGCGTAACAGGAGGGAGGAGGTGAAGGGCACACAGTCCTCCTTTTGTGGTTCTTTGCACTGTCCTCTGCATTCTGCACTGAGTTTGAAGCAGGAAGCCTTTTATAGACCACTTTGCATATGGTTTCTTACTAGTTTGTCATAATAGTACTTGCAAATTGATTGGTATGATTGTTGACATTTTATAAGGAAGGAAAACAAAGATCAAAGGGCAAATTCTGCGGCAAAACAGAAAACAGCTAAAGTCTGTTGAGGCCACAACTAAATTAGACCTCTGTAAGGACTGATGTGCTTACGTCATCCCAAGCATGAAGAGAATTAGGAAGTTCTGTTTTCATGAATATGGGTGTGCTTTATACCACAAATCTCCAAAGCAACAATAAAATCCCAGCCCTCTTACATCCCATCACTTACGGTAGATATGCAGGTGGTAGCGTTTGGTGACGGTAGAATGTTCGTCGTTTATGTTTACTGTGTAAGTTCCTGCATCTTCCATCCTCAGGTGTCTAATGACCAGGTTATAGTGCTGACCCATGACCTCTATTCGTCCTTTATAAAGGAAGTGGGACACAACAACTTCAGGTGCTCCTCCTCCAACTCCGGGTTTTATAAAAGCGATACTTGATTCAGAAGCCCAGGCAATGTTCCTCACTTTCTGTGGTTCTTGAATATTGACATGGAAAGTAACCGACTCTCCAAGAGTTCCATTCACCACCATCGACTCTGTACCTCTTCCTGCAGATTCAGACCCTGAGGATATAAACAGAAAACAGTCACCATCAGACTGTTGAACTGCTTTGTGGTCTTTCTCTTACTTGGGTACCACTGAGGAACTTCCTCAGACACTGCTCATCCTGTGTTGTGGGGATCTTTCTTCTTCCATTCTAGGTTTTGGTTTGTTTGTTTGTTTGTCTTTCTTTGGGGGCTGTTTGAGACAGGTGTGTGTGTGTGTGTGTGTGTGTGTGTGTGTGTGTGTGTGTGTGTAGGCCTGGGAGTCCTGTACTCAGTTTATAGACTAGGCTAACCTCTAACTCATGTAGATCTGCCTGCCTCTGCCTGGTGCTGGGATTAAAGGGATGTTCCACCACCACCTGGCTCATCCTAAGTATGTTTAATGTGCTATGGCAAATAAAGATTAGTTGAAATCCTGCCATGTTGCCTGAAACAAAACAGTCCCTGAATAAATACATGTGTTCATTAGTGAGTCAATGAAGACATGAACTTCATCTGTTTTGTAAGTTGCTTCAAGAAAGTCTATACAACTCAGAATGAATTCCAATACTTACCTCACTCAGTAAATGGTTAAAACCCATTGTATGTCAAATACTCTATGTAGCCTGGGACCATAGATGTGAACTGAAATGATCCCCTGAACTCATCAATTTAGGGGGTAATATCACCAGATGAACACTTTGACTTTATCTTCCAAGGATAAAGGTAAAAATGTAAAGTGTCTTTTTGAAGACCACGGTAAATAAAAAAAAAAAAAAAAAGTAGTGACTGAGTAGGTCCTCAGCTCAGCTACTCCAGAAACTTATCCCAAACTCCTCCACTAATGGGCAGAAGGATGAGAAAAGGGACTCACTTGATATCTTGGACCTAATGAAGGTTTATGGTCTGTCTTCCTTGAAAGTCTTCTAGCCTTCAGAATTCATGCGTCAAAAGAAATGTGTGTTATGCAGCAGATCCCCATTGAGATCTTTAATGATCTTTAAGACTGGCCTTCATGATAGCAGGTTACCAAGAAGAGACTTGATACCCTATGAGCATATACAGGGGGAGGAAATGCCCCTCAGGAACAGTCATAGAGGAGGGGAATAAGGGGAAAATGGGAGGATACAAGGGATGGGATAACCATTGAGATGTAACAAGAATAAATTAATAAGAAATTTAAAAAAAGACTGGCCTTCATGACATATGAGGTATTCAATAATGGATATGACACGGGGACTGACATGTCAGAAAGAGTATTAACAGCAAACACGTGGTTGGGCTGTTTTGATGTGAACTAGCTCTGTGTAAGCCCCAAAGGCCAAGCCATGGTTTCCACATAAACAGGTTCAGGTTAACTGTAAAGTTTCTACAGAGAGTCTGTAGAGAATGCAAGTCATAAAATGAAAGGATTTATTAACCCAGTGGTGTTCCCGGTTGTGTTCACCTCTCTTTTCAGCTCAGTAGCTACTGCAGGATTCCAGGATGCTGAGATGAACCTCTTTCCTTTCAGGTCAACGGAATGAGTGCTCTCAGAGGGAATGTACGGGTGATTTAGTTGGAATGGGCAAGCCAAGTCAACATGTTTCAGGACTCTACAGCAAGGAAGGGTGGGATGGGGGAAAGTCAGGGATATTTATTTACCTACCAATAGGTAGCGTTTATTAAGTACCAACTCCATGTCAGAAGCTATGCTAGGACCACAGGGAGAATAGGACGCCACTGCTACCCCGAGAATCCCATGGAGTACAAAAGCTGACATACTGAGTGCCAAATGGAGAGGACAACAGGAAGAAAACATACAGAGAACATAAAGATATGTTAATGTGGCCTCTGGCAGCCACACTTTGCAGAAATCTCCAACACCAATTGTCACCCATAAACGATCCTACTGGGCTGAGAAAGTTCACAGAGGGCTCTTGGAAAACCTTAGCTTGTGTCTCAGCTATAGCATGCACAGAAGCTTAGTTCAAAGGACCCTAAACTTGGCTTTCCAGTGCTGTGTGGCTTCCAAATGCTTAATGGGTTTTGCCCAGAGAGCTCCAATTTTCATTTCACACTGCTTCTTTCAGAGTTCATACCCACCCCCTGTCTCAGATCTCCTACCTGTCTCAAGGCTGGTGTGGATTCAAGCCCTTTGACGTAATGTCATTCTACTATTTGGATTTAAGTTTGGTATGAGAAGAATCAGATACATGACATCTAACTCTGGCCATCTTCTGTCACTAGCATCTGAAATGTGGAGGCCATTTGCTAAGGCTGAGAGCTTCCTGGTATTAGAGCTGTGCAACCACAATCCGTCGAATGTGGTGTCAGTGTTATAGTTATGTGCCACTCTCCACAGCAAAGCCATTCAGGAAATGATGCTGGACTATGAAAAGGCAATCAAGCTGGGCAGGTGACCAGTGAGTGACAACACTGCAGGGGAAACACTGGACGCATCTTCTTCACGGTCCCCACTCTCCACAGCAAAGTATTCTGGAAATGATGCTGGACTATCAAAGGGCAATCAAGCAGAGCTGGTGAGGAGTGCATGACAAAGCTGCAGAGGAAATGCTTGCATGCAGCTTTCCGTGTGGCTGAATTTGGTGCAAGAACCCTGACCTCGCTGAGAAAAAGCAGAGTGTGAATACGTGTGAACTGAATTTTCTGCTGCTTTGAACTGCACAGCACACAACAGCTCCTAGACAGGTAGCTGTGAGACTATGGCATGTAGCTGAGAAACACATGAGACTAGCTCCAGACCAGGCATCTACTCACAAACTAGGCAAACTCAATAAAGTTACAAGACCTTTCTCAGTCTATAGTAGCTGTAACACTGGCCTCATCTGTCCAACGAGCAGCAAACGATGTGAGTTGAGCAGAGGTGCTTTGCTCACTGGAAAAGTGAAATTAATGGGAATTATTCCTGGTGCTGAGCATGACTAATTGGTATGTGCATTTTAAACATTGCATGGTCCTTCCCTATGATAGATCAGTGAATCTGAGGCCATATGGAACCCCACTTAAAGCTGATTTACGAGATAACTAAAAAAAGCTCAGCTGGATGCTTTTAAGTGCTCTACTTAGTGGATTTCAATCTGCTTTTAGAAACACATTGTTTACACTGGGTGTGGTATCATATGCCTGTAATCTCAGCACTTGGGGAGGCAGAGGCAGGTGGATCTCTGTAGGTTCAAGGCTAGCCAGGTCTATATAGCAAGTGCGGGACACCCAAGTCTTCACAGAGAAACGCTGTCTCAAAAGACCAAACCAAACCAAACCAAAACTTTTAGCCATTTTAGTAATGCCAAATTAGGGAAATAACATATGTCTATAGCTTTCACGTATAAATACATGTCTTAACACATGTGTATAACTCTCTTTTGCAATCTGAGGTGGGAAGTTATAAATTCAGGCAAATGAATGATATTCATTGATGGTGATTTCAGTCAAAACTCAAAGAAGAGAAAGAGTACTTTGATGTGGCTGTTAAAAATCTTATTGGAAAAAAGGAGAATTCTCTAGATATAAGAGAATGAAAGGTATCTCAGGTCTTCGGGTTCTGAATTAAAGTTCGCATGGGTTGAGGTCATTTGAGTCTAGATTTTCATGATGGGGGAGGTGAAGAGAGGAAGGAGGAAAGGAAGAAGGGAGGGAGGAAGAGAGTGAAAGGGAGAGGAAGAGAGAAAAGAGACAGAGACAGTAGAGATATAAATTTAGTAGAGATATACATTATGTTTGGATTTGGGGCAGTGTCAAATTTGAGTTTATCCTACAGGAAGAGGGATCTACAAGCTTTTATGGATTAAGTTAAAAATAATGTAGTCATGATGTAGCGAAAGAATAAGAGGTTTTAGTAATAGAGAAAACATATGTTGTAACAGGCTAATGTGGCCATCAGGGTATGAAGCAAGGGGGATATAATAGGAATGAAAAGGAAGGGATGAGTTTGAGAGTCAGTGATTGCAAGGAAGGACAATGAAGAAACAGGCACCTAATAAAATTCACTTCTTTTACCGCATGATTTTAGCTTCTGCTTCACACCAGTGGAAAATTAATAGCAGAAAACATATATGCAGGAGGAGACGTCAAAGAGACAAGGTTAGTGTTAGAACTGTTGAATCTGAGATGAGATTGGACCCCCTGAGGAAGTTGGAGGAAGGAAGACAGGAGGAAGTATGGTCTAGGAGTATGGTCCGATGGAAAGAAGTTAAAACGGAACCTGCGAGCTATTTCCCAATATTTGTTCTCACCATCATCACAGGGACAGGACCATGGGTGGTTAAAAGGGAAGATGACCACCAGGATAGACTACGTTATCCTGCTTTCTGTTGGTGAAGTGCCATTGTGTCACTAAGTTCAGGCCAATAGAGTACAAGTAAAGGTACCATATTTGCCTGCAGTGCCTACAAAAGAGGAAAAACTGCTCTCTCCATATCTTTTTCTTTACATTTTATTTTTTCCTTGGAGCGGGACCATTATATTGCTTCCTAAATACAAAAGAAATAAGACGCTGGAGGAATGACTCAATCTGTAAAGTAATTGCGTTTTAAGCAGGTTAACCTGAATTCTGATCTCTAGCACACATCTGTACCTCTAGCAACATGGTAGGGCTAAGGCTGGGGAAGAGAGAGGCAGATCCCTAAAGCCTATATTGGCCAGACCTAGCTGAATCAGTGACCTTCAGGTTCAATTAGAGAAGCTGTCTTAAAAAATAAGGTGGAGAGCAATGAAGGAAGACTTTGTATGTTGACTTCTGACCAGTCACACAACACAGACACACAGACACAGACACAGACACACACACACACACACACATACACACACACACACACACACACACACACACACACACACACACACACACACACATGATAGCAGGGAGAGAGAGAGAGAGAGACAGAGACAGAGAGAGAGAGAGAGAGAGAGAGAGAGAGAGAGAGAGAGAGAGAGAGAGAGAGAGACAGACAGACAGACAGACAGACAGACAGACAGTCAGAGACAGAGAGAGATAGAGAGAGACAGAGACAGAGAGACAGAGACAGAGACAGAGCACACATTTACTTACAAATACCCCCAAACAAACAGCCATTGTTGAAGGGACTAATATAATACCTTAGACTGCTCTGAAGGAAGAAGAGAAAGATTGATACATGGGGTGAGGTGGGAAGGTGAGCAACAGTGAGAGAGGGACTAGGGAAGGATGAATTGTTGCTTAACACCCAACGCTACACTTAGATTCTTCATGATACTTTAAATAAACACTTCTTGTTCATGTTCTTTTTGGTGGTGTGTGAGGGGGCAGGACAGTAGCTAAACTGCCCTTTTTTTCATTCTCCATATCAGAGCTAAGAGTGTGGCTAGAAGTTCCTTCATTGTTTCAGACTTGTCAGGATGAACAGAGATAGCTTGCATACACAACACTAAAAGAAGAGGTGTAATTAATCAAAATAAGTCAAGAGATTTTGAAAGCAATGAGAAAGGAAAGGACAAGGCAAGTGAAATCCCATGCCACTCTCCATAATCAGAGAAGTTCCTGGATTACAGTTGGTTTGTTTTTAGAAACTGTCTTCTCAAGATATTTTCACTTTGTGACATCTTTATTGAAAATTAGGTTACTCTGAATCAACATTTAAAAAACCTATCAAACACAAAATCTCAAACAGAGGTGAGGTCATGCTTTACTGGTGTTTTTTCTTTTTTCTTTTAGTATATACTTAAACTTTGAGTATAACAAAATTCCTCACTTGATCTCTGAGTGTTTATGTATATTTTTGTCATCTGATAATGTGTCATGGAATTAAACAAGGTAATAATTGCAGAGGCTTCAGAATTATGTCAGACACATAGGGATTGCTTCATGCATGGTTAATCTTTGCTATTATTAAGGATATAGCACCATCAATAGGAGATAGGAGAAAAGATCAAATGGGAAGAATTGAATAAATAGATTTCTTAAATGGGAGGGTAAAAAATAATTAAAAGAACACAGAAAAGATTTGTAGAGAGAACAAGGAAGAAGTAAGGTGGTGGTCTCATCTGTCTTCTGGCCCTGGAGGCTAAATGGCTCTAGGACACATGGAGGACAATCATTCAAATAGTTCACAAAGAAAGCTGAATCAGACATAGAACTATAAGTTTTAGTTTTGAGGAAGCTTTTCCAGCACAAAGAAGTCATGAGTTCACTGTCTCTAGCTTCCTTGGTATCTGTGAGTTCAGAGAAAAATAGAGACTTCCACATGCAGTTCCCCTTAGCCCACCGTTCCACTGCTCTGAGTGCTGGGGAGAGGTAGAAATGCAATGTTGATCTCCAAGCCCAGTGCTGAATAGAAAGGACCTCTCCACCAATGATAGCAGCAGGAGAATCTAGCACATATCACACCCTTAAGAAGTATCTGCAATAATTGTTCAGAGGGAAACATAGGTACACTTAAGTGATTGTATTTCTGACTTCTCTGAAAACAAAGCTAATCAAAAGAGATATAGAAAGACACTACATATTCATCAAATCCACCAAGAGGTCATTACAACTGTCAACCTCTATGCTCCAAACACAACAGAACCAAGTTTTCAGAAGAAACACTACTACAGCTTAAATCACATATTGACCCTCAAACACTGATAATGGGAGAATTCAAATCCCCACTGTCACCCAATCAGAGAAATGCTGGTACTAGCAGACATTATAATCCAAATGGACCTAACAGATATTTATAGAACATTTAATCCAAATACTCTGCATCTCATGGAACTTTGTTCAAAACTGACCACATACTCAGAAACAGAGCAAGTCTCAAGAAATACAAGAAAATTGAAATCACTCCCTGCATCCTATCAGTGCCCTGTGTATTAATGCTTCTACAAGGCAAAGAACACTGTCATTTAGACAAAATGGCAGCCCACAGAATAGAAAAAAATCACAAACTTAAATCTGATAGAGGACTAGATCCAAAATATATAAATAACCCAAGAAACTAGATATCAAGTAAGCCAATTAAAAAGAGGGTATAGATCTAAACACAGACTTCTTAATAGAGGAAACTCAGATGGCTGAGAAACATTTAAAGAAATGTTCAACATCCCTCACCATCAGGGAAATGCAAACCAAAATTATTTTGAGATGCCATCTTACACCCATCAGAATGGCTAAGATCAATTAGACAAGTGGCAGCTCATTTGGGCAAAGATGTGGAATAAGGGAGATACTCATCCGTTGTTGGTGGGAATGCAAACTTGTATAGACGCTATGGAAATCGATATGGGGTTTCCTTGGAGTCTAGGGAATTGATTTACCTTGTGACCCATCTATACCACTCTTGGGCTTAGACACACAAGGTGTTTCATTCTCGTGCAGGCCACACTTGCTTACTCATGTTCATTTACTTCTCTATGTGTAATAGCCCCAAACTGGAAACAACCTAGATGTCTTTTAGCAGTAGAATGAATAAAGAAATTGTGGCACATTTCCCCAGTGAAGTTTTACTAAGCTCTTTAAAAAATGGACATTATGAAATTTGCAGGCAAACAGATAGAAACAGGAAAAAAAAAACCTCCTGAGTGAGGTAATTCGAACCCAGAAAGATAAATATAACATGTACTCACTATATGTGTATATTAGCCATTCAATAAATGATTACCAAGCTACAATCTGTAGGCCCATAGAGGCTAGGTATAGAGAAAGGAAAAGGAAGGCACATGGATCTCCCTTAGAGGGGGAAATGGAATAGACTTTATGGGTGGTCTGGGGACAGTCGGGGCAAGAACAGGAGGGGAGGAACTGGTGGAGAGAGGGAGAAGAGATAGGGTGGAGAAGGGGAATGTGAGCAGACACAGCTGGAATTGAGGGGCCATTTGTATAATATGGAAACATAGTTCAATTGAAATATCCTAAAATACATGAAGGCAGTCCTACTGCGATCTCCTAATAACTGCGGAGACAGCATCTCAACTGACCATCTCTTGTCATGAAGGAAGATTCCAGTAGCGAGACTGCATTGCATTCAGTTAAATTGTTAGCCAAGGGAGTTCCATAGAAACCCCAAATGACCTAGGCTGTTGCTAAGATAGTGGATGCTCTCCACACACTGACAGTGGGACCCCATTGCCAAGGACAACACCCACACAACTCATTAAGCACAGAGAAGTTGAGCTGGTGCCTACATGGAACCTTTGCCCCAATGTTTTAGTGTCTCTGGTGTAAGAAAGTATGCTATAATATTTATAATATATATCTTCTGTCATAAATATATTATAATGTATGTAATTATATATAATATTATAACATATATTACCAAAAGAAAGTAAACACCAACCCAGCCACAAAACCTTTGAACTACAATCTGTCCTGCATGCAAGATATGCTAGGGCAATGGTGGTACCAAATTTCTGGGAGCAACTAACTAATGTCTGATATGATTTAGGCCTGTTCCATGAGATGGAACCCATACGTGACACTGCTTAGGAGTCCCAGAGACTAGGTAGACCAGAGTCCTTGGGTAAAAGCAAACACCATTGCCTACAAACATATCAATAAAATGACTCCTAATGACATTCTTCTACACTTGTCGTTCAGTGTCTTTTTCAGTTATCACCAGAGAAGTTCCCTCCTGCAGCAAATGGTAACAGATGCAAAGACCCACAGCCAGACATTATGTGGAAAGAGAGTCCTTAGAACACAGAATTCTGAATGGGATATCTCCATCAAATCCCTCCTATTAGAGCTCAGGGAACCCTACGGAATAGGAGGCAGAGAGAGTGTGAGAACCAGAAATGATGGAGGACATGAGGAGACAAGGCCTCTGAGTCAATTAATCAAGGCTTATATGAACTTAATATGAACTTATAGATCCCGAAGCTGAAAGCACAGGGTCTCTATGGGTCTGCACCAGGTCCTCTGCGCATATATTATAGCTTTCAGCTTAGTGTCTTTATGTGTGAAGGAGGGGCTTAGATTCTTGTGTCTTCTTTTGGGCTCTTTTCCTTCTGTTGGATTGCATTGTCCAGCTTCAGTGTGATTTCTTTTTCTTTCTCTATATTATGTCAAGTTTGTTTTTTATCTTTAGAAAGGTGCTTTTCTCTAATGAAAGACAGAAAAGGAGTGGATCCATAGATAGGGGAAATGGAGAGGAACTGGGAGGACTTTAGGGTGGAGAAACTGTAATTAGGACATATGGTATGAAAAAAGTCTTCTATTTTCATTACATGAAAAAAAGAAAATAAAAAGAAGCATTGGTTCTCTTTCTGTCTCTGTCTCTGTCTTTGTCTCTCTCTCTTTCTCTCTCTCTTGTTTGTTTTTTGAGACAAGGTCTCTCTGTGTTAACCTTGGCTGTCCTGGACTCCCTTTATAGACCAGGCTGGCCTAAAACCTACAGGGATCCGCCTGCCTCTGCCTCCTTAGTGCTGGGATTAAAGGCATGCGCCACCATGAGCGGCTGAAGCATCGGTTCTTATCCTACTTCCTAGTGATTTCCATTATATGACTCCAATGACTAGCATTAATTAATTATCCAACAAACATTTATTAAGGACCTACTATGTTCCAGACACATTATGGAGACAAGATCAGTTAAGCTGAATTAAATAAACAGATGGGAATACAAAAAAAAAAAAAAAAAAAATCAAACTGCAATCATGCCAAAAATAAGAATTTTAAGTCAAATAAAGAGTTCAGTGGAAAGCCTCACCAACAACATAGATCACAAGGAGGAGGAGAGAGGAGCAGGAATTGAAGGCATCATTTGGAACCGGAACATTCAGTGAAAGGTGACTGAATCAACGAAATAAAGTACACAGTTTGGATCTTGAATTTTTCCTCTAGTTCAATATTTTGAATATAAGATAAACAGAAGCCCAGGAAATTCTGCTGAAAATAGGTCAAAGGGACATGCCAATACCCTCTCAAGCATAATTTCTACAATTTTATGACTAAGTACAATTTAAATTCTAAGAAGGTTTGCACTTACATGTTTGCAGGAAGAGGAAACAGAGCCACAGGTGGTGCTGAACCATCTCTGGTCACACTGCAGTCTTCTGTGAGAGAATGAACTGTTTGAGCAGACTGTTTCAGTTTTGAAGCTTCACGACGCTTGAGAGAGGAAGTGTGAGGTGATTAAGAAGTTTTGCTCTCGCTATTAGGAATAAAACCGCTCTGAACTTAGTTGAGCCAATCTCCTTGTTGTATTGTGGAGCATCTTTTGGGTATATGCCCAGAAGTGGTATAGCTGGGTCTTGAGGTAGAGCTATTTCCAATTTTTTGAGAAAGCACTAGATTGATTTCCAGAGTGGTTTGTTGGCTCAATTTCCTTAACAATTATACTTTATTATGAACTTATTAAATGAGCGTACCTCCCTTACAACGTGACTACCCTAAACAAGAGGGAAAGGAGATTAAGAAAACAAAAACGAAACCCCTTTTGGGTATCGGTTCCTGGGAACAATTCTCCTGGTGTTGTCAGCAGGATTTCAGCAGACTAGCAATTACACCAAAGTTACTGCTGGAACCTGGAGCAACTGGAACCCGGAGCCTCAGCTGGAGCCCAAAGCCTTGAAGCCTTCCCTGGAGTGGTTCTCTCTCGGAGCGTCTTGGACTGGAGCTACGAACAGGCAAACATTACCAAGACCCAGAAAAACCCAGCCTCTTGTTTTGGGTATATATATCTGCTCAGAGTCTGTACTACGATGTTTTTCAACTGGCAACAGTGAATCCCCTTGCCCTAACACACACACACACACACACACACACACACACACACACACACACACACACACACACACACACAGACTAGTTTGACTTCTAAGTGGATAAACATCCTCTGCTCTCTCACAAGTCAGTTCCCCATCCCACATTTGGGATCAAAACAAAAACATGTTTATCTCCCCTATGGTGGCTGTTCTAGTTTGCACTCCCATCAGCTGAGAGACCAAAGAGAATTAAAAATTTTGTTTCAGGGACACTGGGACAAAGTTTAAGACATAGCGCTAAACACAGTTGAGGGGAGGGAACAGCCTTGGGGCACTCCTTTCTGCTCACCAGAGCAGAGGACAGGGTTGTTAGGAATTCGGGCCAGAGGGCACTGTGCTGTGCTATAGCTCCACTCCAGCAACAGTTATGCAGCACAGGACAGGACACTCCAACTGACACCCAAGAGCCAGGTACTGGGTATTTTAATGAATAGGTGTTTGCTAAGTTGCAATCCCCCTGCTTTGGGGGCGCTGGGAGGAAAAGGGACTTACAAATTTCCCTTAACCCAGAGTTTGAGGATCTCCTCCTGAAACCACTGTGTTGGTGACAGTTGGAAGCCCATCTCAAGCTGGGACTAAGGATCCTCTTGTGCTTGCGGGGGCTTCGGCTCCTGGTGGACTTTTCAGGGTCCCAAGAAATGGACATCACACCAGCACTGGCGGAGTTTTCCTTTTTATCCACATCGCCACCAGCCTGTGCTGTTACTCAAGATTTTGATTTTAGCCATTCTGACCTGTGAGTCTCAGTATCTGTTTCAATCCCCTGCTGGGTGCAGTGTTTCAGAGGAACTCTATAGTAGGCTCCTGTCCTCTTCCCTCTTCCAGTGTCTGTTCTATTTGGTTCTGAATAAGAACGAAGCATCCTCCCTAGGGTCCTCCTTGTTATCTACCTATTTTAGGTCTGTGGATTGTAGTGGGCTTATCCTGTATTATATGGTTAGTATCCACCTGTAAGTGAGAACACACCATGTGTGTCTTTCTGGTTCTGAGTTACCTCCCTCAGGATGATCTCTTCTAGTTCCAACCATTTGCCTGCAAACTGTATGCTTTCTTTGTTCTTAATATCTGAGTAGTATTCCATTGTGTAAACATACCACAATTTCTTTATCCATTCTTTAGTTGAGGTACAGGTTTTTAGAAACCAAGAAAGGCACATGAAAGATACCAGATAATATCCAGCAATAAATGGGCCTATTCCTGCTACTGACTGTGGTTGAGGATAATAACCTATTTTCACAGTAGGATTAGAGAGACAGAGCTGAGGACCCTGAGCACCTCAGCTTTACTATAACCACTTAGCACCCCCTGGAGCATTGCACACACTCACAGAAACAAAAAATTGACCTAGGTGTAAGTAAGTCTGACAGGTGAGCTGCTAGCACCAGTGCAAAAATCATAAATAACATGAAAAATCAAGATAACTTGTCTTGTGCTGGAGAGATGGCTCACGTAATAATACCTTTTAACAAAATGTGAACCGGCTGTTCAAAACTCTGCAGCAGTTCATTTGAATCACCAGTTGAGAACATGAGTTATCAGCTAAGATAAAATATTAGCAAGCTGCAATACAGAATGAGGATTTATCCCTTCCTCTGTCGTGGCTAGTTTTTTTTCTCATCACTTACCTCAGCTTATCCGCTCCACTCTCTGACTCCACTGTCCAAGGATCTCAGGATGGTCTCTTTATTAGATGTGGTTTATGGCCTCTTTCCTGTCAGTATTTATGCTCTCTTTCCTTTCGGTGGGCAAGCAGCTGGATTACGTCATGATCTTAAATCTAATATCCTCAGGGCTTCCTGCATGACTTGCATGTAGTTCCACAGGTCAGAGCTGGCCCACTCAGAAGTTGCTTACCTTTCTACAATCCGGGGGAAGGGTCCTGTGGATCTTGATGAAAGGTTAAGAGCTTCTTGCGACTTGTAAGCTTTTTACTCGGGGCATCTCATGAGCTTCACTTATCCTCTCAAGGAGGGAATGTTTCAATTCAGAAGAACCTACTGTACAACACACATCCTGTACAAAATCAGTTTCTAATGATCGAAGACCTAAAATTAAATCCAGAAACGCTGAGACCACCAAGGGGAAAATGCTGTAGGATATAGGTACAGGAATAAAATCTAAAAAGAACCTTAGAAGCACAGAAATTAGTCCCAAGAATTGACAGTGGGATTGTACCAAATCAAAGAGCTCCTGCACAGCAACAGAAAAGGCAAAAGTGTGAATACGCTACAGATCGGGAGAAAAGCTTTGCTAGCTACACTCCAGGTGAAGGACGGATATCTAGAATATATAAAAGTACCTTGGAAATTCAACAATAAAACCAGTACCTTGCCTCCTGATAAATGAGCAAATAAACTGAACAGACAGTTCTCAGAAGAAGTATAAATGGCTAATAAATGTTTTAAGAAGTGTTCAATATTCTTAGCCATTAGAGAAATGCATAATTATAATTACCTTGAGTGTAGTGAGAATTTTGGTTTCTTTAAAAACCCAGTTATGTTACATGAACAAATATCTGTTTTAGTTCCAGGTCTGGAATATGGGCCTGCTTCATATTGTGTACAGCAGCTAACTATGATTGCCTAACAGGAGCATGATCTTTGCCAGCTGCAGATAGTTTAATTCCGGGAGCTCTTGAGAGAGGATAAATGCAAGAGACCTGAGAGGGCCTGTGAAGGCTGCTGCTCTTCCTGCTGCTGCTGCTGGCTGTTGTTGCAGTTTGTGAAGTAGTTATTAGCAAAGCGACAAGAAGTTGGAAATACCCTGACGACAAAGATTGGACTTGCTCTGAGGAACCCAATCAGCAGGAAGTCACTAAAAGACCTATCATCCTTTCCTGTCTAACCTTGTTTCTTTCCTACCTAGTGTTGGCAGTTGGATGGGACTAGGGTGGAATAAGGGTTGGAAGGGTAGTAGCTATAAGAATGCAATAAAGTAACGTTAAAAAAAACACACACACACCAACACTTGAGCATCCATCTTACTCCAGTCAGAAGTTTGTTGTCAAGAAAGGCAACGATAAAAAGTGTTGAGCGTGTGAGGAGGGCAGGATTCTATTGACTATTGGTGAGAGTATAAGTGGTGCAACCACTCTGGAAATTTGTGTGAACATTTCTCAAAAATAAACAAATAGGACTAGCAAACAACCCAGCATACCATTCCTGTACACATACCCAAAGAACTCAATATTCTACTGTAGAGATAATTGTGCATACATGTTTACTGATGCTCTCTTTATAATAGCAGATAAATAGAACCAGCCTAGACGTCCATCATGACTAATAAAAAGGGAGCATATGGACACAATGGAATTTATTCAGTGGGTAAAAAAATGTGAGGAAATGGGTGGAACTGGAAAACAGTATTACATGAGGTAACAGGCTCAGGAAGACAAACACAATATACTCTTTCTTAATCTGGTTAAGCCTGTGTGTTTAAATGGGAGGGTGAAGAGAAGGCAGGAGACTAGTGCCTGTGAGAATGAGATAGAAGAGCTCTAAGGGGAGGGTTGTGGAGGACATCAGAACATGTGAGATATAAAAGGGGAACACCGATGGAGACCGGATACAGCAGAGAAAGGGAACAACCAGGAATTGTGGCAGAGTAAGGGAGTTAACAGCCTCTCACCAAATGCACACGTTTTTCGTGTCACTATTTCTTCAATACTCTGTTTGCATAACATTTCCACTGTCCTAGATTTTATAAATAAGATTTAAAATTTTTAATATAATTTTTATGATAGATCCCTACTAGGAATTCCTTTTCCTACAATGGATCAGACACTACTTAGTAAACAACAACAGCAACGAATCCTACCACAGTTATTACTTATCGGGTGCTGAAGTTCATTTCCAGAACTATAAGAAACCATTCTGTATGAGAAACAGCTGAAAGAGTCAGGCTTGACTTGAGTTCCACCTGAGTCATCTCACAACAGACAGTAGAGTTCAAACCAAGAGGGGATGGACCTCTGACATGAGCATTATTGTGGGAATTTCTCATTGTGTGGTTGAATCTTGAATATTTTAATATATATATATATATATATATATATACATATATATATATATATTTAAATGTACTACTTCTTTTTGTGTATGAAATCTTCCCAAGCACTCAATGACCTTTGGGACTATTTACCTAAGACATGCTGTTTTGTAGTATAAAAGTAGCTGTAGCATGTGGCAATATAATAAATATAAGTAGAGAGGGGAACCCTGAAACAATTTTGAGGTTAGCTTGCAAGTTGAACTGAAGGAACTAATCATTGTTTATATCAATACATGGAATCCCATTTTAGTGTCATGAGAAACAAACATTTAAAAAGCTCTTTTTAAACCTTGTGTTTTCAACTGTTGAACAGAAAGTATAAAACAACAGTCTAGGATCACTACGTTCCCTGCAGGCTTTGAACTTTTTCAAACCTTCTTTATTTGGGGTTCTTTAATGCTTACACCTCCCTTCCAATCCAGCTACCCTAAATAGGAGAGAAAAGAAGTTAATGAGAACAGGAGAAGTAGACCTTTTAAAATTCAGTTTATTCGAGAGATTCCATTGGGGTAGTGGGCAGTATATCAGCAGACCAGTTAAACAGCAAAACAGCAATTCAGCAAAGGTGACTGCAACCAAAATCTGGAGCCTTGAAGCGGTCTCTGGAGTGTTTCTCTCTAGGAGTTCTTGATGCAGAGGAAAGAATGCCTCCTGACCAATGCCCATATTGAGTGGATACTTCTTAGTCTTTATTCTAATTCTACAACCCATGCACAAAAATAACAGGTTTGCTTCTGCTTTTCTGACAGATGAAAAGGTTGATTTCTCTCTCAATTTGTCTTCCTTTTCTTTGAGATAAAGCCTAACATGCCAGTTAGGCTGCACTGGAAGCGTACATCTTTCCCAAGTGCAAGCCTCCTGTTTCTGGCATCCACCTACGACCCTGGAGATCTATTAGAACTCATGCATGGCTCCCTTCACAGCTTCATACACAGCCCACAACGGAGCTCCACATAGAAAATCAACCCCTGATACACATAGGTCTCAGCAATCTCCTTAGTTTGTGGTGCAAGTTTCAGAGATCCAATAACCATTGCATTCTTCTTGCTAGCTAGACTATCATTTTTTTCAGTATTTTATTTTAACATAGACATTTCTTTTATTGCACATGAATAAAACAAACTACTTACAGCAGGGAGAACCATGAGACAATCATGAGTTATATAAATGTTACATTCATAGTGATTTGTCTATTTGTGTTTGCCAAACTTGAGGTAAACATCTTTCCTATCTTGTTGAGTCTCAATTTCTGAATGAAATTCAATACCTACCGTATCTCATCTCTATCACCTTAAATACTTTATCTTGATATAAAAAGATCCTATCCCCTAACCAAACAAACTTGATTGTAAAACTAAACTATCTGGTCTTGAACCCCCTCAGAGACTTGAGAAGGAATAAAACTTAGATGCCTGAGTGAACCAGTAGTGTGGTTGGCTACTTATGCCATCATTATGTGGTGACCACTGTCAAGTTCTAAATGTGGTCTAGTGCCCTTTCCGTCACTGCCACAGTGACCTCTGAGTGCCTGTGAGGCCAAACTTGGTAAACGTCTCCTTAGGGGACCCTATTGGAGTGGCCCATTCCTGCTGTGGCACTCTCTGTTCAGCCATTTTTCTTTCAAAGGTCATCAAGTGAGCTTTCACTGTTACACTATGAAGCTTTCAATGGGTGTGGTCCCATCTAGTGTAGGCACTGCTGTCGTGTCAGTAACTTTGAACTTGTTTATGTCCTTTCCTCACCAAACTCCAAATTTCTCACATCTTTTCTGATATATTTTCCTCCTCCTCAGGCTGCACTATGATGCAGCCTAAGAACAGAATTATGATCAGTAAAAATGGCACAGGTCAAAGGCTATGCTGTTTTGAAACTTGCTTTCTCAAACCAACTAGTTCAACTTTTTACCTTAACTTCACTCAGATTTTCAGGACATTGGCAGAATGCAGTCATGTTCTTTGTCAGACTATAAGATCGTGTTCGCTCACTCAGGTCCCAGAAGACTCCTGGTTTCCCTCCTGACGTTTCCTGAGGTAGATTTCACTGTCTCTCTTTCTGGTAGCATTCTAGCCTTTTGATCTTCTGCCAGTTTTCCTCATTGAGCTCAGCACAGCAACAGCCCTGCTGCTGGTGCCACTTTCCCCTATAATTATCTTAATAAGTTAGATGAGACTTTTCTTTCCTTTTAAAAAAATCAATTCATTAAAAAGACTTTTTCTTTCTTATTTTTTATTTTTGGCTTTCTCTGTATAATAGCCTTTTCTGTTCTGGACTCGCTTTTTACACCAGGATAGCCTCAGCCTCCCAAAGCCTGGGATTACAGTTGTCTCCTACCACTCCTGGCTCTTTAGAGACATTTTTCAGAATTTAGAATATCTAGCAAAGAGAGAGAAAATAAATATAAAATATGCAAAGGACAAGCTAACCCATTGGGCGATGTCAGTTCTAGGGAGGGGATATTAAATGATGCTTTCTCATTTCTTTGTGAGTTTGGAATTGATTTTGAAATAAAAGAATCACATGAGTAGAGACAAAGTTTCAACTCCATTATTAATAATTATTTGTCACATGACAGGAGCATAGCATGAATATCATCAGAGAAGTTTCACCCAGCAAATGATAGAAACGGATGTAAAGACCCACAGACAAACACTAAGTATAACTTGGGGAATCCTATGGAGGGGAAGGGGAGAAAGGGTAGAAGGAGCCAGGGTGTCAAGGACATCACAGGAAAAACCTACAGGATCAACTAACTTGGGCCTATAGGGCCTTGCAGAGACTGAAATGTCAACCAGAGAGCATGCATGGGACTCACCTATGGTCTCTGCACTTATGTAACAGTTGTGCAGCTGGATCTTCTTGTGAGACTCCTAAAGCAGGAGCAGAGAACTGTCTCTGACTACAATGCCTGCCTTTGCATCCCTTCCCCTAACTCAGCTGCCTTGTATAACCACAATAGCAGATGCTTCTGCTCTCACAGCACCTTGGTGCAACCAAACTGGTTGATATGCATGGGAGGACTCCAGTGTTCTGAGGAAAAGGGGAGAAGGGTGGGTGAAGGGGAGTGGAGGGGAGCAGGAGGGACTGGGAAGAGAGGAGGGAGGGGAAGCTGCAACTGGGATGTAAATGAAATATAAAAATAAATGTTTGTCAAATAAGACTTTAGGTGAGGGCATATGTGGTTGGCACTCAGCACCGTGCCTGACATTTTGCAGCCTGTCGGTCAGTGGTTCTCAGCATGTGGGGCATGACTCCTTTGGGGGTTGAGTGACTCTTCCACAGGGTTGGCTTAACTGATATCCTGCGTACCAGATATTCACATTACAATGCATAGCAGTAGCCACGTTACAGTTATGAAGCATCAACGAACATAATTTCCTCACTACAACATGAAGAACTGTAGTAAAGGGTCACAGCATCAGGAAGGCTGAGAGCCAGTGCTCTAGGGAAATACTGACTATCATCATAATAAAGAAGATGAAGTATAAGGATATTTAGGAGAGGAAGGAATTGTTCATAAGGGCATGACCTCAGTGCTCCCAACAGGAGGAAAATCTGTCTTTGTAAGTAATCGTAAGCACAGTTGGCTCTAAGGTAGATAGCAGAGAAGGACTGAGTGGATCTTGCTCAGTTGTGTGCCCAAACACACTCTGCAGTTCTTACCCTGAGCTGGAGGAAGTGAAGGGTGACTGAGAGCTAAGCCAGAGAAGTCACTAAGATGAAATGACTCTACATCATAAAAGACTCCTATTCAGGGTCAGGGTTAGATTATACAGGATGCTAAGACTGCTACTGCTTGTTTAAGTGACTGAGGCTACTTGGGTGTCCTTGTGTGTGTGTACTTGTGTGTGTGTCCATCCATGTGTGTGTGTTCGTGTGTGTCCCTGTCCATATGTGTGTGTGTTCGTGTCCGTGTCCATGTATATGTGTGTGTGTGTGTGTGTGTGTGTGTGTGTGTGTGTGTGCCAGTGTGTCTGTGCATGTGTGTGTATGTGATGCATGTATGAGCACGTACATGTATGTGTAACAGCATGGACACACTGTGTGTGTGAAGGCCAGAGGTTGACATCTGGTGTCTTCCTTGATTGCTGACTACTTCATTTACTGAGGGCCTAGAGTTCCCAAGTCAGCTTGAATAGCTCCTTGGTTTGCCCTGAGGATCCTGTCTGTCTCCCCAGTGTTGGGATTTCAGGGAAGCCAACATGGCCACCCAGCTTTCTCATGTGAGTTAGGGGTCAGAACCCTGATTCTTATGCTTGTACAGCGAGCGTCTTTTATCCTCTGAGCTGACTCTCTAGAACCTATATCCTTAAGATATTCTCATGCCTGGTGTAGTGGTACATGCTTACATCTCACACTGCTGAGGCAGAAAGACTGAGTTCAAGGCTATATTGTCCAGCCGCCCAGTCCCTCCCTCCTTCCTTCCCTCTCCCCCTCTTCTTCCTCTCCCCCTTTTCTCTGCTCCTTCCCTATGTACTTGTTACCCCTCTCTCACACACACATTCCAAATTTTTTGAGACAGGGTCTCACTATTTACCTCTGGCTCTCTGGAACTCGCTAATTACACCAGGCCGGCCTCCAACTCACAGAAATCTGCCTGCCTCTGCCTCCAGAATGCTAAGATTAAAGGTGTGTGCCCATACATCCAACTACTAAAACCTACTTGCTAGTCCCCTCACCTGACCCCAGCTGATGTAAACTTCATCTAGGCTAAAAGTGACTCTTTCTGACACCAGCTTAATCATGTGTTGTTGCTTTTTCTCCCAAGGTTGCAAGTCTGGAATTGTTCTGCTCTGCACCAGCCACCAAAGGATGCCAAAAAAGCCTTTGAAGCCACATTATGTGAAATTCTCAAGTGGGCTGCCAATAGGCTTTCCATAGTGATAGAAGAAAAAAAATCAAGAAAATTTGACTGTTAAAATTACATTGCCCATTGAAGAAAATGGAGACTACCCGGTTTGGTCAGCTCTGGACTCCTTGTGGTGAGATAATGAGGAAACTCGATTTTATGCTCTTTATACATTCTCCTACTGCCTGAATATGGATCTACAAATACTTAACTTTCATGTCAACCTCCTGAGATGTCTGCTTGTTCATAGTAACCTCTGCTACAACTCAGAATCTGGAGATATTACCTGATCCACCTTTTTGAAGCTTCTTTTAGTCTTATTCCCTTTGAATATATTCTAAAGTACAGTGTGTCTGTTAATAAAGAGAGACAAAAGATATGTCAAAGCATAAAAAGAAAAAAAAATTACATTGTCCCTCTCCTGATCTTTATGTGAGGCAGTTGCAGGCCCCTTTTTACCTAGAACCACACACATATTGGCAAAACCTGTAGGAGGAGATATTTGTTAATTATAAAAAATAGGATAGTTAAAGAAATCTTGAGAAGAGGAATAATTAAAAGGCGTTTTTAAATTCTCAGGGAACTGATTTTTATTTTATTCCACTCTAAGCAGAAGAAGGCAGTGGAGGCAGGTTAGGGGTTTGAGATGTGATGGTACAGTCACAGAGGAGCCAGTTTCCACCTGTGCTTCCTGGCTCATCTCTCTCATTGGCCTCAGCATTTCCAAAGTGCCTAGGATCACCCAGGGTGTTATAGGCCCAGAAGCAAGCCTAGCTCAGTGACCCTCTGCCCTACATTCGCCAGTTCCCCTCTCTCTGTGGAGAGCAGCCTGCATGCTCTGCCCTGACAGTGGTTTTCTCTGAGCTGAGGCTGACTGACTAGGAAGCCGCTGCCAAGAGCCATGTGTATCTTCCATTTAAATATTATCTTTTGAACTCTGAACTCAAAGGGAGTCTGCTTAGATGAGCACACACTTCCACATATGACAGTGAGTTTTTCCTTAGGGGACATGTAAGTTTCCCCTTGCTTTCTTTGTTCCAGAAGAATATTGATTTGGAGACATCTCCTATGTTTCCTTCATCACCATCACCACCACCACCACCACCACCACCACCACCATCATCACCATCATCATCACCATCATCATCACCATCATTCAGCAAGCCTGTCTGCACTCTCATCTCTTTTGTGTGCTCGTTGGCTTTGCCCTCACCCTGGGATGCACCCATCGGATTCGGTACACTTCAGCAATGGACTCAGGGATGCTGGGGAGTGAATGCCTCCTCACCTCCAGAGGCGATGATGTCAGGGATGTTGTGAAGAAGACTGAGGAATCTGGCCAGGCACAGACTTCCCTGACTGCCTCTAGGGTCACTTACAAGCCTGACTGTCTGCACCTGTAGAGTGCAAAATGCTTGGTCTATGAGCCCTGAAGATCTTTGAGGCCAAATAAATAAAGGCACAACATATGAAGATGGGCCACTCTTCTTTTGACCCATCAGTCTTTATTGGTTTTTAAGCCTCCCATTATATTTTTGTCTTTTAAATCATATCACACAATCCTAGTCTCTTTATGATCTATGACCACATTAGCATCCCTTGGCTGTTCTGACACAGGCGATTTAAAAAATGCTTTTTATTGATTCTTTGTATATTTCACGTCATGCACCCTAATCTCACTTCGCTCCCTGTTTCTTCATCCCACACTATGCCCTTGTAACCTCCTACCCAAAAGAAAACAAAAAATAAAATCAATCAATCGATCAATCAAACAAACAATGAAACAACAACAAAAAAGTCTTACTGTGGAGGCCGCAGTGAGTCACACAGTATTATCTTTTCTTTGCAAATGTTCATTCCAATGAGTCACTGGTCTGGTTCGAGGCCTCTGGGTTCTGCTGCTCTGTCAAGTCTAGATCCTCCCCAGGACTCCTCTAGGACATCCTGGTGTTGCCCTGTGTCCTGGAGTTCCTGCAGCTCTGGACTTGCAGGACTGGCCCTTGCACACACTCCCGCAGTTCATTGATGGGGTGGGTGTTGGGATGGGCCAACGCAGAGCCCTGGATCTGGGCCTGGGTGAAAACTGAGTTGGTTAGCCTGGCAGTTCTCTTGCTCCAGAGCCGTGGGCCAGCTCTACTATGCTGCCCAGGCAAGATGCAGGCTGCTCTTGTGAGTGCTGCAGCCAGTGAGGGGCAGGCAGGGGACTATTTTGTTCTTTTTGGAATTTTCCTTATTTCTGTGATTTCAAGTGATCTTATAATGAAGGGAGCACTATATAGGGGTTCTATTTCTTATTCTTTTTTGAATCTTATTTTGTTTTATTTTTAAATATATTTTATTAATTTATTCATATTACATCTCAATTGTTATCCCATCCCTTGTGTCCTCCCATTCCTCCCTCCCTCCCATTTTCCCCTTACTCCCCTCCCCTATGACTATGACTGAGGGGGACCTCTTCCCCTTGTATATGCTCATAGGGTATCAAGTCTCTTCTTGGTGGCCTGCTATCCTTCCTCTGAGTGCCACCAGTCCTCCCATCCAGGGGACGTGGTCAAATATGGGGCACCAGAGTTGGTGTGAAAGTCAGACCCCACTCTCCACTCAACTGTGAAGAATGTCCTGTCCATTAGGTAGATCTGGGTAGGGGTTCGAAGTTTACTGCATGTATTGTTCTTGCCTGGTGCCAGAGTTTGAGCAGGATCCCTGGACCCAGATCTGCCCGTCATAATGTTCTTCTTGTAGGTTTCTAGGACCCTCTGGATCCTTCTGTTTCCCCATTCCCCCATGCTTCTCTCACCTTGAGTCCCAGTAGGATGTCCTCTCCTCTGTTCCACTTTCCTGATAAGTGAAGACATTCATTGGACATGCCCCTTGGACTAGTGTCCAGATATAAGTGAGTATATACCATGTGAGTCTTTCTGCTTCTGGGTTAACTCACTGGATTATGATCATTTCTAGTTCAATCCATTTGTCCACAAATTTTGGGAATTCCTTGTTTTTAATAGCTAAGTAGTATTCCATAGTGTAAATGTACAATAGTTTCTTTATCCATTCTTCTCCTGAGGGACACTTAGGCTATTTCCATGTTCTGGCTATTATGAATAAGGCTGCTATGAACATGGTTGAGCAAATCTTCTTGTTGTGTGCTGGAGCATCTTCCAGGCATATTCCAAGGAGTGGAATAGCTGGGTCTTGAGGAAGCCCTATTCCCAATTTTCTGATATAGTGCCAGATAGATTTCCAAAGTGACTGTACTGGTTTGCATTCCCACCAGCAATGAAGGAGTGTTCCTCTCTCTCCACATTCTCACCAGCATGTGGTGTCACTTGAATTTTTGATCTTAGCCATTCTGATGAGTGTAAGATGTGTCGTTAAGATGCTTATGTGGGATGTTTCCAAATTTTTTAAAAGGCACTTAGCGCTATGAATTTTCCTCTTAGCACTGATTTCAATGTATCCCACACATTGGGTATGTTGTTTCTTCATTTTCACTGAATTTCAGGAAGTCCTTAATTTCTTTCTTTATTTCTTCCCTTACCCAGGTGTCATTAAGGAGAGAGTTGTTTAGTTTCCATGTATGTGTAGGCTTTTTGTTATTTCTGTTGTTGAATTGCAGCCTAAGACCATGGTGATCTGATAGGATACAAGGTATTATTTCAATCCTCTTGTATCTGTTGAGGCTTGCTTTGTGACCTACACTGTGATCAATTTTGGAGAAGGTTCCATGGGGTGCTGAGAAGAAGGTATATTCCTTTTTGTTTGGGTGAAATGTTCTGTAGACATCTGTTAGATCCATTTGATTCATGGCATTGGTTAATGATGTTATTTCTCGGTTTAGTTTCTGTTTCAATGACCTATCCTTCGGTGAGAGTGGGGTGTTGAAGTCTCCCACTATTATTGTGTGGGGATCGATGTGTGGTTTAAGCTTCGTTAACAGATCTTTTACAAATGTGGGTGCCCTTGTATTGGGAGCATAGATATTCAGAAATGTGATGTCATCTTGGTTGACTTTACCTTTGAGGAGTATGAAGTGTCCTTCCTCATCCCTTTTGATTAATTTTGGTTGAAAGTCTATTTTCTTAGATATTAAAATGGCTACTCCTGCTTCCTTCTTGTGACCATTTGCTTGGAATATTTTTTCCAGCCTTTTACCCTGAGGTAATGTCTATCTTTATGGGTGAGATGTGTTTCTTGAATGGAGAAGAATGTTGGATCTTGTTTATGCATCCATTCAATTAGTCTGTGCCTTTTTATTGGAGAATTGAGTCCATTGATGTTGAGAGATATTAATGACCAGTGACTGTTAAGAGTCTTAATTTTGATGTTGGTTCCAGTAGAGCACTTGTGTGGTTATGTTTTTGCAGTGGTGTCATTATCTATTTCCTCTGTAGTTTTGGTTGTAGCTTGTCCCTTTGGGGTGAAGTTTTCCTTCTAGTACCTTAGGTAAAGCTGGATTTGATTGTCCTGTTTGCCAGTTGTGAGCAGCAATAGATTGGCTGACCCTGTATATGAAACTTTTGACACTTTGTGGGGAAAAGAAGAAAATGCTGCTGCTTGGCTTCTCTTAGCTTTACTTTATTAGTGGTTTTTTTTGCTGCATATTACAGAAAACATAACTTTGTTATCATGCCAATTCGACCTAGCTTATGAGGGCTAGGACATAGCTCAGTGGCTGAGTCTGGCTAGCATGTGTGAATTTGATTCCCGGCCTCACCAAATCAAACAGTTCAGAACAAGAACTACCACCCTAACACAACAGAAACTGGCCTGTTTGGAAAATGTTGCTGTTGTTGCTCTCTCTTTTGATTTCTCAAAACAGATAATAAGTTAGTCCACTAGGGAGTTTGTTACAAGTGGCCCCATTTCTAATTTCTATTTTACTCCGTCAAGGTCTGGACTTGGGCACTTCATCCCTAACAATTGTGTCATATTGTGAAGTCAAAGCTCAGTCCTGTGATTCTGGGACAGCTCTGAATGGCTACCTCTCCCTTAGCTAATTTGCAGAATTGTGTGGAATACCAGACTGAGATGGCAAAATCGAAAAGGAAGAGCTAGGTCCGCCACTGTTTCTCAGATCTGACAAAACAGATGGTTGCCTTTGTCCTTAATCAATGGCACAGGAGGGCCACACCTAAGAAACTGGGTGAAAAAAAATTAAGTCTTACTTAAATTGAAAGTCAACCTGACTAAGATAAATCCCTAACTACACTGAAGTGATCAGGGTCTTACCACATCAGCCCAAGAGGAAAAGGAAGCAGGTGGCCCCGGCTTCCTCTACATGCAATGCACTCAACTTCAAAATACCTTACAGACAGAACATGACTAATCAGAGTGACTGCTGAAGGCCTGGTCATAAAGGAAGCATCTGCATCACTCCATCCGAGGCTCATGAAACATCACGGAAGGAGGGGTGGGAAGACAGTAACAACTAGAAGGAGTAAGGGGAGAAGAATGGCGGGGCTGCCGCATGATTGAACTCACAGCAACCGTGACTCCCTGGATGAGATTGGTTTTATGTTGGCTGCTCAAGTATGTAGTACAGAACTCTTGTTTTTATGTTCTTATTTCTGGTCCATGGTGATGGGGAGGAAGATGGTGAATGCTCTCAATGCTTATCTGGTTTCCATTTTCCACTTCACTACCTGTCGAGATGCTGTCACAGAAGGAGGAAGGGTTCTCAGGCTCCCACTGCCCCTGAAGACTTACTATGCAGAGAATGTCTGAGTGTTGGAAAGACCCTGCTGTGTGAGGTTGCAGTCCTCCCAGTCTGCCATTCTTAGCTTAGCCTTAGGGATAGCACTCCCTCTCTCCAGCAGCGCCTCCATGACTCTGCCTCACTCCATCTGGAGAGTGTCTTTAGACGTACATGCCCCTAACCACATTTGATCTATGGCCCTTGACACAGATCCCTGCTAGCTCTTCTCTCCCTGCATCTACAGGATAATTAGGTGCTGTGTTTCTGTTCAGGATAGGAACAGGAAGCCAAATGCAAAACAGGCATTTTTAAAGTGCCTGGTTTCAATCAATTATGTACACCTATCCTGGAATCCCCCCACCCACTCCCTAAGGCCAATATAACCTTTATTCTCCCTGAGTAAAGTTCAACTAGTTGAAGTGGGTCCCAGAGTTTTGAGCTCCATCGTACTTAAGGCCTGCTTAGCCCTGTAGTTAAGGCCTTGTTCTCCCTGCCTCGGTGGGCTCGTGGAGAACAGGCCTCCCAGGGAAGAAGAGAACCACATCTGAGGGTGGAGGGATAGACATTTTCTTTAGTGGTGTAGCAACCATCATGGGGCATACACTTCTGTAAACAAACTGCCATCCGTGTTCCTACACATCTTAAATTCTTAGGACGGCACACACAAAAGGCATGAAAGTAAAAGTGGGGTTCAGTTGGGAAGAGAAAGTGCAAGATGGAAGAGTAACTAGGAATAAACGTGATCAAAATACATTAGGCACACAGACAAAAATTCACAAGAAACCCATTGGTATGTATAATTAATATATGCAAACAAGACACATAAATGTTCTTGATAACTAAGAGGATAGAGAGATAAAGCAAGGGCTTGGAGAGTAGGCGAGTGGTAGAGCATTTGCCTAGTGTGCCTGAGAGCCTGGAATCAATTCACAGCGCTTTTCATCAATGAAAAAGACGGAGAATCAGAAGATGATGTAAAACAATAAGAATTCTCGTAATGGGGACAAATATTTTAAAAATAGATAAAAGCATAAATAATTATGTAAAAATACATATGTAAATCAACTGGGTTGGTCCTTACTGAAACATGGTACATTAAAAGAGGTGTTGGAGCCGACTAAGATTACGCCAAAAGGAGAGTGCAGGCCTGTCTATGTTCAAGAACAGAAAGGGTTATCTGATGGGAGATTCGCTTCCCAGTCTATGTGCTTCATGGAAGTGGAAAGCAGAATGCGAGTAAGCATTGAGAGCATTCACCATCTCCCTTCTCACCACCAGGGAGCAGAGATACAAAAATGAAAACCAGTGTTCTGTACCACATACCTGATCAGCTAAAAGCAAAACACCCTCCCCAAACCCCAGCTACTGTAGTGCCAGGTGTTGGTGGGGAGGTGGGAAAAGAAGAACTGGAATGTACTCACATTTGTGTATAATAATTAATACACTGGAATTGAATATTTGCATAATTTTCATACAGTAATTCTACCTTGGTGATCACTCAGACCACTTCTATGGATACAAACACATGAAAAGTTGAGTGTCAGATCGTTCGCAGCAGATACTTACAACCACCAAGAGTTAGAGAAACCTGAATATCAACCAGGAAATATATCACAAAATATGACATATCTATAGATTATAGCACTCTATTTAAAAAGTTCCAACTAAGGTCACAAAAACACTTTATTTATTTATTTATTGTTATAATTTATTCAAATTATATCCTGATTGTAATCTCTGCTTTCTTATCTTCCTGTTCTCAGTCTCCATCCCTCCTCTGTTCTATTCCCCTCCTCTAGACCTTTGACAGATGGGGTGTTCTACCCCCACTTTGTGCCCCACCATCAGACCACAGCCTATCAGGTCTCATCTGGATAGCACATTTAAACTTTGAAAAGAGCTAAAGAGTATAATATTGAATAACAGACAAGACCTGAGAAACAGAGTGATGTGTCTATTTAGACAACCATAAAGTAGTTTTGGATACGCAACATACTTACAAACTCAAATAAACATATAGACAGTGAACTACTAGGCACCAAATATGAGACAAGGACGGTTGGAGGTTGCTGTAAGTTGAACGGTGTTTCAAATCTATTTATTTTGGGTTTGTTAGTGTTTATACCTCTCTTCCAAACCATGTGTCCTAGATAGGAAAGGAAAGAGGTTGATAGAACAGAAGTAGACCTTCTTTGTAAGGAGAGAATTAATGCCATATTTTATTTGTAATGTCTAGTCTACCATGAATGGCCTGGTCTGTGAGAAGTTGTCCTTCAGGTGATTTCACTACTTCCTGTGTTCTAGGAAAGAACACACACTGCCATAAACTGGACCTGTCAGCACTCTCCAGAAACTCCACCGGAAGACAGATACAATTATTGCCCAATTATCCTCTGAGATAAAATAACTTCCATGGAGATTCAGCCTCCTGGACCCAACCTGCCTGAAGGTGCACACTTCTGAGGCTCACAACTTTCCCCTGAGATGCAGCCTTCACCCAACCTGTCTTAAGGTCCACATCCCTGAGACTCACAACCTGCACTTATGGGTTACTCTTTACTTTCCTGTGACAATCATCCTCCATTAAAGTTTTTTCTTATGAACCCATTACCCTGGAAGCTCCTGTAACATTCTCCTATCCTGCTGCATCAGGAAGGGTTATGATCTGATGCTTTGAGGCCGTAATACAGGACCCTGTGTATATTGCACCAGTATTGAGACCTGGTGGACTTTTTGGGGGAGTCTCACAATCTGGGTAATCTCAGCATAACATCTTAGACTCGGTTCCTGGGAGCAATACCACTGCTGTAGTCAGCAGGATTCCAGCAGACCTGTTAAACAGCAAAGCAGCAATTCGGCGAAGATGACTGCAGTAACTGGGACCCAAAGCAGCAGCTAGAACTAGGAACCTTGAAGTATTCTCTAGAGTGGTTCTCTGTAGAAGGAAGGACAGCCAAACAATAAGAAATTATAGCAAGACCAAAAGACACCGCCTCTTGTTATGGGATCCAATATACATGTGTATATATATGTGTGTGTATAAGATCATATATATATATGGATGTAAGTGTATGTATGTATAAAATTTCCTCTGAGTCTGTACTAGGATTTTTATCAGCTGGCAAAGACCAAGCCCCCAAAGGAGGCGATTCCTCTTCTAGTGGATAAATATCACCTATTCTCTTATATGTCTATTTCCCATCCCACACTTGGGATCAAAACAAAACCATGCTTACATCCACTACAGGTTAGTCTGGTGCTATGTATTCTGATGCTAATTACTGGCCCTTATGACCCGGATGTCACCCAGATGAGTACATTCTTGTGTACACTTGTCCTTGTGGTGTGAACCTTGTTCTATTTAAAGTAGATTGGTTAAAAGGTATTATGTGCCCCAATTGAACTTGAAGAATCCTTAAGGGAGTGATGCCCTATTCCCTTAAAACTGTGTCAGGGTGGGTGTATAGGTTTCTGTTTGCTCGCTTGATCTACAAAAGCTTATTCTTATTGGGAGGTGGTGGTAAGTCATTATTGGTCTTATACAGAGAAAAAATTAGGAGAAATGCAGGAACGTCTCTCTTTGCCTTTATCTTGCATATGTAGGCAAGGAGATGGGAGCCAAAAAGAAAGAAAGGGAGATTTAGGAACATAGAGGGAGGATAGAACAAAAGCTAGATGATTGAACCTACTTTTTAACTCAAGGCCTTAATTGTTACTTATAATGAAGGTTATGTCTAAGTCATTGCTATAGAATTTAGTACATTGATACAAAACCTGGGCATGTCAAATACTTGTCAGATTTTAACACAAGAATACATATCCTAAGTCCAACAGATAGGTATTACTCTATCAATATATGAGGTAAAAGTAGTTGAATAAGATCTTCAAAAGTCTCAGAGACACACAGAATAAAGCATTTAAAGTTGTTCGTACAATCCTAAATTTTTTTGACAAGAAGACAAGTTAACTCCTGACAACACCCAGCTGACCTCAAAGAAGATGATGAGCATCAGAGAACCTCCTTATGGACACGGCTTCAAAGGTGGCAAAATAGCCACTGGGCAAAATGTCCTCATTCCTGCCACAAACAGAATCTGCCTAAAAATGGGCAACTTAGATGTGGCAGAGTCAACAGCCGCACTCTGCCAAGTCAGGGTAAGCAAATCCTCAATAGTCCTAACATGTGAACTAGTATGGCCGAAATACTAGGCCAGAAAGCTGAAGATGAGGCTCCAACGTTATAAAGTGTATTGGGTGACTGGTCAGGCAGTTAGTTAACTGTCTTAAGTCAATTTGTACAATTTGGAAGCTGCTAACCCACACTGCTAGCTCACTCAGGAATTTAAGTTTTATTCCTTCTCAAGTCTCTGAGGGGCATTGAAGACAAGATAGTATAGTTTTACAAACAAGTTTAGCTGGTTAGGGGACAAGATCATTTTAGATCAAGATAAAGAAGTAAAGCAATTAGAATGGAGATAGGATAGATATTGAATCTCATTCAGACATTTAGACTCCAAAAGGCAGGAAAAGCACTTACTGCAAACGACATGAATGCAGATGACCAAGTCACTATGAATGTAACATGTATAGAACTCATTATTCTCATGATTGTCACATGGTTCTCCCTGCTGTATGCAGTTTGTTTTATACATGTGTAATAAAATAAAAGAAAAAAAAAAAAAAAAGTAGATTGATTACTAAAGTTGCTGAAGCTTGGGACTTTGCAGAAGACAGAGAAGTGTAGTTTGAGTTTACTGGCATGGAGTCAGGGAACCATGAGGCAGGAGAGAGTAAAAAACATGGTACAGGAGAAAGAAGAAAGAAAGAGGAGGCCACGATGGGTTAGTGTGGATAAAAGCACATGGCCGGATCAGCGTGGATGGAGAGTAGCAGACCAGAAGAAGAGCATTAGCAAGTATTTTGGGATTTTTGGATGGGAGGTATCCCAGATAGGAATGGTTAAGGCAGATGGCCTGGGTTGGGGGCACGGAATTTACAAGGATAGTCTACAGGGTTAATATCTGCACAGCACCTACCAACGACAATATGTGCAGTCATCATCAAACCCCTACCCAGAGCTAGCCAAGGGACAGAATATTCTCCACAGTGAAGTGGGGACTGGGAACTGACTTTCACATGAACTCTGGTGCCACATATTTGGCCATGTCCCCTTGATGGGGAGGCCCAATGGCACTAGGATGAAAGACAGCAGACTACCAAGAAGAAACTTGATAACCTAGCATCATATTCAACGGGAGGAGGTCCCCATCAGTCACAGTCATAGGGAAGGGGGATGGAGTGTAATCAGGACAGAGGGAGAAAGCACAGGATGGGATAGCAATTGAGATGTAATATAAATGATTTTATTTTTCAATAAAAAATGAATTCATAATAAAAAAAGAAAGAAAAAGGAAAAAAAATCTGCCTAGGCCAGAATAAAATGAAGCTATTTTAAAATACATAGGTGCCTGTGTCTTTTTTGGTAATGACACTGTGTTAGACTAATATTGCTATAAAAATTATAGGCTATTTTCTAATACATATTATTAGATATAAAAAATATGTACTACAACAAGGGACTGCCTTGGTTTGCATCTGATTATCCCATATAGGTTTCTCCTAATGTTTGTTTCCCAGATGGTAGTGCTATTAGGGGAGGCTGCTAAACGTTAGGATGTGACGCCAACATGGCTGAGAAAGGTCACTAGGAGTGAGCTTTGAAGATTCTACACTGCCCATGATCTGAGTTATTCTACCTTTCTTTTCTGCTGTGAAGGACCAAAACCCTCTGAAACTACACCAACATAAATACTCCTTTCATTACATTGTTTGTGCCATGTATCACGGTCACATGACATAAAAATAATGAATACAAAGATGTCCACATGGCGGCCACATGGACAAAGAGTAGATGTGCTTTCTGGCCTTAGCTCATAACCTCTTACTCATTAAAAGCATGGTATGAGACAACTAAGGACAGATGCCTCGCTGTGACTTACTCCATGGTGTGCAATCCACTCAAAGTATGGGGTGTGTCTTTCAATATTTTTTAACTCCTTCACCAATGTTATTGACCATATGAAGAAGCTTGTGCCATAATAGTCTCCAAGGAGGACCTGGCCAGTTCTTGTGGGAACACCACTAAAGGGCATAAATAAAACAAGTTACTAATCCATTAACTTGAAATGCATGGTGTGTACGTTCTTTTATTGCTACTTGTTCCCCCTCCCACACCTCTCTCTCTCTCTCTCTCTCTCTCATTTCCTTTTCTTTCCAGCTAAAAATTTTTACAAGGCTGAGATGTTTATGAACAAAGAAAATGCCAAGCGAAGAAATGCAGCAGTTCTTGGGAAAAGCGTATGGCCCATGTTTAGATGTTCTTGATGCAGAAAAGAGAATGCCTTCTGATCAATGCCCAAATTCAGTGGATAATTCTTAGTCTTTATTCTAATTCTACAACTCATGCACAAGAGTAACAGGCTTGTTTCTGCTTTTCTTAGAGACGAAAGGCTGGTTTCTCTCTTAATTTTTCTTCCCTTTCTTTGAGATAAAGCCTAACATGCCAGTTAGGCTGCACTGGAGGCCTACATCTTTCCCAAGTGCAAGCCTCCTGTTCCTGGCATCCATCTACAGCCCTGGAGATCTATAGGAACTCATGCATGGCTCCCTTCACAGCTTCATACACAGCCCACAAAGGAGCTCCACATAGAAAATCAACCCCTGCTACACATAGGTGCCAGCCATGTCCTTGGCTCTTGGTGCAAGTTTCCATGATCCAATAAGCCTTGTTTTCTTGTGCTAGCTAGGCTATCATTTTTTAATAATTAATTTTAGTTTATTTTAAAACAGGCACTTCTTTTATTGCATATGAATAACACAAACTACATATGGAGGGTCCAGAAGCAATATTGATATTGAACCAATGTATCAATATCAGATCACTATATGTGTTCTGTAGCTGTTTGGCCTCCTTGTAGGGTCCAGCTTGACTCAAGGCCAGCCAACCTATGCTGAGGTTCCAGCTGTATCTAAAAATATTCCCCGACCCCTACCCCTGGAATGCACTTACCTCTCCTAGGTAGCCTGCTAAAATTGTGCTTTTGCAAAAAGATATAAAAAGCACTTGGGCCTGCCTTTCGAGGTCTGCAGCTAGAAAGAGCTTGTCCGACCTGAATGTGCATCGACCGAATAAAATTCCTGTGTGTATTGCATCAATATCGGACTCCGTCTCTCTCTGGGGACTCTGGGTGTAGACTAAAGATCTCTCTGGATGTCTCAGTCTTACACATTCAGCAGGGAGAACCATGAGACAATCATGAGTTATATAAATGTTGCATTCACAGTGATTTGGCTATTTGCATTTGCCCAACTTGAGGTAAACATCTTTCCTATCTTGTTGAGTCTAAATTTCCGATTGGAATGCAACATGTATCATATCTCATCTCTATTAACTTATATATTTTATCTTGATCTAAAAAGATCTTATCCCCTAACCAACTAAACTTGATTGTAAAACTAAACTATCTGGTCTTAAAGCCCCTCAGAGACTTGAGAAGGAATAAAACTTAAATGCCTGCCAACCAAGGCCAATACGTGCAGTACACATCGAACCCTTACCCAGATCTAGCCAATGAACAGGACATTCTCCGCAGGTGAGTGAAGAGTGTGGACTGACTGTCACATGAACTCTGGTGCCCCATATTTGACCACCTCCCCTTGATGGGGAATTCTGATGGAACTCAGGGGAAGGATAGCAGGCTACCAAGAAGAAACTTTATTCCCTATGATCATATACAGGGAGAGGAGGTCTCCTAAGTCACAGTCATAGAAGAGGGGAATAGAGTAAAAGTGGGAGGGAGGGAGGAATGGGAGGGTAGAAGGGATGGGATAACAATTGAGATGTAATAAGAATCTATTAATAAATAAATAAACGTTTTTAAAAAACTTTAAACGCCTGAGTAAACCAGTAGTACGGTTGGCTACTTAGGCTATCATTATGCAGTGACCACTGTCAAGTTCTAAATTTGGCCTAGTGCCCTTTCCGTCACTGCCACAGTGACCTCTGAGTGCCTGTGAGGCCAAACTTGGTAAACGTTTCCTTAGGGGACCCTATTGGAGTGGCCCATTCCTGCTGTGGCACTCTCTGTTCAGCCATTTTTCTTTCAAAGGTCATCAAGTGAGCTTTCACTGTTACACTATGAAGCTTTCAATGGTGTGGTTCTGTCTAGTGTAGGCACTGCTGTCGTGTCAGTAACTTTGAACTTGTTTATGTCCTTTCCTCACCAAACTCCAAATTTCTCACATCTTTTCTGATACATTTTCCTCCTCCCCAGGCTGCACTATGATGCAGCCTAAGAACAGAATTATGATCAGTAAAAATGGCACAGGTCAAAGGCTATGCTCTTTTGAAACTTGCTTTGCCAAACCAACTAGTTCAACTCCTTACCTTAACTTCACTCAGATTTTCAGGACATTGGCAGAATGCAGCCATGTTCTTTGTCAGACTATAAGATCGTGTTCGCTCGCTCAGGTCCCAGAAGACTCCTGGTTTCCCTCCTGACGTTTCCTGAGGTAGATTTCATTGTCTCTCTTTCTGGTAGCATTATAGCCTTTTGATCTTCTGCCAGTTTTCCTCATTGAGCTCAGCACAGCAACAGCCCTGCTGCTGGTGCCACTTTCCCCTATAATTATCTTAATAAGTTAGATGAGACTTTTCTTTCCTTAAAAAATTCATTAAAAGACTTTTTCTTTATTTTTTATTTTTGGTCTTTTAAGACAGGCTTTCTCTGTGTAATAGCGCTTTCTGTTCTGGACTCACTTTGTAGACCAGGCTAGCCTTTTCCTTCCAAGTGCTGACATTAAAGGTGTGTCCCACTACTCCTGGCTCTTTAGAGACATTTCTTCAGAATTTAGAATATCTAGTAATGAAAGAGAAAATAAATATCATATATACAAAAGACAAGTTAACCCTTAGGCAACGTCAGTTCTAGGGAGGGAATATTAAATGATGATTTTTTTTCTTTTCCTAAGTTTGGAATTGATTATGAAAGAAAAGAATGACATGGGTAGAGAAAAAATTTCAACTCTACTATTAATAAATGTTTGCCACATGAGGGGGGCCTAGCATGAATATCATCACAGGAGTTACACCCAGCAACTGATAGAAACTGATGCAAAGACCCACAGACAAACACTAAGTGTAACTTGGGGAATCCCATGGAAGGGGAAGGGGAGAAAGGGTAGAAGGAGCCAGGGTGTCAAGGACATCACAGGAAAAACCTACAGAATCAACTAACTGGGGCCTATAGGGCCTTGCAGAGACTGAAATGTCAACCAGAGCATGCATGGGACGCACCTATGGTCTCTGCACTTATGTAACAGTTGTGCAGCTGGATCTTCTTGTGAGACTCCTAAAGCAGGAGCAGAGAACTGTCTCTGACTACAATGCCTGCCTTTGCATCCTTTCCCCTAACTCAGCTGCCTTGTATAACCACAATAGCAGATGCTTCTGCTCTCACAGCACCTTGGTGCAACCAAGCTGGTTGCAATGCATGGGAGGACTCCAGTGTTCTGAGGAAAAGGGGAGAAGGGTGGGTGAAGGGGAGTGGAGGGGAGCGGGAGGGACTGGGAAGAGAGGAGGGAGGGGAAGCTGCAACTGGGATGTAAATAAAATAAAATAAAATATAAAAATAAATGTTTGTCAAATAAGACTTTAGGTGAGGGCATATGTGGTTGGCACTCAGCACCGTGCCTGACATTTTGCAGCCTATCGATCAGTGGTCTCTTTGGGGGTTGAATGAATCTTTCACAGGGTTGGCTTAACCGATATCCTGCGTACCAGATATTCACATTACAATGCATAGCAGTAGCCAAGTTACAGTTATGAAGCATCAACGAACATAATTTCCTCACCACAACATGAGGAACTGTAGTAAAGGGTCACAGCATCAGGAAGGCTGAGAGCCAGTGCTCTAGGGAAATACTGACTATCATCATCATCATCATAAAGAAGATGAGGTATGGAAAGGATATTTAGGGGAGGAAGGAATAGTTCATAAGGGCATGACCTCAGTGCTCCCAACAGGAGGAAAATCTGTCTTTGTAAGAAAAAGTAAGCACAGTTGGCTCTCAGATAGACAGCACAGAAGGACTGAGTGGATCTTGCTCAGTTGTGTGCCCAAACACACTCTGCAGTTCTTACCCTGAGCTGGAGGAAGTGAAGGGTGACTGAGAGCTAAGCCAGAGAAGTCACTAAGATGAAATGACTACATCATAAAAGACTCCTTACTCAGAGTCAGGGTTAGAGTATACAGGATGCTAAGACTGCTACTGCTTGTTTAAGTGACTGAGTCTTCTTGTGTGTCCTTGTGTGTGTCCATGTGTGTGTGTGTGTGTGTGCCAGTGTGTGTCTGTGCATGTGTGTGTGTGATGCATGTATGAGCACGTACATGTATGTGTAACAGCATGGACACACTGTGTGTGTGGAGGCCAGAGGTTGACATCTGGTGTCTTCCTTGATTGCTGACCACTTAGTTACTGAGGCCTAGAGTTCACCAAGTCAGCTTGAATAGTTCCTCTGTTTGCCCTGAGGACCCTGTCTGTCTCCCCAGTGTAGGGATTTCAGGGAAGACAACATGGTCACCAAGCCTTCTCATGTGAGCATAGGGGTCAGGACCCCTTTATCTTGCATCCTTTATCCACTGAGGTGACTCTCTAGAACCTATGTCCTTAAGATATACTCAAGCCTGGTATAGTGGTCCATGCTTATATCTCACACTCGGGAGCCTGAGTCAGGAAGACTGAGCTCAAGCATAGTCTGGACTATATTGTCTCTCCCTCCATTCCCTCCCTCCTTCTTTCCCTCTCCTGCCCTCCTCTTTCTCTCCTCCTTCACTTTGCTCCTTCCTACCCTCCCTCTCACCCCTCTCTCACACACACATTACAAAATTTTTGAGACATCGTCTCACTATTTAACTCTGGCTCTCTTGGAACTCGCTAATTACACCAGCTGGCCTCCAACTCACAGAAATCTGCCTGCCTCTGCCTCCAGAATGGTAAGATTAAAGGTGTGTGCCCATACATTTAACTACTAAAATCTACTTGTTACTCCTCTCACCTGTCCCCAGCTGATGTAAACTTCATCTAGGCTAAAAGTGACTCTTTCTGACACCAGCTTAATCATGTGTTGTTGTTTTTTGCTCCCAAGATTGCAAGTCTTGTATTGTTCTGCTCTGCACCAGCCAGCAAAGGATGCCCAGAAAGCTTTCGAAGCCACATGATGTGAAATTCTCAAGCGGGCTGCCAACAGCTTTTCCATAGTGATAGAAGAACAAACCAAGAAAATTAGAATGTTAAAATCACATTGCCCCTCTCCTGACCTTTCTGTGAGGCAGTTGCAGGCTCCTCTTTCTCTCAATCACACACATATTGGCAAAACCTCTAACAAGAGTCATTTGGTCATTATAAACAAAAATAGGATAGTTAAAGGAATCTTGAGAAGAGGAATAATGAAAGGCATTTTCAAGTTCTCAGGGAACTGATTTTTATTTTATTCCACTCTAAGCAGAAGAAGGCAGTGGAGGCAGGTTAGGGGTTTGAGATGTGATGGTACAGTCACAGAGGAGCCAGTTTCCACCTGTGCTTCCTGGCTCATCTCTCTCATTGGCCTCAGCATTTCCAAAGTGCCTAGGATCACCCAGGGGGTTATAGGCCCAGAAGCAAGCCTACCTCTGTGACCCTCTGCCCTACATTCGCCAGTTCCCCTCTCTCTGTGGAGAGCAGCCTGCATGCTCTGCCCTGACAGAGGTTTTCCCTGAGCTCAGGCAGACTGACTAGGAAGCAGCTGACAACCATCCTGAGATACAGAGCTGACCACAAAGAGTGATGGACAGGACGTTCTCCACGGTTATGTGGAGAGAGGGCACTGGCTTTGTCATGAACTCTGGAACTCCATATTTAATCACCTCCCCTTGGTGGGGAGGCCTGATGGCGCTCAAGGAAAGAATAAGCAGGCTACCAAGATGAGACTTGAGAGCCTCTGACCATATAGGGGGAGGAGGTCCCCCTCAGTCATAGACCTGGGGGAGGGGAGTAGGGTGAAAGCGGGAGGGAGGGAGGAATGGGAGGAAACAAGGGATGGGATAACAATTGAGATGTAATCTGAATGAATTAATAAAATAAAAGAAAGAATGACTCTTGCCTTCACAGACTATTGCTTATTAACGCACAGACTAATAAGTAACGTATCCATGCTGGTAAAAAAATGTCCCTCCCTTAAACTTTACATGCTATTATATAACACTGAATTATCTGCCATGAGCCATGTGAATCTCCAATTTCAATATTATCTTTTGATCTCTGAGCTCATATGGAGTCTGCTCAGATGTGTACCCATTTCTACATAAGGCAGCGAGTCTTTTCTACATGTAAGTTTCCCTTGCTTTCTTTGTTCCAGAAGAATATTGATTTGGGGACATCTCCTATGTTTCCTTCATCACCACCATCACCACCACCATCACCATCACCATCACCATCATCATCATCATCATTCAGCAAGCCTGTCTGCACTCTCATCTCTTTTGTGTGCTCGTTGGCTTTGCCCTCACCCTGGGGTGTGCCCATTGGATTCGGTACACTTCAGCAATGGACTCAGGGATGCTGGGGAGTGAATGCCTCCTCACCTCCAGAGGCGATGGTGTCAGGGATGCTGTGGAGAAGACTGAGGAATCTGGCCAGGCACAGACTTCCCTGACTGCCTCTAGGGTCACTTACAAGCCTGACTGTCTGCACCTGTAGAGTGCAAAATGCTTGACCTAAGAGCCCTGAAGATCTTTGAGGCCAAATAAATAAACAAAAGCATGACATATGAAGATGGGCCACTCTTCTTTTGACCCATCAGTCTCTATTGGTTTTTAAGCCTCCCATTATATTTTTGTCTTCTAAATCATATCACACAATCCTAGTCTCTTTATGATCTGTGACCACATTAGCATCCTTTGGCTGTTCTGACACAGGCGATTTTAAAAAAATGCTTTTTATTGATTCTTTGTATATTTCACATCATGCACCCTGCTCTCACTTCACTCCCTGTTTCTTCATCCCACACTATGCTCTTGTAACCTCCTACCCCCCCCCAAAAAAAAACCAAAAAATAAAATCAATCGATCAATCAAACCATGAAACAACAACAAAAAAGTCTTACTGTGGAGGCCGCAGTGAGTCACACAGTATTATCCTTTCTTTGCAAATGTTCATTCCAATGAGTCACTGGTCTGGTTTGAGGCCTCTGGGTTCTGCTGCTCTATCAAGTCTAGATCCTCCGCAGGACTCCTCTAGGACATCCTGGTGTTGCCCTGGGTCCTGGAGTTCCTGCAGGACTGGCCCTTGCACACACTCCCGCAGTTGATAGATGGGGTGGGTGTTGGGATGGACCAACGCAGAGCCCTGGATCTGGGCCTGGGTGAAAACTGAGTTGGTTAGCCTGGCAGTTCTCTTGCTCCAGAGCCGCGGGCCAGCTCTACTGTGCTGCCCAGGCAAGATGCAGGCTGCTCTTGTGAGTGCTGCTGCCAGTGAGGGGCAGGCAGGGGACTATTTTGTTCTTTTTGGAATTTTCTTTATTTTCTGTGATTTCAAGTGATCTTATAATGAAGGGAACACCATATAGTGGTTCTGTTCCTTATTCTAACTCACCTAATCCAATCTTTGGCCATTTCATTAAAGTTCTCTGCATTTCCATAATCAGACCAAATTCCTCACATAGAGCTATCTTACCTTCTTGACTTTTAAGGTTCGAGTTGGGTGCACCTCCTGTTTATGTAGGACCCCTTACATCCTCTAGCACTAAAGAGACTGCACATTGTAGCTGTGGATTTTGTCTGAACATTATTCAACATCTGATTTTATTTTCCAGTGGGCCCGAGCTTATAATATAGTGACCTCCTTGTAACAATCCATTTACATATTCCATAACAAGGTTTTGGTCAAGCAGCAGTAGATACAACTGTGGCCGCATAAGATTTCAGTAAAGCCTGAAAAATTGCTGTCAGCCCTATAAATAGTAGTATAACACGTTACTCATGCATTTACAATGATCCTGGTGCAGTCAATCCTACTGCATTCTCGGTCCTATAAAACATTTGCACACACAGGACACAAGAGTTGGCAATAGGTGGGATGCTAGACTATGTATTTGCTATGCTGGGATGTTGGGTCCTTGTTTTAACGTTTTTGTCTTACACTCTGTTTTTAGTTTTGCTGTCATCAGTCAAGCAGCATGCACAGCCTGGCAAGAGCCACTCATCTGTCCTGTGTCATGTCTCTTGAGTGCAGTGCTTTTCACTTGTGGTTGATCTTACGTGTTATTTTGTTCAGTATGGATGGATCATCACTACTTAACATACACACATGCGGTCCAGCGTGCAAACAAATCACACACACACACAGCCTACACTATACCATAGATATGTAGTCAACTACACTCTTTAGGCTTGTGAAAGCATATTTTAAGATAGGTGAACAATGGTGAAATTGCCTAATTATACGCTTCTATAAAATTATCCTGACTGTTGGGTGCCACATGTCTATTTTGCTTTTTATGTGCAATGTAGCTCTGTTGCTGAGGTTCAACAGTGTCCTGCATTTGAACAGTTGCATCCCTCCTAGAGAGGGAAGGTAGGGGATGTGCTACTGACACCTGGTGGGTAGAGCACAAGGAGGCTATTGGATGAGCAGAACACCATGACAAACTCTAACCACAGCAGGAACTCAGAAACTATGTGTTAAGTGAGTGAAGCCATGAGTCCAGCTAGGATTCTTTAGTGGAATGGCAGTGCAGTTAGCCATGCTGAGACTCTGCCATCCACCCATATTACACCTTCTCATCTGTGAAGACAGAGGGCAGCTCCCTCTCACCTATAAGCATCTTGAGCTAAGCTGACGCTAACTACAGTTTCAGCAGGTAGATGCCTAAGCCCACATCCTTCAGATGGCGGGGGGGAGATGATGGTTGAGGCACTGGGGTCATTTAGAGGATTTTGTCACACTATCCTTCTGTGAACAACATGTAGAAATTGTTTTGAGTGTTGGCTTTTCTTTCTCCTAAAGGTTCCTAGGTGCTTTTAGTATTTTGTAAACCTTGGAGATAGTGAAATTGTATGTGATGCTTGCTATTTTGATGTCAGCTTGACTACATGTGGAACCAAAACTTCCAGTTGGAAGGCACTCCTGTGAAGGAATGTTTTGCTTAATTTGAACTAGGAAAATCCACTTCTAACTTGGATCTTTGAATTAGGAATGAATACACACACACACACACACACACACACACACACACACACACACACACACACACACCCCTGTAATCCAGATCTGTAGGAGGGAGGACATAGCTTTAATCTTGGGCACATCTTCTGCTGGAAGCCTAAAAAGGACATAGCAGAAGGAAGCTTTTGTTTTTTGCCTGGTTGCCCTCACCTGGCTAGCACGTGCATTCTTTCACTGGCATTGGAGCATACTTCCCTAGGATTCCAGCATCTGCTGAAGGCCTACTGAGACATTCAACTATGTGAACTGAACCTAGAATCTATTGGATTCTTGGACTCTATCTTCACAGTCTGCCATTGTTGGATTTCTTGGACCAGAGCCTGTGAGTCATTCTAATCAATCCCACATGTACTTTCATTACATAAGTACAGTTACTCTAGAGAACCTTGACTAACTCAGATTTTGAAGCCAGAAACGGTTCTAGAACAACAGAATATACCTACAGCTACTGAAGCCACTCCAGTCCCTCTGCTGGGTACATAGAGAGTCCTTAAAGCCATGGTCTTAACTACATTGCGAAATTGGACAAAATACGTTTGATTGTTCTGATTTGTGAGTTGTGAGTGGCAATGGATCTGCTGATCTTGCATATGAAGCTTTTGACAGTTTGAGGGAAAATGAAGAAAATGCTGCTACATGGCTTCTCTTAGCTTTACTTTACTAGTTTTTCCTTTTTGCTACATATTACAGAAAACATAACTTTGTTATCATGCCAACTCACCCTAGCTTGTCAGGGCTAGGACCAGGGCTAGGCTAAGTCTGACTAGCATGTGTGAATTGGATTCCTAACCTCACCAAACCAAACAGTTCAGATCAAGAACTACCATCCAAACACAACAGAAACTGGCCTGTTTGGAAAAAGTTGCTGTTGTTACTCTCTCTTTTGAGTTCTCAAACCAGGTAATAAGTTAGTCCACTAGGGAGTTTTTTACAAGTGACCCCATTTCTAATTTCTAGTTTACTCTGTCAGGGTCGGGGCTTGGGCACTTCATCCCTAACAATTATGTCATATTGTGAAGTCAAAGCTCAGTCCTGTGATTCTGGGACAGCTCTCAATGGCTACCTCTCCCTTAGCTAATTTGCAGAATTGTGTGGAATACCAGACTGAGATGGCAAAATCGAAAAGGAAGAGCTAGGTCCGCCACTGTTTCTCAGATCTGACAAAACAGATGGTTGCCTTTGTCCTTAATCAATGGCACAGGAGGGCCACACCTAAGAAACTGGGTGAAAAAAAATTAAGTCTTACTTAAATTGAAAGTCAACCTGACTAAGATAAATTCCAAACTACACTGAAGTGATCAGGGTCTTACCACATCAGCCCAAGAGGAAAAGGAAGCAGGTGGCCCCGGCTTCCTCTACATGCAATGCACTCAACTTCAAAATACCTTACAGACAGAACATGACTAATCAGAGTGACTGCTGAAGGCCTGGTCATAAAGGAAGCATCTGCATCACTCCATCTGAGGCTCATGAAACATCACGGAAGGAGGGGTGGGAAGACAGTAACAACTAGAAGGAGTAAGGGGAGAAGAATGGCGGGGCTGCCGCATGATTGAACTCACAGCAACCGTGACTCCCTGGATGAGATTGGTTTTATGTTGGCCGCTCAAGTATGTAGTACAGAACTCTTGTTTTTATGTTCTTACTTCTGGTCCATGGTGATGGGGAGGGAAATGGTGAATGCTCTCAATGCTTATCTGCTTTCTGTTTTCCACTTCACTACCTGTCGAGATGCTGTCACAGAAGCAGGAAGGGGTCCCAGGCTCCCACTCTCCCTGAAGACTTACTATGCAGAGAATGGCTCTGTGTGGAAAGACCCTGCTGTGTGAGGTTGCAGTCCTCCCAGTCTGCCATTCTTAGCTTAGCCTTAGGGATAGCACTCCCTCTCTCCAGCAGCGCCTCCATGACTCTGCCTCACTCCATCTGGACGTACATGCCCCTAACCACATTTGATCTATGGCCCTTGACACAGATCCCTGCTAGCTCTCCTCTCCCTGCATCTACAGGATAATTAGGTGCTGTGTTCCTGTTCAGGATAGGAACAGGAAGCCAAATGCAAAATAGGCTTCTTTAAAGTGCCTGGTTTCAATCAATTATGTTCACCTATCCTGCAATCCCCCCACCCACTCCCTAAGGCCAATATAACCTTTATTCTCCCTGAGTAAAGTTCAACTAGTTGAAGTGCGTCCCGGAGTTTTAAGCTCCATCATACTTAAGGCCTGCTTAGCCCTGTACTTAAGGCCTTGTTCTCCCTGCCTCAGTGGGCTCGTGGACAACAGCCCTTCCAGGGAAGAAGAGAACCACATCTGAGGGTGGAGGGATAGACATTTTCTTTAGTGGTGTAGCAACCATCATGGGGCATACACTTCTGTAAACAAACTGCCATCCATGTTCCTATACACCTTAAATTCTTAGGACAGCACACACAAATGGCATGAAAGTAGAAGTGGGGTTCAGTTAGGAAGAGAGAGTCCAAGATGGAAAGGTAACTAGGAATAAACGTTATCAAAATACATTGTCACACAGACAAAAAGTCATAATGAAACCCATTGCTATGTATAATTAATATATGCAAATAAGACACATAAATGTTCTTGATAACTAAGAGAAGAGAGAGATAAAGCAAGGGCTTGGAGAGTAGGCGAGTGGTAGAGCATTTGCCTAGTGTGCCTGAGAGCCTGGAATCAATTCACAGCGCTTTTTGTCAATGAGAAAGACGGAGAATCAGAAGATGATGTAAAAGCATAACAATCCTGGTAATGAGGGAAAATATTCTAAAAATATACAAAAGCATAAAGAATTATGTAAACGTAGATATCTAAATCAACTTGGGCTATGCTTACTGAAAGATAGTACATTAAAGGAGGTGTTGGAGCTGACTAAGTTTATCCCAAAAAAAAGAGTGCAGGCCTGTCTATGCTCAAGAACAGAAAGGGTTATCTGATGGGAGATTCGCTTCCCAGTCTATGTGCTTCATGGAAGTGGAAAGCAGAATGCGAGTAAGCATTGAGAGCATTCACCATCTCCCTTCTCACCACCAGGGAGCAGAGATACAAAAATGAAAACCAGTGTTCTGTACCACATACCTGATCAGCTAAAAGCAAAACACCCTCCCCAAACCCCAGCTACTGTAGTGCCAGGTGTTGGTGGGGAGGTGGGAAAAGAAGAACTGGAATGTACTCACATTTGTGTATAATAATTAATACACTACTGGAATTGAATATTTGCATAATTTTCATACAGTAATTCTACCTTGGCGATCACTCAGACCACTTCTATGGATACAAACACATGAAAAGTTGAGTGTCAGATCGTTCGCAGCAGATACTTACAACCACCAAGAGTTAGAGAAACCTGAATATCAACCAGGAAATATATCACAAAATATGACATATCTATAGATTATAGCACTCTATTTAAAAAGTTCCAACTAAGGTCACAAAAACACTTTATTTATTTATTTATTGTTATAATTTATTCAAATTATATCCTGATTGTAATCTCTGCTTTCTTATCTTCCTGTTCTCAGTCTCCATCCCTCCTCTGTTCTATTCCCCTCCTCTAGACCTTTGACAGGTGGGGTGTTCTACCCCCACTTTGTGCCCCACCATCTGACCACGGCCTATCAGGACTCATCTGGATAGCACATATAAACTTTGAAAAGAGCTAAAGAGTATAATATTAAATAACAGACAAGACCTGAGAAACAGAGCAATGTGTCTATTTAGACAACCATAAGGTATTTTTGGATATGCAACATACGTACAATCTCAAATAAACATATAGAGAGTGAACTACTGGGCACCAAATACGAGACAAGGACGGTTGGAGGTTCCAGTAAGTTGAACGTTTTTTTCAAATCTATTTATTTTGGATTCGTTAGTATCTATACCTCTCTTCCAAAAAAGATAGGAAAGAAAAGAGGTTGATGAGAACAGGAGAATTAGACCCTCTTTGTAAGGAGAGAATTAATGCCATATTTTATATGTAATGTCTAGTTTACCATGAATGGCCTGGTCTGTGAGAAGTTGTCCTTCAGGTGATTTCACTACTTCCTGTGTTCTAGGAAAGAACACACACTGCCATAAACTGGACCTGTCAGCACTCTCCAGAAACTTCACCGGAAGACAGATACAATTATTGCCCAATTATCCTCTGAGATAAAATAACTTCCGTGGAGATTCAGCCTCCTGGACCCAACCTGCCTGAAGGTGCACACTTCTGAGGCTCACAAATTTCCCTTGAGATGCAGCCTTCACCCAACCTGCCTTCAGGTCTACATCCCTGAGACTCACAACCCGCACTTATGGGTTATTCCTTACTTTCCTGTGACACTCATCCCCCATTAAAGGTTTTCCTTATGAACCCATTACCCTGGAAGCTCCTGTAACATTCTCCTATCCTGCTGCATCAGGAAGGGTTATGATCTGATGCTCTGAGACCGTAATACAGGACCCTGTGTCTATTCCATTGGTATCAAGACCTGGTGGTATTTTTTGGGGTCTCATGATCTGCGTAATCTCAGCATAACATCTTAGACTCAGTTCCTGGGAGCAATACCACTGCTGTAGTCAGCAGGATTCCAGCAGACCTGTTAAACAGCAAAGCAGCAATTCAGCAAAGATGACTGCAGTAACTGGGACCCAAAGCAGCAGCTAGAACTAGGAACCTTGAAGTGTTCTCTAGAGTGGTTCTCTGTAGAAGGAAGGACAGCCAAACAATAAGAAATGATGGCAAGACCAAAAGACTCCACCTCTTGTGTTAGGATCCAATATATATGTGTATATATATGTATATATATATGGTCATATATTTATATATGGGTGTGTATGTATGTATATATAAAATTTCTTCTGAGTCTGTACTAGGATGTTTATCAGCTGGCAAAGACCAAGCCCCCAAAAGAGGCGATTCCTCTTCTAGTAGATAAATATCACCTATTCTCTCATATGTCTATTTCCCATCCCACACTTGGGATCAACACAAAACCATGTTTACATCCACTACAGGTTAGTCTGGTGCTATGTATTCTGATGCTAATTACTGGCCCTCAAGACCTGGATGTCACTCAGATGAGTACATTCTTGTGTACACTTGTCCTTGTGGTGTGACCCTTGTTCTAAGTAGATTGGTTAAAAGGTATTATGTGCCCAATTCAACTTGAAGAATTCTTAAGAGAGCGATGCCCCATTCCCTCAAAGGGGGAGGGCTGTTTGCTTCCTTGATCTATAAAAGCTTCTTCTCATCGGGAGGTGGTCATATGTCATTATTGGTCTTATACAGAGAAAAAAATCAGGAGTGAGCTTTGAAGATTCTACACTGCGCATGATCCGAGTTATTCTACCTTTCTTTTCTGCTGTGAAGTACCTAACCCTCTGAAACTACACCAACATAAATACTCCTTTCATTACATTGTTTGTGCCATGTATCACTGTCACATGACATAAAAATAATGAATACAAAGATGTCCACATGGAGGCCACATGGACAAAGAGTAGATGTGCTTTCTGGCCTTAGCTCATAACCTCTTACTCATTAAAAGCATGGTATGAGACAACTAAGGACAGATGCCCCGCTGTGACTTACTCCATGGTGTGCAATCCACTCAAAGCATGGGGTGTGTCTTTCAATATTTTTTTAACTCCTTCACCAATGTTATTGACCATATGAAGAAGCTTGTGCCATAATAGTCTCCAAGGAGGACCTGGCCAGTTCTTGTGGGAACACCACTACAGGGCATAAATAAAACAAGTTACCAGTCTCTTATCCTCAAAAGCATGGTGTGTGTGTTCTCTCATTCCCACTTGTTCCCCCCACCCCCTTCTCTTCTCTATACCTCTCTCTCTATTTTCTGTCTCTCTCCAGCTAAACTTTTCACAAGGCAGAGATGTTTATGAACGGAGAACATACCAAGAGAAGAAATGGAGCAGTTCTTGGGAAAAGCAGATGGCCCATGTTTAGATGTTCTTGATGCAGAAAAGAGAATGCTTCTGACCAATGCCCAGATTCAGTGGATAATTCTTAGTCTTTATTCTAATTCTAAAGCCCAGGTTTGCTTCTGCTTTTCTGAGAGATGAAAAGACTGATTTCTCTCTCAATTTTTCTTCCTTTTCTCTGAGATAAAGCCTAACATGCCAGTTAGGCTGCACTGGAAGCGTACATCTTTCCCAAGTGCGTACATTCTGTTCCTGGCATCCATCTACAACCCTGGAGATCTATAGGAACTCATGCATGGCTCCCTTCAGAGCTTCATATGCATCCTACAAAGGAGCTCCACATAGAAAATCAACCCCTGCTACACACTGGTCTCAGCAATCTCCTTGGCTCTTGGTACAAGTTTCAATGATCCAATTACCTTTGTATTCCTCTTGCTAGCTATCCTATGAGTTTTTTAATATTTTATTTTATTTCATTTTAACATAAACATTTATTTTATTACACAGGAACAAAACAAACTACTTACAGCAGGGAGAACCATGAGACAATTGTGAGTTATATAAATGTTGCATTCATAGTGATTTGTCTATTTGTATTTGCCAAACGTGAGGTAAACATCTTTCCTATCTTGTTGGGTCTCAGTTTCTAAATGAAACTCAATACCTATCATATCTCTAGTATCTTAAATGCTTTGTCTTGATCTAAAGACATCCTATTCTCTAACCAACTAAACTTGATTGTAAAACTAAACTATCTGGTCTTGAACCCCCTCAGAGACTTGAGAAGGAATAAAACTTAGATGCCTGAGTGAACCGGTAGTGTGGTTGGCTACTTAGGCTATCATTATGCAGTGACCACTGTCAAGTTCTAAATGTGACCTAGTGCCCTTTCCATCACTGCTGCAGTGACCGCTGAGTGCCTGTGAGGCCAAACTTGGTAAACGTTTCCTTAGGGGACCCTATTGGAGTGGCCCATTCCTGCTGTGGCACTCTCTGTTCAGCCATTTTTCTTTCAAAGGTCATCAAGTGAGCTTTCACTGTTACACTATGAAGCTTTCAATGGTGTGGTTCTGTCTAGTGTAGGCACTGCTGTCGTGTCAGTAACTTTGAACTTGTTTATGTCCTTTCCTCACCAAGCTCCAAATTTCTCACATCTTTTCTGATACATTTTCCTCCTCCCCAGGCTGCACTATGATGCAGCCTAAGAACAGAATTATGATCAGTAAAAATGGCACAGGTCAAAGGCTATGCTCTTTTGAAACTTGCTTTGCCAAACCAACTAGTTCAACTCCTTACCTTAACTTCACTCAGATTTTCAGGACATTGGCAGAATGCAGCCATGTTCTTTGTCAGACTATAAGATCGTGTTCGCTCACTCAGGTCCCAGAAGACTCCTGGTTTCCCTCCTGACGTTTCCTGAGGTAGATTTCACTGTCTCTCTTTCTGGTAGCATTCTAGCCTTTTGATCTTCTGCCAGTTTTCCTCATTGAGCTCAGCACAGCAACAGCCCTGCTGCTGGTGCCACTTTCCCCTATAATTATCTTAATAAGTTAGATGAGACTTTTCTTTCCTTTAAAAATTCATTAAAAGATTTTTCTTTATTTTTTATTTTTGGTCTTTTAAGACAGGCTTTCTCTGTGTAATAGCCCTTTCTGTTCTGGACTCACTTTGTAGACCAGGCTAGCCTTTTCCTCCCAGGTACTGAAATTAAAAGTGTGTCGCACCACTCCTGGCTCTTTAGAGACATTTCTTCAGAATTTAGAATATCTAGCAAAGAGAGAGAAAGTAAATATCACATATGCAAAGGACAAGCTAACCCTTAGACAACGTCAGTTCAAGGGAGGGGATATTAAATGATGCTTTCTAATTTCTTTCTGAGTTTGGAATTGGTTATGAAAAAAAAGAACCATACAGGTAGAGACAAAGGTTCAACTCCATTTTTAATCTGATATCATCACAGAAGTTTCACCCAGCAACTGATAGAAACTGATGCAAAGACCCACAGACAAACACTAAGTGTAACTTGGGGAACCACATGGAAGGGGAAAGGGAGAAAGGGTAGAAGGAGCCAGGCTGTCAAGGACATCACAGGAAAAACCTACAGGATCAACTAACTTGGGCCTATAGGGCCTTGCAGAGACTGAAATGTCAACCAGAGAGCATGCATGGGACGCACCTATGGTCTCTGCACTTATGTAACAGTTGTGCAGCTGGATCTTCTTGTGAGACTCCTAAAGCAGGAGCAGAGAACTGTCTCTGACTACAATGCCTGCCTTTGCATCCTTTCCCCTAACTCAGATGCCTTGTATAACCACAATAGCAGATGCTTCTGGTCTCACAGCACCTTGGTGCAACCAAGCTGGTTGATATGCATGGGAGGACTCCAGTGTTCTGAGGAAAAGGGGAGAAGGGTGGGTGAAGGGGAGTGGAGGAGAGCGGGAGGGACTGGGAAGAGAGGAGGGAGGGGAAGCTGCAACTGGGATGTAAATAAAATAAAATAAAATAAAATATAAAAATAAATGTTTGTCAAATAAGACTTTAGGTGAGGGCATATGTGGTTGGCACTCAGCACCGTGCCTGACATTTTGCAGCCTATCGATCAGTGGTCTCTTTGGGGGTTGAATGAATCTTTCACAGGGTTGGCTTAACCGATATCCTGCGTACCAGATATTCACATTACAATGCATAGCAGTAGCCACGTTACAGTTATGAAGCATCAACGAACATAATTTCCTCACCACAACATGAGGAACTGTAGTAAAGGGTCACAGCATCAGGAAGGCTGAGAGCCAGTGCTCTAGGGAAATACTGACTATCATCATCATCATCATAAAGAAGATGAGGTATGGAAAGGATATTTAGGGGAGGAAGGAATAGTTCATAAGGGCATGACCTCAGTGCTCCCAACAGGAGGAAAATCTGTCTTTGTGAGAAAAAGTAAGCACAGTTGGCTCTCAGATAGACAGCACAGAAGGACTGAGTGGATCTTGCTCAGTTGTGTGCCCAAACACACTCTGCAGTTCTTACCCTGAGCTGGAGGAAGTGAAGGGTGACTGAGAGCTAAGCCAGAGAAGTCACTAAGATGAAATGACTCTACATCATAAAAGACTCCTTACTCAGGGCCAGGGTTAGATTATACAGGATGCTAAGACTGCTACTGCTTGTTTAAGTGACTGAGGCTACTTGTGTGTCTTTGTGTGTGTCTCTGTGTATGTGTGTCTGTGTATGTGTGTGTGTGTGTGTGCCAGTGTGTATCTGTGCCCGCGTGTGTATGTAATGCATATATGTGTAAAAGCATGGACACACTGTGTGTGTGGAGGCCAGAACTTGACATCTGGTGTCTTCCTTGATTGCTGACTACTTCATTTACTGAGGCCTAGAGTTCCCAAGTCAGCTTGAATAGCTCCTTGGTTTGCCCTGAGGACCCTGTCTGTCTCCCCAGTGTTGGGATTTCAGGGAAGCCAACATGGCCACCCAGCTTTCTCATGTGAGTGTAGGGGTCAGAACCCTGATTCTTATGCTTGTACAGCCAGTGTCCTTTATCCTCTGAGCCGACTCTCTAGAACCTATGTCCTTAAGATATTCTCAAGCCTAGTATAGTGATAGATGCTTATATCTCACACTCGGGAGCCTGAGGCAGAAAGACTGAGCTCAAGGATAGTCTAGACTATATTCTCTCTCCCTCCATTCCCTCCCTCCTTCTTTCCCTCTCCTGCCTTCCTCTTCCTCTCCTCCTTCTCTTTGCTCCTTCCCTCCCTCCCTCTCACCTCTCTCTCACACACATTCCAATTTTTTTTCTCTTTTGTGGCAGGATCTCACTATTTAATTTTGGCTGTCTTGGAACTCGCTAATTAAACCAGGCTAGCCTCCAACTCACAGAAAGCTGCCTGCCTCTGTCTCCAGAATGCTAAGATTAAAGGTGTGTGCCCATACATCCAACTACTAAAACCTACTTGTTACTCCCCTCACCCGACCCCAGCTGATGTAAACTTCATCTAGGCTAAAATGACTCTTTCTGACACCAGCTTAATCATGTGTTATTGTTTTTTCCCCGAAGGTTGCAAGTCTTGAATTGTTCTGCTCTGCACGAGCCAGCAAAGGATGCCCAGAAAGCCTTCGAGCCACATGATGTGAAATTCTCAAGCGGGCTGCCAATAGGTTTTCCATAGTGATAAAGAACAAACCAAGAAAATTAGAATGTTAAAATCACATTGCCCCTCTCCTGACCTTTCTGTGAGACAGTTGCAGGCCGCTCTTACCCAGAATCACACACATATTGGCAAAACCTCTAAAAAGAGAAATTGTTAATTATAAAAAATAGAATAGTTAAAGAAATCTTGAGAAGAGGAATAATGAAAAGGCGTTTTTAAATTCTCAGGGAACTGATTTTTATTTTATTCCACTCTAAGCAGAAGAAGGCAGTGGATGCAGGTTAGGGGTTTGAGATGTGATGGTACAGTCACAGAGGAGCCAGTTTCCACTGTGCTTCCTGGCTCATCTCTCTCATTGGACTCAGCATTTCC